>NC_052019.1:70582339-70913919 GCF_015832195.1 Motacilla alba alba | reverse complement strand
ATGTGTGTCTTCTGTGGGATAGTGGTCTTGCTGCAGTGCTTAACCAACAGGAGTCCACCAGTTTTCCCCTGAAGATTCAAGGGAAGATTTACTTGTTGTTCCACATCACTGTTTTTTTTTTTTTCTTTTTAATTTCTGCAACTCCCATTTCATGGTATTTGAAAAATTCCAGGAGGCTGAAATAGTTTCCCCGTGCAAATTGGTAAAGGATGTTTTCTTGCTAGCTTTTGGCCCACAGAAATCCTGTGATAATCTGAGAAGGGCAGAAAAGACCAAGTCAAGGGAGGTGGTGCTTGGAGTCTAATCACTAAACTCCTGTGGATTAGAGCTGGGGCGCTGTGCCAAGGCAACCCAAGCTCTATTCCTGGCCCTTTAAACCTCCCAGCTCCTTCAGATACATGTTTCAGGGAAAGCATCAGCCTTGCTGATCAGCTTTCCAGCCCTCTGGAACTAAAAAAGCATGACTGTTAAATGTGATAAACCCATTCCAGGCTGGCAAGGTGGTGTTCCTGGGAAGGTGGGGGCCATTCCCACTGCTGTGGTGAGGCTTGGGAGGATGCTCTGCTGTCGTGGGGAGGATGAGCAGCTATTTGCACAGGGAGATGGCAGCTGGTGAATTCTCAGCGCTGTATCCCTTGCAGGCAGTGGAAGTTGCTCCCTTCTTTTGCCTTTCTCTGCTCTGCCGTGCTGCGGCTTCTCACTTGCTCCGTGCCTGGGCTGGTGTTGCTTAGGCTGGAGGAGCTGGCCTTGGGGCAGAGCTGTGAGACACACAGGTGTGTTACACACCTGCACATGTGTGGGTGCCCGGGGAATGGAGCTGAATGCCAGGATAAGTACAGACTTTACAGGGGAATGAAGCTCCTCTGTTTGGTCTGGAAATCCAGTCCCATCTGTTCCACATGTTTCCAGTTGAGTTTATAGCAAGGAGCTACTGTGCTGCTTTGTAGGAAAAAAATAATTTAAAAAATATGGGGTTGCTCCTTTACAATCGTTGCGAACAGGCAAGGGTAGCCATGGGATATGTTCCCTTCTGTTGCATTAGAAAAGACTGTAAATAGCCTTAAATAATTTAATGAAGAGCTGCAGCTTTCAGGGGAGGCTGGTGTGTGCCTGCGTGCTGGCTTGGCGTGCTGTGCTGGCAAGGAGCACGTCCCACCCCTCTGCACCCAGCAGCAGCTGCTTGGGGAATGGCACCTTTCCTAGCTCAGGGAAATTTCTGCTTCAAATCCTCTGGCTCCTGGAGTCCAGGCAGAAGCAGCCTGTGTGAAGGAAGAGCTGGCTAAAGCAGTGGAGGGAAACTTGGCAGAAGTGGGAGAGTGGCTACTGAGGTACTGCTTTTGTGAAATGCGACTCTGGTTCTTCCTTTTGTGGCTGAGTCTTATTTTTTATTTTCTAGTTAGGTAGCCAGGCATTGGCATGCAAGGTAGACACCCTGAGGCATTCTGAACTCCTGGTATTCATCTGTTCAGTATTTATACCCTCCTGAATTTGAATATTCGATGAAGATAATCTGCAAGTGTTCGCTGCTGCTTCTCTCAGAGGATCTTGAAGGGAAGCAGTTGGATGGGAAGAAGTTTTGAAGGCCTTGTCTCACTCTGAAACGGGTTTGTCCCTATTCCTCTGAGGGAATATAAGGAAAAGGTGTTGTTTTATGCCTGATTTTTTGGTATGAAAACAAGTGACCAGCTTGGTCTCAGCTGTATTAGGATAGAAAGCTCCCATGGCGACTGCCCAGTAGTGAGCAGCAAATGTGTACTTAGCCTCTAAGGAGATTATTTAACACAGTTCCAATTTTGTTTATTATTATTTTATTATTTCTGCATTTGCTTGTCGGGAGTGGATTTGCAGCTGTACCCTCGGAACGCAGGCAGTGTCTGATTTTGTGGGGAGCCACAGCAGCAGGAGTCCTGGGCGGCTCTGCGGGAGCACGGCGATGGCAGAAGTGTGGAATTAGGAGTCTCTGCTGTCCGCAGAGGCAGATCAGAGGTGGAGAGAAAAGGGGAGGGCAAGGACGGCAACCACTAAAACCCTTCCCCAAATGGATGAATGAATGGGTGACACACATAAATGACTGCTGTGATGATCTGACTTACTGTAGCTCGGTCTCGGGATAATCCTCATATGTCAGATTTCTGTAAGGCCAACATGTGACACAAAGCCGGGCTCCCAGCAGACAAGTGTGCTGTGCTGGTATTAGGGGCTGAGCTTGGAGCCCGTGGCCCTGTGGGGTGTGCCCGCTCCCCTCCCTGCGCCTGCTGGGGCGGCATCAGAGGCAAACTGCGACCCCAGCAACTCTTGGCTGTTGCGTAGACGGCCCAAGCCTGCCCGTGTGGCTGTACCTTTTGGAGAAAAGAGGAGGGAGGGGGGAAAAGCCAGACGCAAGAAACGGGAAAGCCCCCAAAGACTTGTAGCTGGGATTACCTTGTTCACACCTGTCACCACTGATGTCCTGTCAAGGTCAGAATCGGAGCTACGTGAGGCCAGCTTAAAGCGAACGCCATGTGAAAGGAGCTCTATGAAGGAACAGCAGGCACTGGAAGGAGGACTGGAGTGCCCACAGGAACATGAACAACAGCTTGCAAGTTAACCTGCCCAGGACTTGGGCTGGTTCAAACAGCTCGCTCCAGGAGAAGTCTGAGCATTCCTTTTTTCTTTTCTATTACTATAGGATGGAGGACGAGGCAGTACTGGATAGAGGGGCTTCCTTCCTTAAGCATGTATGTGATGAAGAAGAAGTGGAAGGTAAGAGATTTGGACTGCTGGGGAGGAAGGGTGCCTTTGCTTTGGTGTTTGTGTGTAGGATGGGCACAGCTAGAGGGCAGAGAACCAGGGTGCCTTTGGTTTGCCCAGTACTTCATCCTAAAATTGACTGAAACACGGGTAGGCTTGGTCGGGGTGGAAGTGACTTTTTAGAACAATCCTGTTTCAGCTGGGGAGCGAACGTTGTTGCGTGCTGCCGGCGCACGCTTCCACTTCCCCCAAAGTCCTGTTTGCTGTGCTTGCATAACGGCTGGGAAGCACCAGAGCTGTTTGCTTTGCTTTCCTCTGCAAACAGAGTTTTGCAGTGCTTGCCTGTCAGCGCTGCGTGATAGTTGTGAGCGTGGAAAGGTGGAGAAGCCGAGTGGGAAAACCAGCAGAATTTGTACCAAGTGTCAGGGTGGACTTTAGGTGGGAAGTGAACATTTGCCTGGGTTATCCTTTGTGCTCGGGAGGCATAAAGAGAACGGTTTTCCCTTGAGGGAGAACTTTTTAACAGGGAGAACAGTTTCCTCACTTTATAGGGAAAGTGTAGACTCCCTGGAAGTGTTTTTGTTTTCTCTCTAACTAAAAATGTTGTGAAATCCCAAAGGTTAAAGGAATTTAAAGGCGTTTACTTCAAGTTTCTTCCTGGAAAATGATGAAGCTGATAGGAGTGAGTTGATGGCAGCAAATTCTCATTTTCTGAGGGTTGGTTGTCTGTGGGCTTGATAAACTAGTAGGGGAGAAGAAGGGAGAGCAGGATAGGGTAGGACTTCACCTGGAAGGGAGAGAATTTCACCTTGCAGAACTATCCTTCCCCTGCTGACTTCAGGATATAATTTTTTTCTAACTTCTTTATTTGCAAACAAATGCCTGTGGCTTTTCAGTTGAAAATGTGTTGAAAGGTGTAGAGTTACAGCCATGTCATTGTCACCAGTAATGGACGGGAAAGGATCCAGCAGTAAGAGAGGAAATGGTCTTTAAAAAGAGGAGTTAGAGCACTTCCAGCAAACCAAGCCAGTCCTTTCCACCAAAAAGCCTGTATTTTCTTCCTGTCTGGAATGAGGTAATCTGTGCTCAGCTGCTATAAATCATCCTATTGGGTTTAATGAAGCTGTTTGCTGTCTGCAGGGTCAGGTTTGTATTAGCCTTTTGCTTGTGGAATAATTGACACTTTGGCACAGCAGAAACATTTGAGGAGGGAGAGAGAGAGGATTTTTTCAATGTTTTGCTGTCTTAAATGTTGCTACATGCTGTTTGGAGGTGCAAGGGCCACGTGTGGTGCTCCAGGAGTATAATACAAGTGGTGGTTGGTGATGAGCGCAGGAGGGTCCTTCTGAGTGTCTGCAGGGGATGTGGTTGCTGCCTGAAGTAATATTTGTGGCTGTGGTATGTTCGTATCCTTTGCTCTGATGTGGATATCCTCATTTGGTTCAGCTGGGCTAAGAGATGGGTTGCAGCTCATCTCGCTGGGGAATGAGGAGCGGAGGTGAAACAAGTGCTTCTAATTGTACTCGACAGGCCTCTGGAGCTGGAGCTGCTGGGCTGAGCCTCCGGAGAGCCCCGGAGCTGTGCAGCCAGCTCATTCCCTCGGGGGTGCTGGAGGCAGCCCGTGATTCCTGCCAGGCTCCTGGGAGCAGCCCAGCTCACTCTCCCAAGGGCCCGAGGCCGAGGAATCTGTCAGGGTCACAGGGCACGTATGGGGCACGGGTGGGTCGGCCGGGGAGCCGCTGCTCAGCTGCTCTGCTCTGCGCAGCGGGACAGCCTGGAATTCTTGGCGTGCCTGGCAATCTGGGGCACTGCAGCGCTGCCTGTAGGCATTAAAGGCTTTGGCACTTGGGAGAGATCTTATTTGTCTCCATGTTTCCAGCCTCGATGAGTCTGCAGCTCTCTGTGTGTCCTCGGCTACATCTGTCTCTCCACAGAGACGTAGCGCGTGCGTGTATCCGATGCGCGCCCCAGGTGCAGTCATGGTCTGCCTGTGTGGGATCAACGGGATGCCCACAGAGTGCCCGTGGTTGGAACTGATCTCCAATTCCAGCCCGCTGCCATGGGCAGGGACACCTTCCACTTGGTTGGTCCAAGGTCTGTCCAACAGTTCCAGGAATGGGGCAGCCACAGCTTCTCTGGGCACCCCGTGCCAGGGCCTCCCCACCCTCACAGGGAAGAATTTCCTCCCAGTATCTAATCTAATCTAATCTAGCCCTGCCTTCCGTCAGTGTAAGATCCAGTGGAAGGGCTAAGATGTCAGGTTGCAGACCTTTGGCTGGCGCTTAGTGCAGATGCTTTTAAGTCCCTGTTAGATTCCTGCACTTACAGTGGGGTGTTTTAAAGGAGGCGAGTGTCTGTCAAGAGACTTAATTTCACTGAAAGTGAGCAGAGAGGAGATTGTTTCTTTTCCTTCTATGAGAGGAAGGGGAATTGTAACCTTTATCAGAAGAGATAGGGCAGTAGAACTCAGGGATTCTCTGGAGAGAATGGGAAAACTGTCCAGCAGATCATTATGATATGCCTTGGAACCAGGCTGCTTTTGCTGCTTTGTAAGTTGCTTTGAGTTTAAAGAGGTGAAGACAGAATTTTGAAGGTTGGTTTGGGCATCCCTCTTTGGCATGTTCTTTGGGAAAAGAGAGGAGCGTGGCTCACTTTGTCAGTGATGCTCACAGGTTGTGTCTGTGGGATGGAGAGAGCAACTCCAACCACATCACCCACCAACTCGGTTATGTAGTGGTGCAGGGGAGAAGGAAGGGACTTGTCTTTTTAAGGAGGGGTAAAAAAGGGCATTTCTGGTCAGGAAGGCATTGAGACATTTTCAGGGTGGGACAATTGTCCCTTGTGCCCTCACTGAGTAAATGTAGTGTTAACAGAAACTGTACATACCTGACAGAAGTATGTCCCTTGGGCCTGCCTCCAGGGATTGTTTAGTCCGTCCCTCAGGTGGCTCCTCACCCTGGTCCTACACTGGAATGTGTTGCTGTGATATCAGCTGTTGACATTTGGAAATTACTCCACTCCAGCTCCTCCCTGCTGCCTGGATCCACGAGAGGGCTCGGTGGAGAGCTCGGTGCATGTTACTTAGGAGGAGTTGCTTGGCTGGAAGTGCCCAGAAACGTGACCTGGCGAGCCAGGGGATTTGCCCGGGTCCAGGGCAGAGCATGAAGGAAAGCAAGGACGAGTTGGCTTTCCTGGGGGAAATCAGGAAGAGGCACTGCCCTGAGCCGTGTGAGAGGACCCTTCCCATTCATTTAGAGCACTGCACGTTCCTTTCCTTGAGGGTAACGCTGTGCTGCTCTAATGCCCCTGTGAGGAGTGCTGGTATGTGTGACATAAACAGATTACTTAATAACCGATTTTGCAAGAGGGGAAAAGTAAAGCTCCACCTTATCCTGCGAGATAAGGTATTCTTGGCTCTCTGAGTGGAACTTCCCCCGGCTCGCTGCCATCCTGACTCTCTGGTGGGGTGGAGGATGCTGGATTTCAAGACTGATGACTCCGCTGCAAAGCCTGAGGAGCGCCCCGGCTCCGTGCGTTAGGAAATGGGGAGCAGCATACCTGTCCTGCCTTCCTAATGATGGGCAAAGTAAAGGTTTTGAGTGGGTGTGAATTCAGGAGAATGTGCTGTTAGGGGCAGCTTTTCCCAGGTCCTGTTAGCATTGTGGCATTTACTGTTGTGCTCTGCAGAGAGGCTAACCCAGGGATTTTGTAACAATGTTCCATAACTACTTGTTCCATTTTAGCACTTTCCTCCTCCTTGCTTTCTATTCTCGACCCGGTTGTGTCATTGCACTTTGCTGGTAGAAAGCTGTGTGATGCCGTAAGCCCAAGATTAGTCCTCGATGGTTGGATCAATGAGGAGAGAGGTTAAAAGGGCAGAGCTAACTGTGAACATCTTTACCTGTATTAACAGCAGGCCGACGCTGGGAGAAATGAGCTGTATTTGCCCATATACTTGGATTTCTTTTTCTCCTCTCATCCCTGCCCTCTGTTTTTGATCCGTGACTGTAGGCAGACCCTCCTCCATTTTCAGGAGTAACCGGATGACCTGGTTCATATCAAAGTCTTTAACTGCTTCTGAAAGAAATGTGATTAAAACATTAATCAGGTAAAATCTGATCACAGAATGTGCTCATTAATGTTCTTTGCTACCTTTAATTTATATGTTAGGAGCGAACCAGGCTGTGTTTTGCTTCAGTAAAACTGAACCGGGCTTTACTCCTGCAAAAGCCAAACTCAAAGGACTCAGGCAGGGCCTTTCTGCTCTCTTTCCAACAGCAGCTGGCACAACTTCCCTGTGAGCCCTCACCAGGCCCTGGCACAGGTTACCCAGAAAAGCTGTGGCTGCCCCATCCTTGGATGTGCCCAAGGCCAGGTTGGACAGGGCCTGGAGCAACCTGGGATAGTGGATGGTGTCTCTGCTCATGGCAGGGGCTGGAACTGGATGAGCTTTAAGGTCCCTTCTGACTCTGACCATTCTGTGATTCTATGAATGGCAAGTGGAGTTTGGAACCCAGGGCTGCCCCACACAGCAAAGTAAAAACAAGACAGGTGGTTTAGATCTTCCCAGCTTTGAAACACCCTGATGAAAGATTTCAGGTCTTTCAGATTCTTTCCTTTCCAGCTTTAATTCCCCATGGCACTTTTCATCAGTGCTTACTCTTGGCAGCATCCAGCAGGTCATTGCATGGAATATTGTTCTGGTCATGGCGCTGTCCCTGCTCTGCTGTCAGCAATCAGCATTGGCTCTGAGGGTGCTGGGTGGGCTGAGGAGGTTTTTGATGCCTGCCCGCTCCATGCTCAGTGAGAAAAGCTGCAGTCTGAGTTCAGAGGCTGATGAGTGACTTTACGTAAGGCAGCGATAAGCTGGCTGCGCCAGCAGGAGAAGTGGAGAAAACGTTCTGAGAGCAGCTGAGTCAATAGCTGGCATGGTCTGCCCATGGTGAAGGAAAGGTGGTGGTTGCTTTGCAGTGGTGATAGGTTTTGTGCCAGCATGTGCTGAGCACGAGGTGAAGGAGCATGTTTCCATACCACTCTGACAGTGACTCGTTTTTTCCCAGCTCCAGTCGGTTTAGAATCACACAGTCACTGAAGTTGGAACAGAGCTTTAAGATCGTCAAGTCCAACTGATTGGAAACTATCATGAGTTCTCTGACCTGGCAATGAAACTAGTTTTGTTGGGGCCCATGCCAGCTAGGAAGGTGGCCCTCACGTGGCACCTTGCAGCCTTGGATGGGAGCACCTGCTCTCATTTCAGTCAGGATTCAAGTCTAGGCTTGTTTGACTGTCTGCTCTGCTCCCGTCTTCCTCTGCCCACCAGCTCTTTTTTAAGGTACAATACACTGGATATAACAGTTCAGCATGGAGATGGAAAATCAGATACAGCCTTTGCTCATTTGTCACATGTGAGTTCCAGATGTGCTTGTGAGCCTTCCTGGATTTTTCCAGGACATTTAAAATTAAAAGGTAACCCAAAATGTGTTGGTCATGTTGCTTGAGCTGGGGCTACGTAACCCAGGAGTGTTGTTCCCTCTCCTACCTGTGCTTCTCATACCAGAACTGCCAAAGCTGGGCTTCACCTGGAAACTGGTGCTAGGGCTGTAGCTTGCTGCTTTGAGATCCTCCCAGCCTTCCTGTCCCCTCCTTTCCTTCTGGTGATGTTCCTACTCTGGTGGCAGAACACCAGACTGAAATAGAGACTGAGAAGGGGAGCAGGGAACTCCTGCAGTCCCGGAAGGAAGCGTGTGCTGCTGGGGAGGCGTGGGGCCCCTCTGTGTGAGCCCTTCTGTGTGGGCACCTTTCTGTTTGCAGCATGGCCTTCTGTCAGACTCCTGTTTCAATAAAACCACAGCCTTGGAATCGAGGGTCACTTGCAGAGGGCTGGTTTGAGGCTTTTCCCAGAGAATGGAGGCAGCTTGGGATGCCTTAGTCATCATACCACAGCTCTTACTTCTCTTGGCGCAGGGTCTGAATCCTGCCTGCACCTGTGAGCCTGAGAGTGTCAAGTACAGCTTGGTACTCATTCAGTCTTGGTAATTATTGAGATGGAAATAGGAAAAGATTTTAGCCAAGATCAGTTCTCTTGAGTGGTCATTTGGAGCATTTTGGAAGGGGACATAATTCTAAAGGATGCCAGACAATCCAAAGGTGCCGTGCTTCCCGAGAGCTAAATCCAGCAGTCCGGCACAGATCCCCTTCTCTGCCCTGTTCCTCAGAGCCCTCTGTTCCTCAAGTTTTCTTCGGCTCTTCTTTCCATTGAAGCCAAGCACTTCTGGCCAGATTAGATCAGATCACAGCAGGACAGGTTTGGTGGCTTTTATAACCTCTCACAGCTCCAAAGAAGAGAGAAAGAAAAGCAGCTTACGGGGCTGTGGGTAAGAGTCTCGCAGTGGCTTATGTAAAGCTCAGGGAGAATACCCCCACCACATGTTCATTGTTCTGTCTGAACAATGCCCACCCCTTTGTTCACTGCCACCCCCCTGACTGACTTTGTTCCACCTACACAAGCAGGGCTTCTAGGATCTTCAGGAAGAAAATGGAAGACCTTATTTTATTTTGTTTTATTTTTATTTTATTTTAATTTAATTTTTTTTCCTGTTTAAATATTTTTTATTTGAATTCATGTGAGCTCTGTCTTTTACAGCCATCCTGTTGCTCAGATCTAACTCACCTGTTACAGATGCTTTGCTGGAGTGGCCTCTGAATCTTGTTAGGAATCTGGCAGGTCCAGTCTGGGTCATGGATCATCTGTTTGGAACAGAGGGAGCACAAGCTTTAGGCAGATGGCTAGGTAGACTTCCCTTCTGTCTAACTACAGCTTTGTTCCCTGGGAATGCTTTAGATCCCAGGCTGACTTTTTGAAGAGATTGAAGTGCTAGGAGCCTGGTGTTACAGAAGAAGAGAAAAAGGTCTCCAGTTTCCCCCCTGCCTTCCCCTGCACAGCTCATTCCCTGCCCTCACAGGCATTTCAGTCAACGGCTGCATGTTAAGAGGTGCAGGGCAGTGATGCACATCTATGAAATGATCTTTGCACAAGTTCCCTGTTTGGTTAAGCTGCATGTTCCTTGCTGATGGTGATCCTCACTTGAATCTAAGCCATGAGTCTGGGGTTCTTCTGTTGGAGCTGGCAGACTGGAAGAGATCCCTGATGTTTCTAATCTTGTTCCTTCTTCTTTCCTTTTTCTATTGCATAGTAGCTCAGGATTGTCTCTCCTGAAGCCTCTGTTTTATGTTTTGCCCTTTCCTGTCTCTCCCTCATGGCAGGCTCATCTCCTGATGGCATTTATCAGGAGGCATTTATCACAGGTCTGTGAACCTGCTGCTCAGCCTTATGGTTGTTCCCATCGCCCGATGGATTCGTGCTGACCCTTTTCCTTGGCAGACTGCCACAACACAGGAGAATTGGTTAATTGCAAACTACTGTTCTTCATAGGAGAAGGGATTTGGATTTGATCTGTCTCCACTAGTGCATTCGGTTTTGTTCAGATTTCCACAAAGCGCTCGATGAATCCTTCTGCCTTTTCCCTTACTGACGGATTTTTACTTGCGTGGAAAATCAGTCACTCGAATACCAGCCTGCTTTGAAAACCCTGTGGGGATGGTGGGTGAGCCTGGGGGGACTGTGCCTGGGCAGCCTGTCTAGAGGGCTGATGACGGTTGGGTTTTCCCAGAGACTCAGTGTCTCTGTCCATGTGCGTGGATGGGAATAGCATGTGGCTCTTGCGCAGTGCCAGGGGAGGTCCTTGCGTTCCTTGTTTCTACCGAGGTGTGAACAGTTCTCCGGCGTGGGGTGTCCTGCTGGCTGTGCATCCCACGCTGGGAGTGCAGGACAGCTTGTGGCCTGGAAGATGGAGCTGGCTGGGGTGCAGGTGCTGCCCCTCTGCTGCTGCCAGCACCTGCAAAGCCCTCTATAACCAGGTAGAGCTAAGGGCACCCGGCACGTGACGGCGTGGCCTTTTGTTCTTATTTCTTGAGCTGATTTGAAACTAAGCAGGGCTTACTTTGGGACCTCCTTAGCGCTACTTTTAGTATCTCCCCTTTCAAATGGATCATCCCCCTGATTTATTTGTCCTTCTGAGCCGTGGGCTTTTTTTGTATTGTTCATTTTCTTTGATTCTCACACAAAATGAGAAGCACCTTTTGCGCCAAGAAAGTGGAAAAGTGGGTGCTCTAAAGCGCACTGACCTGGCTGTGATCCTGGTCATGTCCTGGCTGGTGCCACCTCTCTCTGTGGGCTTGGCTGAGTGCTGACACCTCCTTGGGCACAAAGCCATGCTGTCTTCTGCTGATGAAGCGCATGGCCCCTTTGGTGCAGAGCACATCTCTAGATGTTACATGGGGGGGCTACCTGAGGCTTTCCATTCCACCTGGGAATAAACTGATGGCTGGGCTGTGAAAATGGGCTGGGAAGGTCCCACCATTCATGGAATCACAGAGTGGTTTGGGTTGGAAGACACCTTCAAGGTCATCTCATTCCAACCCCATGCCATAAGCCTCTGAGTGACATGGCTGGGGCATCCTGAGCAAAGCCCATTTTTCAGGTGACCCAAAATATCTGGCCAGAGCTGGTGGGGAAGATTTTGGCTTTGTGGCCAGTGTAACCACATGGGCCTGTTGCAGTCTGACCAGGTTTAATGTGACTCTCCCTGTGCTTTGCAAAGGAGTCTTTAAAGGGATAAGCAAGGGCTGGGTGAAAACTGCCAATGCTCAGCTTATTTTCAGTGCTTTATACATTTTGAATATTAGATTTTGATCTTGTTTTCTTCTAAGGTGCCAGCATGAGATTCTTTATAGGCTGGTCTTACCACGCTCTGAGTCTCAAGAATCTAGTCATGTGGAAAGGATTCCTTCTTAGATGCAGCAGGCAGGCTTTATCCTTTGAGCCCATAACTTTCAGCTCCTGTCTCCAAGTGACTGAGTTTTGGTTTTGCTGAGCAAAAACCGTTCCCTAGTACCCTTTCTTAAAAAGAGCTAGTGCTTAAAAATGGAGAGGATCATAATAAAGTGATCTCTCAGAATGGTTGTGGTTGGGAGGGACCTTGAGGATATCTTATTCCAGCCCTCTGCCATGGGCAGGAGCACCTTCCACTGGACTGGGTTGCTCCAAGCCCCCTCCAAGCCAGCCTTGATGATGATGAGCAGATATTCCTGCAGGTAGGGAGGGAATGCTGCATTTCACAGAACCTCAGCTGGGTGATGCACAAGTGGGTTTTCATCAGTAGAGCTGATTCAGGGAGTCTCCTGTGCCCAAACTCCAAATCTGGGTGCTGAATCATGAACTACTCTTATTCAGTAGCTCTTAGTAAGGCGAAAGATGTGGTTTCAAATGAGTTTTTCCAGGAGAACCTCCTTGATCCTGACTGCTTTTTATTTCAGTAATAATCAGATGAAGCAATTTTGTTGCGAGCTTGGGGCACAGTAAACATTCTCCGTGGTCACAAAAGCCAAAGACTTCCCCTACAGTCAGTGTAAGTCCAAAGAAGCCCCACTGTCACTGAGAAGGGAGCAGGTGCCACCGGGACCTGCAGCTCTGCGTGTGCATCTACAGGTGGGGTTTGGGTGCCGTGGAACAGACGCTGGTGTAAGGAGGGGCACGCAGAGGGACCTGCACGTCCTGGGGAGGGCCGTGGCAGCAGCCCCCAGGAGGAGCTGTGCTGGGTGGGCAAGAGAACAGGGTTGGGCTAGCCGAAGCTTAGCGCTCAGCAGCGTGCTTCCCGTCCTGCCCAGGCTGCGGGCTCCTTGCGGTGCCTGTGTGTCACGTTGTGTTTCTCAGGCAGCGGTTCTCATGGGAAAGGCTGGCTTCCCCCGGTGAGTCGGAAATGGCCCAGGAGCCCAGAGCATTGAGAGTATGTGTCAATTGTTTCCTCCCAGGCGCTTTGGGAAGGGAGCCTAGGAGATTATCTCAGCGTTTGGAACAATATAAACAGATGCCAAGCACTTCAAGTACACGGAGAAGGAAAATGTCTTGCTTGGTCTCCCTGAACAGTCGAGGGGGGGTGTGGGGGCACAGCAAGGAACATTAAGTAAGTCTCTGCCTTCAGACTAGGGGAAAGCAGCAAAGTAATGCAGATGTTTGCCTGCGTATATACAAGTGAGTTTCATATTACCAAAATCTGTGCTGTACACACGTGGTCCAAAGATTAAAGAGATTGTCCAGTTCTGTTGGCAGCATATTAAAGTATTAAGACTGCAGGCTCACTATGGTGTGTTTCTGTTATCAAGCTGACCACAGAATTCAAGTGATTCAAAGGGGAATGTTGTTTAATACAGATAGCTTTTGCAGCAGGCTTTTGGATGGAGTTTTGGGTGTGAGAATCCCTTAGGAAGGGCTACCGCTGCCCTGTGTGTCTGGGGTCACCCCCACCCTCCAGCTCCAGCTCGTGCTCAGATAAGATCTCCCCTTCCCTGTCCCTGTGGGCTGCTCAGGCCATCTGCCACGTTAAAGCTGATGTTTCCAGTTGCTGGAAGAGCTTTCTGGGTTTCCTTTGGCACGCGAGAGCTGAACTGGATCTTCACGTGTCCGTCTGGGAGGTCTTGCTGCAGATGCCTCTGTGGCTCTGCCCTTTCCCTCTGCACTGTGATCCCGTTCCTTGGAGATGGCCATTCTGACAAGCGGCAGCAGACGCGCGACCCTGTTCTGTCACTGTTCCACTGCCTGAATTTGAGCCCTGCTCAGCTCCAGAATCCTCTTTGTTCCATCTCTGCAAGTGTCCAAGGCCAGGTTGGGTGGGGCTTGGAGCAAAGTGGTGAAGTGGAAGGTGTCCCTGCCCGTGGTAGGGGCTGGAACAAGATGAGCAAATGTGCAAAATAAAGTTTGAAGCATGCAAAATAAAGGCCTCACAGCTGGCCTCAGGAGTGTGTGGAATTTGAAATGGCAAATGCAGGGTTTTTTTCATTGGCAAATCAGTTAGTTACAGAAACGGAGTATTTTGTGCCTGATTTCTCAGTCGTTCAGTCGCCAAGACTGGATTTATCATGAAGAGGAATTAGAGACACATGTTTAGTTTGTGGGTCATTCATTCAGATGAATTTGTTTACTCAGTCTCTTCATCTGAGACTCTCCATTTGGCCACTCTGGGATGGAAACAGGGAAACCAAACTTGGTCCAAAGTACAGAATCCAGCTCTCATTTCTCAGGAGTTACTTTTGTAAGAGCTGCTTTTATAGCTTACAGTGAGATGGCTGAATGATCTGGGCAGAGAAGACGACATCTAAGTGCTTTCTGTAAGCACAGGATATTCATCCCGAGCTGGCAGAAGTGCAGAAAGCCCTGAAAAGAAAACATTTTTATCAGACACAAATAGGCACAACCATTAGCAAATGTAGTTGAAGTGCTTTAGTTTGAAACCCCAGTCTCAGTGCAAGGGCATCCTTGGGATTTACAGCCAACATATGAGATTTGGCACTTCTTCTGTTACTTGATAATTTTTATTTTAGAAAGTGTCAAATAGGAGTTGCTAGGAGCTTGTGTGAGTAGCCCTTCCTCCTCTGCTGTGTTATAACAACACCCTAATGGTACTTAGAGCGTGGGACCTCTATAGTGGCACCTGTGTAAGGTACCTAATGGTACTTTGACACTTGTTATACAGTGGACTGCACAGTCAAGTGATGTAGATTTTGTTGGTCTAAGCTCTTCAATTAAACTGAATCACTTGGCACGAGGTAGTTGTTAAGTTCAGCCAGTGCATTTGGTAAAACAAATGGAAAAATTAGAATGTGTTTGAAAAGTGCTCTGTTGGCTATTACAAAAGGAGTATGATGGCCTTCTGTGGGGTTTATTTTTGTATTTAAATGAGTCACAAGGACAACAGTTATCTGAGTCTGCACTGGCACGTGCTCTCAGAAGTGATGGGATAAAAATAGTTCTCCAAATGGTAGCTACAGAGCTCCAAGCCCACATCTGGAGACAAGAAAAACAGGACTAATTAATGTTAGGCCAGCTAAGAGGGATAGTTGCTTGCCTTCTGGAGTGAAACAGGGATAGGACAAAGAGTAATGAGTTTGAACTGAAGGAGGGGAAGTTTAGGTTAGGCATATGGAAGAAATCCTTCCTTGTGAGGGCGGTGAGGCCCTGGCTCAGGTTGCCCAGAGAAGCTGTGCCTGCCCCATCCCTGGAAGTATCCAGGGCCGGGTTGGACAGGGCTTGGGGCAACCTGGGCTAATGGAAGACGTCCCTGCCCATGGCAGGGTTTTGGAATGAGATGATCTTTAAGTCCCTTCCAATCCAAACCGTTTTGGGATTGAAGGAAATGCAGCATGAACTGTGCTGGCCCATGGTGCCCCGACTGCACAGTGCTGAAGTTAATGTTGGTGTGCTTGTGTTCCCCAGGTCACCACACGATTTACATCGGGGTCCACGTGCCGAAGAGCTACAGGCGCAGGAGGCGTCACCGGAGAAGAGCTGGGCACAAAGAAAAGAAAGAAAAGGAGAAAATCTCGGAGAACTACTCGGACAAATCAGACGTAGAAAACGCTGATGAGACAAGCAGCAGCATCCTTAAACCACTCAGTGAGTACTGCTTCCAGTTGTCAGTCCTTACAATGTTCTGTTCTCTAGGGATCTGCTCATGGAGGACGAAACTTGACCCACCAAAACAATGGTCTCGCGTTGCAGGGTTGGAGTGGTCTTGGCCAGCTGCTGTGGCTTGGAAAAGGCACAGGCCAGAGCAGACATTTCATCCCTCTGTATCACCTGAGTTGGCCCTTGAGGGATGCCAGGCAGGAACAGGCTGAATGTTTGAAAAGCAATTTGACACTGTGTGTAAAGAGATAGCAAGCGAGGGCAGGGGCTGAGTAGTGCCTAGGTAGATCTGTTGCAGCTTCTGCCCTGGCTCTGGGACGTGCACACGCTCTGGAATTCCAGCACCCCATGGTTTCAGCCTCATGTGTCACGAACTTGCAGTGTTAACAGCTTCTTTCCCTTTGGTAGTTAGCCAGTTCTAGGTTTTGAAAACAAAAAGAAGACTCAAATGGAGCTTTGCTGTGCGTTTGAGTATCTTTAGGGATTGAATATCTAAATATTGACAGGCAGGTGAGGTCTGTTTTGGATGCCCTGTGCCTCTATTCCCACCAGAACTGTTAAGCAGAGGACAGAGACCTGTAGCTGGGGCCATCACTGTGCAGAGGCTGTCGCAGGGTTGCATTCCCTTCGCTGTATTCTCTGTTGGCCGCAAGCTTGTCCTGGAATCTGGGCACAGCTCGATGGCTGCTTTGGTGGGAGCAGGGGGGAGGTGAGTAGGCTGATGGGGTTGAGTATAGCAGAGCAGCCCAGGATGTGATACAGCTTGGATTATTGAGGCTAATTCCAGATGGCTGGAGCTTCATTTGTAAGTGGAAAAATGCTTCCTGTGTGAGAGATCCATACAGCTGCCTATTGGATTGAAGACATACATTCATTTCTCACTTTGAAGTCATGTTGCTGGGTAGCTGCTGTAGATAGAGACAGTAACATGGGGCAGGCAGATCAGTCATGTCTTTAGCCTGGTTACCATCTTCAGAGAGCAGCACCTGGAAAGGAAGGCAAGTCACAGATTCCGTTGGCTCTTCCCAGCTCTTGTTCCCTGGTTGTCCCAAAGAAGGTTTTTTGTCAGTGTTCAGAAACCAGGAGTTGGTTTTATACCAAAAAACATAATTACTTCAAGAAGTCAAATGTTTTAAACTTAATTTTTATGTTCACACCTCTGTTCTTTAGCATGCGGGTGACCAGGCCTGTAGAAATTCCTTTTTTGCCTCTGAATGTATCATATCCTAGGGGAATTGTTTCCATGGGCTAAGTGGGCCTATGTTTGAAAACCCGTTTCTTCCATCAGGTTTTCATGTCCTGCCTTTCATTTTGCCCATCACTGTGTCTGTGTCATTTGAGGAGGGGTTTGTGGTGTGTTCTCTCCTCTGTTGTTTCTATGCAGTAGCATGTTCTTATCTGCACTTACACCTGCAAATAAAAAAACGCAGTTTTCCCATCACTTTCCATCTGGCGTTTTCCCATAGGCTTTTCCACCTTGACCTCTTTGCACTGCACATTTTTGGAGTGGAATTGCAGAACTATTCCAGGTGTCCCATGCAGTAGCATTCATACCCCACCCCTGGGCCCTTTTCTCTGTTGTTCACCATCTCAGGTATCTGGATACTTTTCCAGGTCCTTGCAGGGACCTGCTGTTTCGTGCTGGTGGCCAGATCTTTTTACGAGCTGGCTCATGTAGCTTGGAGCTCTGTAAAGGAGAGGGGTAGTTCAGATTACTGTCTTGAATTACAAGTTACCTCATATCCCTGGGTTTTTTCCTCTTGTCTGCAGAGCTGACCTGAAATTTTTGTTTCCCACCCTTTCTTTTGCTTTCTGAGATGCCTTTCTTTTCTCCCCACGAGCTGTGTCACACAAGTGTGTCCAAGAGAAGCCCATTTCTCTCTGGGCAGCATGTACCAGCTTAGGCTGGTGTCCAGTGCTGGCAATCTTGGCAAGAAACCTCAGTTAGAGCCCTGGGATTTTAATCTTCATCCCATAATAGGCATTGATCGAGGGGTGGACGGCTCAAATTCAGTTTCAAAAGAATTTTGGAAACTAAGAGCTGGGAAATATTGCACAGCATTTTAATGGCATTGGGAGAAAGCTGACATGAGCTGTGCTACATGTATTTAAGGCAGTCAGTAGAGAGTGTGGAATATCAGAAGCTGAAATAGGTGTGAGGGCTGTGTGGTTTAAAACAAGCAGAATCTGGTCTGGCACAAAGAAATCTCAAACACTGTGAGTTTTGGTCCAACATATCTCAGTTTAAGAAATCCTTAATTTATACCAAGAGCTCCTTCTCTTAGTTGATTTTGCAGTTATCACCTTGGCCAGTGTTAGACACTGTCAGTTCAGCTTGGGTATATAAGTGGTGATTTAGTTTATCTTCTAATGCAAAGACAAGTATATAGAGCTTGATTTACAAAATCTTAATAATGTAGTTGTTAAAATAATTTGTAGAAGTTCAGGGGACAACTTGATTATCCTGTACATGCAGACTTTTGTTTTTCCTGAGTAGAAAGCTTAAGCCAGTTGTGATTTGGCGCATCACTTGGAATTCTTGATCTGCCTTAAGGACCACAAGCCTAAGCTTCAATATCTTACCTGAAAATGATTTCTCAGCTTCTTGGACGAAAACTCTGCAATTAGACTTTGACCAAGTCTGGGTTTGACTCACTGGGTCAGGCTGCCCACAGCAACCGAACCCGTTGGGACATGTCCATTGATACCAGCAAGAGAATAAACAGCTCCAGAAATGCAAACCTTCCCTAGAAAAGTTTTGTTCCAGTTCCAAACCAGTCTAGCTGTGCCTCTGTGTTTGGGAATTGGTGCAGTCTGCAAGTGTCAGCCCTTATATTTTTTTAGCCTGTGTCCAGCTGAGCCAAACAAGCCAAACTCTGGTAGTTATAGGCAGCCTTCAGCTCTCCCATCTGGAGAGAGCTGGGCAGATGGAACGTGTACAGAGACGTTTTATCCTAAGGAAACGACTGCTTGGGAACCATGCCTCCTTCACAAATCCAGACAGGGATACTCTGACAGACTGAGGAGGAGGCAGGAAGGCAATGTTCCCTCTGCAGAGCCCTTTCAGGACATTCCAGGCCTGCGGGGCTGTCTCTGCTCTCAGGGAACTTTGGCATTCACGCCCTGGTTCTCAGGCAGGACTGCAGACGATGACAAATCCCTCTTCCAGGTGAAACATCCCAGCACCTCTGGCCTAAAAGCACCTCCTTTAACCAGCCTGGCCTTGGTTTCCATTTAGGGCCAGTCAGGAGGAAAGGCTTTTTAGGCTCTGCCTCATGGGGTCAGCTGGTGCTTGTGTCAGCACAAAGAGGATGGTGTAGTTTGCTGCTACTTGCAAGGGATGAGACAAGGGAGGAACAAGGAAGGCAGATGAAGTTTCTCTGCGTCCCGTTTCCCTCTTCCTCATTCTGTACTACTGGCGCGCAGAGATTTTCCCATGAGGAAATGCATCTCCACTTGATCTGGGGAGGGGTTTTTTCTCATTGTCTGGTTGCCCTCCAAGTCACTTTGGCTCACCTCCCTGGCCCAAACCCAGGTGCCGCAATACTTTACTGACTTTTTAAAACCCCTTGTGAGCTGAGAAGTTCTTCCTGCCAAGGAATAGAATTCTCTTAGTGCTTGCAGCCCTGAAGAGAGTAAAACCTGATTTTTGTCTGGTGTTAGAATATTGCCATGTTGATAAATATAACTGCACAATCCTAATTTTGGAATACCTAAAAAAGCAGGGATAAGACGACTCATCTAAAGAGACAGGGGAAGGATGATATATCAGACCTTTTTAAAGGTTTCCAGTTGGCTCAGAGAATTCCTCTTGCACCCACCAGCAATAGTCCCTAAGGGTTTTAATAAAAATCCTCTCTTTGAGCCCTCAGATGTGGGTTTGGAGGAGCACTTCTCCTGTTTGCAGGGAGTCATTAAGGTGCAGTTTGAGGCTTGTGCTGCCATTCCACATGGGGTGCATCTCTCCCAGTGAAGGTGAGGTTTTGGCTGGATGGATCAGATTTGCACTGGAAGCAGGTAAATTTCTGGTCCTGCTTCCCATCTTGGAGTGCCTGCTTTGCAGGAGGAGTTTATTGTGGACCATGTCCCATTTGATAGGTTGCCCAAAGAAGTGGTGGATACCTTATCCCCTGGAAGTGTTCAAGGCCAGATTGGACAGGGCTTGGAACAACTTGGGGTAGTTGAAGGTGTCCATGGCATGGGATTGGAATGAGCAGATCTTTAAGGTTCCTTCCAACCCAAACCATTCTGTGGTTCTGAGGAGTGCCAGTCTGACTGGAAGGGTCCATTCATAAAAAGATCAAATGAATTCAACGAGGATATTTAGACATCTCTTCAGGAATGCTCAAGCTGTGTGTCTACCTTGAAAATTCATTGAAGCAGGTGCTATAAATAGCAGGAGAGAGCTACAGGATGGAAATAAATGAACCTACTTAGCAGAGCAGATGCGCACAGTCAGTGCTGTACCAAGACTTCTCTTTCTGTTCGTTACTGGATTTTTCAGCCATCCAGTTTCTTTCCTGACTTCTGAAGACATGGGGTGGGATTTTCCAAAATCTTTAGCCTCAGCTCACCTCAGTGAGAGCACTGACAATAGTTGACAAAAACCAGGCAGGGTGGCCGAAGCTTAACTGTTTTTGAATTGGCATTTTGCATGGGAAAGCGGTCAGGGAGACTTTGCTGTGAGTAGAAGGGAATTTTGCTGTTTCGCTCTTTGGGAACTGCACGGCAGGCTCTGGACCGGTCCCAGGTGCTGGGGTCAGTTGAAACAGGCCTTCTTCTGCCCTTCCTGTAGTGCAGGGAGCGTGCTTGGGTCCACTGCAGTGCAAGTGCAGAGGTGAGTTAAGCGCAGAGCTAATTACTGCTTGGCTTGCAGACGTGCCCTGTGCGTGGCTGGGGGCCCGTGGGAGCCCTGGCGGGGTGCAGCTGGCAGTGTCCATGGGAAAGGCCATGGGAAGGTGCTCGGGGCAGGCGGGCTGTGGGCAGGGCAGGCCAGGAGGTGCTGACACAGGCCGGTGCGGCCGCTCCCGCCGTGCCGAGGAGGCTTGCGCAACGCGCCAGAGACGCCGATCCCGGCGTTGGTGGGGCTGGTGCCTGGCTGCCTGCGGCCCACCCTGCTTCCACGGTGGGCAGGGACGTGAGAGCCACAGGCTCAGAGTGGTTTGGCTTGGAAGGGACCTCAAACCCCGCCTCCTGCCAGCCCCTGCCGTGAGCAGGGACACCTTCCGTTAGCCAGGTTGCTCCAAGCTCTGTTCGGCCTGGCCTTGAACCATTTCCAGAGGTTGGGTGTCTGCAGTGTCTCTGGGCACCCTGTGCCAGGGTCTCACCACCCTCACAGGGAAGAGTTTCTCCCTGGTATCTAATCTAACCCTGCCCTGTGGCAGTGTGAAGCTGTGAGGATGCTGGTGTTGGCAGTTAGGACTTGCTGAGGTGTGGGAGTGACAGAGAAGAGACTCTGCTGCTGGAGTTCCAGCAGCAGCTAAACCCGGCTGCCTTCACCCCGTGCTTACTCCAGTTCTTTTTCCAGGAGAGGGTCAGGACGGCATTTCTCTTGTTCCTGTGGCCTCACTACAAAGCCCCCACCTCCCACTGAGGCACTTGGGCAGGATGAAGGGACATGGTGATATGAGGATGGGTCTAGATGTGACCTGTCACCCTAGGCAAAGGCTTTCCCTTTCTTTTTGGCAAGTGTACAGCTTTCACTCGGACAGTTAATTTTAAAAAATGCTCTTTTTGCCACAATCCTTGCCTGAACCTGTGAGTTTTTTTCTTTTTACTTTGACTTGTGCATGTGTCAGTCATATCAGGGCTCGTTACAAAGCGCTTCTGTTTGTTTAAAACCCTTTGCGCTTCCCTTACACTGAACGTCCATCTCCTTTAGGTAAATGCAGAACATACAGCATGGAGCTTTCATTCCTGCTCATGACAGCTTGGAAAGGAGGTCAAGTTTGGTTTTTTTAATTTGCTGGCAAATCCCAGATTTCTGGTGGGCATCATAAAAGGTAGAGCTAAACTTCCTCCCTCCTGAGGCTCCCAAACACAAAACCAGCAAGTTATCTGGTTGTTAAAACAAATGCTGAGTGCCTCAGGTACAGGGATTTATTCTTTTCCAGCCCAGAAAAGTCTGGGAGTTGGGATTTTTCTGAAGTTGTGTTTCAGCTTGAGGGTTGGGGAACAGGAGCAGTTGTCCCTGGATGAGTTACGTGCACTGACTGATTAAATTGGGGCATGGCTCAGGGACCTGTAGGCACACAGTTTGTGGAATTGGGATTGGGGCTGCTGAGCCTCATCCCCAGCGGGCTCCAGCTGTGAGCAGCAGGTGAGCATTGTTGAAGGTGACGAGCCATGGAGTGCCCAGGGGCACTGACCAGCCACCACAGGGAGCAGAGGGCACCCAGGTGCAGTGCATGAGCCATGAGGGGTATGCAAGGCTGGGCTAAACAACCAGAGGGGCTCATGCTTGAAACCTTCTGATGAGGTATGGTGTTACTCTGTATGGCTTGAAGCTTTCTGTAATTGTGTGGTGACACTCTGTGTATTGTGGCCGTCTCAGCTGTGACATACGCTGCAGCAGATGCTGCGACAGAGCCCCACGTGTGCGGACGTGCTCGGAGGTGGCATGTGGCATCGGCGCTTCCCCTGGCACCAGCTGCCTTTGGCTGGTCCTGGGAGCTGGTCTTGGAAGTCTTCAGAGGGACAGCTATGTCAGGGGCCTCGTGCGAGTGTAAATGCATCTCACCCTAATGCAGCAGTGTTCTCCATGCTCTCTGTCTTCTCTGTCCTTCCCCAGGCTCTGAAGTGCCACCAGATGCCCTTTGGAAGGGACTGTTCACCACATAAACCAGCCCAGGCCTATGTTGGCCATCGTGCGTGGTTCCTCAAAAGAAATCAGTAGCGTAGGCTGAAATTCCCTGCTCCAGCTTGACTTGTTCCTTGTGCACTGTGTTTCCAGTAGTGCTCGTGTCACTCAGTGTTTGTCAGTACCTCCAGCTGCAGCCAGGCTGCTGGGTGCCTCAGGTGTCGTGGAGGATCTAGAGAGTCTTGTATTCCTAGGAGTTCAGTGTTCCTGGGCTGTGATGATGTCAGAGTGGTGCTGGGGAGTGAAAGGGAGTCTGCTGTCATGTGCCATGTGAAACTGTCCCAAGCACCTGGGCATGGAGTATTGTGGCTGTAGAGGGGAGTATTTTCCACCTGAGCAGAGACCGGGATGAAATTGTTCAGGTCTGAATTCTTCGGAGATGTCTGGATGTGTCTGAAAGGAGCAGCCCCTGGGGGAGGAAGGGGCAATGAAATCGAGAAATGACAAAATGATAATGGCCTTTTGGTGAGGATTATTCCTGGGGGCAATGTATTTAAAGGCACAGTGCCAGCTCATCATGGAGCTTTTAAAACCTGCCTCCGCTCTTCCATCGTTAAAAACAACCACAGCAGTTGCCATGGCATTGACACCAATACAGACAGCAGGGCTGTTGAGCAATTCCACTTAGGTTGTTGTCAAGTTGAAGTGATCAAGATCCACAGCCCTGAAGTAAAAAAAAGAATTTGAATAAGAAGCACAAACACTTCTTGCTGCCCTTTTGGCTCTCACACCCAAATGCTGCCACCCTCCTGCCACACCTCTAAGTTTTCTCTACAGTTTGAAGAACTGATACAAATAGTTTTGGGGTGAGTCAAAGTTAAGATTCTTCTGTAGCTGTAACCTCTCCTTGGGAGAGGACTTAAATCCCTAAACCCCAACTGGTTAATATTAAATTAATTTTGGCAAAGTTGGAGGTAAAATAGCAAGAGTTATTTGACAAATTTGGTCTGGGCAAAGCAGAGAAAATGTCCTGCAAAGCAGCTTCAGTCTCAGAATCCTTTGGTTTTGGGGTAGGTCTAAGTGACCCAGTATTTTCATTAGCTGGTCACTTCTGCCTCAATTAACTGGATGTTTTCTTAGATCTATGACTAAGCCTTCCTTAATTGAGAATGGTCTTCGCTGCTTTTTTCCTGACCAGGCAATTCTCTTAGAAATCTCCCTTGGCCCAAGGGGACACAATTAGTCATGTAGATGTAGAAGAAAATAATTCAATAT
Source organism: Motacilla alba alba (assembly GCF_015832195.1). Taxonomy (NCBI): domain Eukaryota; kingdom Metazoa; phylum Chordata; class Aves; order Passeriformes; family Motacillidae; genus Motacilla; species Motacilla alba. Next base: position 70,890,595 of record NC_052019.1, on the reverse strand, counting down.
AACCTTGACATGGTATTTTAAGCCACAGGGTGTGTAACTGTCTACTTGGTGTATTGAAAGTGGTTCTTCAGCTTCAGCTTGAAATTTCCTCTGTGTTTCAGTACCAGCAGAGATGCCTTTGAGAAGATTTTATGGGGTCTTTATTCCCACTTGGTCAGGGTAGGCTGTTTATGTTTTAGAGGGAGCAAAAAAGAGGCTGGTTCCTTTCCTGGTATGGGGAAGACCTGCTTTAACTGCAGCTTGCTGTGTTAATCTTGTGTCTTGAACTGATGATAGCATGTGCCACTATAATTACCTAAGCCACCTTAATGCTTTGCCTAATTCTGTTCCCTGTGTTCACGTGAAACTGCTAAGGGACAGAAAAGTCCAAGGAATTTACCATGTGGAGGGAAAAAAAATCTCATTTAGAAACATTTTGATTTGCAGCCAGAGCTGTTTCTCCAGCTGAGAAGGGCCGAGTTGGGGATGTGATGGTTGGCACTGCAGAGCTGCCCTCTCTGGATTACGCTCCATGCAGATGTGGTGGGGTTTGCAGTATGGGAACAAGCCATGCTGAAGCTCTGCGTATCTCTGAATGTGTAAACAGGGGTTTATCTTTTACTGTCAGTATTACCAACACATGGATTTTCGTCTCTGAACCCTTCTTTGTGTTTTCAGTTGCCTCTTGTGAGCCTCATTGGACTTCTCCTGTTGGGACCGTTTCAGATGTTGATCCTTGGTCTAGCTGCTCTTGAAGCTGGTGTCTATTTTTTAATTATTATTTTTTCACCAGTAAATTGCCCATCAGCAGAGCTGGGGTCAGTGTGCCAGTCACTTCTTGCTTCTGCCCTCAGAAAGGGGCAGGGGCAGGAGAGGCCTTAGAGGGTCAGGGTGGGTAACGGGGGGGCTCTCAGTGCTTCCTGCAGCTTGGAACCGAGTCTCCTCTCATCCCAGGAGGGGCAGAGAATTATGTCCATGACCTACTAACCTCCAGTTGGGATTGTGGGTTTGGGAAATGAGTGCACAGATGGCAGCGCTGGGATGGCAGCAGATGCTGATCTAATGAGTGGAATTGACTGAGGTCTCAGCAGGGTGGTGGAGAGCAGTGCAGGGCTGCTCCCTTGTCTCTGATAGCAGTGCTCTCTGAGCCCTTCCCCTTTGCACTTGGCTCCCCCAATTTATCTTCTCCTCCAGATCTGGCACAATGACAACGCGCATGATTTTGATTGCACAGGGAAGCTGTTAGGGAATTAGATGTTTAAGAAACATTTGGAGGGGGAACCAGAGGGTCTTGAGGACAAAAACCTGCTGTACCCTAGTGTCAGCAGACTAAAATGACCACATGGGGATGTTCAAAAAGGGGAAAAATCCATCAGTTCCGTACAGAATACTGAGCTGATAGCAAAGGGCTCTCTCTCTGCACCCCTGTGGACGTGGCTCCAGCATGGGCTTTGTGTAAGTGTGAACCCTGAAATAAATTCATTTGTCGTGGTTCAGGAGCACCAAGCCTCAGTGTGCCCTTGCAAATGCTCTTGAGGCAAGGCCTGTGTTCAGGCTGTCTCTTCTGCTGCTGGGGGTCGAGTCCAAGGACCTACCCCAGGGTTTCTCTTTCTGGGGAAGTGATGTTGGTGATCTGACTTTGAAGTTTGGAGCAGATGCTGTGTTGTGAATGTGCTCCTGCCTTGAAGAAACAGCAACTTATTGGGAGGCAGGAGGTGCCCTGCTTTTATCTCTTCTGACTTTTATCTCTTTGACTTCCTGATGAGCCAAAATTGGCTCTTTTAGCTGTGATATAAGGGACTGGCAGCTAAAAGGGCTGCCATGAAAGGAAATGGAAATTGAGATTCCCATGTCAAACACCTGAAAAATAAACAAGATAGGGCAGAGAAGCCTCAGCTCTAGTACTTGACCATTGTAAATCATTTGCTTTCCACTTTGTTAGTGTCAGCCATTTCCCAGAAAAATTGTGTATTTGTTAAAATAAATCTGTGTGATATCTGAAACAAAATCCTTGAGAGCTGTGGGCTATTCTGCTCAGCTTTGAATCCTGATCTGACATCTGTTCAAGCAGGGGAGAGTCTTTGCTTGGATTTATTTGCTGATTTCTTACCCACTGAGTGAACTTTAAAATAATGGTATTAAGCACATCAGAATTACGTGTAGAAAGAACTTGGTCATCTGCAAGCTAAAGGGGAAAGCAGATGTTAGCTGCAATATAAGTGGTTCTGCGTAGATGTGTTTGTACTTGCACGGATGGATTTGTGTCTCAGAAAAGGCAGAGCCCTTGTGGCGCCTTTTCCTTGTGTTTGGATACCCCTGGAAGGGCATTGTAGGCCTCAGCAGTTCCATGGAAATAAAAGTATGCATAAATCAGCAGAGCCTTTCCTGCTCTTTCTGAGGAAGCCTAGGAATGGACTAGTCCCAGCCTGAATGTGGTATTGGGATGTGTTCAGGTCTTGCTTCCAAGTGGAGACCTTGATATTTAAATACAGTAATGGGAACCGAGTTCATCCTATGGAGCAAGGGTGTTTGGTTGAGCTCTGAGCTGAGGGTGTGTAATAGCCTGAGAATTGCATGGCTGGCAGGAAAGGAGAGGTGCTCTGAGCATCCTGACCTGTGGGGACCTCCAGCAGCTACCCTCTGCGTTCCTGCTCCGAGGGCAGTTCTCTAACACTGGGACTGCCCAGGCTTGGCCTTCAGGCTCTCATCTCTAACCTGGCTCCATCGTGTTGGAGCGATGCAGGAGTTCAAATCCATGCTTTCCTTCCTTGAACCAGCCCGTTTGCCTGGCTGCAAGCAGCGCTGAGTGGAGGGGAGCAGGGAGGCTGAAGGAGGCAGACAGCGTCGGTGTCAAATCCCATTTGCACAGCCCAGGGCAGAGCCTGCTGGCTCCTCCTGAGCCACGTGGACATTTCTGCTTGGAAACCCACGCACAGGACTCTGCTCAGGGTGCCTGGCCCCGTGGGAGCTGGCAGGTGGGGGTTGGAGGGGATGGATGGCACTGAGGATGGATCAGCTCTGTGTGCCCGGCACAGGGAGTGAGGACAGCAGCTGGCAGGGCTGCAGCCACAGGGCCTTGGCTGGGGACTGCTCCTGGCACTGGGGCACTGGGTGTCTTTCAGACACGTGAGGAGCTCCTAGGATGTGAATCGGCAGTGAGGAGAGAAGGACGCGACTGAAGAGCAGCACTCCCAGGGAAGAAGAGCAGGAAGAGCTGGCTGGAGGTGGTGAAACTTGGTGTGCTTGGTGCAGAGAGGGCAAGGAAGTTATTCTGAAATGCGTAGATAACCACAAGATTTCGCTATCAAGGCACTTAGCAAGTGTCCTGCACCAAATCTGGGCAGAGATGGGTGTCACTCAGACTGGGAGAAGGTAAAGGAAGGTATTCCATGGGCTGTGCTCCACATGAGTGAGTCTCTCTGCAGGAGAGATGAGGCCCTGTGTATTGCCTGTGTGAGGCTCCAGATGGGCCGGACTGAAAGGCCTTGTGGAGACATGGCACCTTCATTCTCGTTCCATGGGCTGGCTGTGGCGTGCCGGTACTGTCCCAGTAGCAGGGTGGTGACCAGGTCCTGTGGGATGTATTTCAGAGTCAAACACTCCATGCTGCCTGGGGAGCAGGCTGTGTCAAAACAGCAAACTGGGGATACGGCAAGTGATGGATCCACGGAGTTTTGGAGTTATTTGGGGGCACTTTGGCGGGGGGTAGGTCAGGGGGGTCCTGATGAGGAAATGTGCTTACAGAAGTCACCTGAAACTGCTTGGTTTCAAGTCCAAGAAAGCAATGGAAGCTTTGAGGCTAGGAAAGAGTTTCATGGATGTGGGAGAATTTCAATGTTTGGTGTTTGGTCCTTGGGCCTCACAAAGCTTTCTGGGCCATCTTGCAAAGCTGTCAGGCTCTAGACACTGAAGAAAAGGCTGCTGCCTGCTCCTTGCTTCCAGGCAGAGTACTGACTTGGCTGCTCAGCTGGGCACGGGCTCTTCCTTGTGCTTTGGGTATTCCTAGAGAACATGCCTGACCCCGTTTTGTTGGACTTGTTCTTATTTGGGTTTCCCTTTATCTGTGTGGGACTTGTTCTGCCTACTTTGTGTATCATGGTTTTCTTGTCCCAGCCTGTTCCAAGGTAAATTGCCAAGGATGGGAAACTTCAGAAGGATGAGTCTATAGCAAAAAAAAAAAAAAAAGAATTTCACTCAAGTGATTTCATTCCAGCACGGATTTCGTCGTGGGAATGGGAGCTCACTCTGCAGAATAAACTGCTCACCATCAAACAGTATAAATGCATTTAGTGGCAACAACTGCTCCTTTGGCCAAGCCTACCTAAAGCTCTTGGTGGGGATTAGTCTAGGCTCAGCATTAAAACTAGGCTTGAAACATGCTCTGCATTCCTAGTGACAGGAAAGTAGTGTCATCCAGAGCAGTTGTTTCATGTCTGCTGCAAGAAATGGGGGTTGTTTGAGGATGGACTGTTTTAGATAAGTGACTGTCACAGCTTGTAGAATCCTATTTGCTGGTTGGAAGCAAAGGAAGCAGCTCAGGAACCACAGAACATGCTGATTACAGTTATTCACACGGGCTATTTTAGAGTTAAATTTTGTCTGTTGTGCAGTTCAGATATCAAACTAGCACTCTAAACTCCCAATTTAGACTAATCCTGGTGTCATTTAGATTTTCCTTTGGCCTGGCCCAAGGGTTTCACAGCGTGTTGCAGCTCCCAATGATGCACGTCCTGTGTGGGTATGGGAAGAGGGAACAGGAAACTGATGAAAGTCTAGGGATGGGCAGCATGCCTTGGGATCCGCCCAGAAAAATGGTGCTGGGGGCTTTGTACTTTGTTCCGGCTGTGTCAATGTGACTTTAATTCCGTGGTGAAGAGGGAAGATTTCCAAATCTTTTGCCTCATCTGCTTAAAATACATATGCGTGTATATGCAAAACAGGCAGTATTTTGTAATGAATTGTTTGCCTTTGGAATGAGAGCGCTCTTTGTCTTGTGGGTTCCTTTAGGGCTTTGGCAATAAATAAGAAGCTTCCAGCTGCAGACAAAACCACATTTGGGGTTAAGCGTGAGCAAGTTTTGATTGCTGGATGTTCCAGCATCACCTTGTCCGCAGGTTGGGTCCTGCTTTGGCCTAAGGCTGGGCGGGACCTCCGTGGGACAGGGACAGGCTGCCAGGACACCTTGTGCCAGCCCCTATCTATAGGAACAGCGCGGGCAGAAGGAGAGCCGTGACCCAGGACAGCGCCAGGAACAAATTTAACCCAAAGCGTATATTTAGCCTGGCTGCTCGCAAGAAGATTTAAAGCCATATTTAAAGCTGAGCATCTGCTGAAGTGCCGGGCGGATTGCTGATATAAATAGCTACCCGCACTGGAGCTGCTCTGGCTACGTGGGGAAACCTGGGAGCGTTGCGGGGAGTGCTCTCAGCTGCTTGCTGTGCTGGGATGACCATTCCTGCTGTCTGTTCTCTTGGTCACGGGTGGGAGAGTCGGAGCACGGGGGACTAGAGCTGGGCTGGTGGTTCCCTGCCCGCTGTCCGGGCTGACCCGGGCGCTGTGTGGCTTTCCCAAAGCGGGGCTCCGCTCCGGGCTGTCCCCCTCGCTGAGCTTTATTGTGAACTGATCCCTGGAGGACGAGTCTTCTTGGGAAAGCAGCCAGCATGCTCTGTATGTCCTGCTGTCCCTTTGGAAGCGGAGTAACGTAAAAGAGCTTTCTTCCCCCAGCAGCACTTAGGAGGAACGTTGTCGTTTTCCCAATTATTTTTGCTTGCTTTAATGCCAGCTCAGCTGTCACTAAATGAATTGCCAGGTGTTTTCATAGTTTCTCCCAACTGTTGCAAAAATTGGCTCCTAAAAAAGGGGGCATTCCCTTGAGTTGGGATCCTTCTCGAGTCAGAGTTAGGGAGATGAGCAGCTCCCTTCGGAGTTCCCCTTGGACGCAGTGATTCAGTTGCACACCTTCTCCTTGAATCACAACTGAGACACACTTCCCACCTGTTGTGAGGGGTCAGGCACTGACACATGTCCCATGTGGAAAGTGTCAGTCAAGAGCTGCTGCTGGTGGTCACAGCAACCTGCTCACCTTTTTTTTTCTGGAGCTGCCTTTGACAGCTGTGTCTGTCCTGCTGCAGGAAACATTTTCTTTGCATTCAAGTTTCATTTCCAGTCTCAAAATACCTTTTTTTTTTTTTCCTGTGTGAGAGTGGTAACACATGTGGATTTTTGTCCAAAAAACCCGTGCATGTGGAATAGAGTGTTTTTTGTGCTTATGGTGTTCTTAATTATAGGAGAGCTCAATATTAAGAAACTGAAAAAGATGGCAGCTGTGTAAGGTTTGTGAATGAAGAAGGTCTTGTTCCCCAGCTTCTGCCTAATGTCCTTCCTCAGTCATTAGAGCAAAGTAGGTTTTAGCAAACCTTATCCTAGTGAATTCTTAATGGAGAAGCCAAGTGCTGCAGATGACTTGCATCCTGTTACAGCTCGCAGCTGGTACCAGCCGTGGAAAGGGCTGGCTTTCAGGACACCCCATATTTCACAGCAGCTGGAGCTGTAGGCTTGTAACTGAGACTTGGTAGCATTTAGGAGGCTGGGGATGTCTTCTTTCCTTTGCTTTCCCAAAGCAGATACAGTACCTGTGAACAATGAAAGGGGCTTTTCTTTGCCCTTCTGCACAAGAGGAGATAGATTGTTTGCAGTCAGAAATTGCCTGGTGCATCCTTTCCTTAGATTTCCCAAACCTGCCGTTCTGTGCTGAAAGCAGACCTTTTATAGACAATTAATTCTCTCTCTGTGGCGAATTCCAAACGCTTTTGAAGACCATAGATCACCTTCAAGTTCAATTGGACATTATTTTGGGTTTAGTCTGCCTTCATTACATCTCCAGCTCATCCAAGGTTGGTGACTTGGCTCTTTTTGCTGCAGTGCTGTGACTAATCTCATAGTTTTGTTGTTCGTTAACGTAATTATGGGCTTTTCTAAAAATGGAAAGATACCAGGACATTTGCCTCATTCCTCCACAGTGGTTACTGCGCACTTCTAATAAGTGTGCTAAAAACCCTATTGATCAAAGTTCCCATGTTTATAGCTGGTTTTGCCAAGGAATTTGGGACAGGCGTGAGCAGGGCAAAGAAATGGAAGGTGTGATGCTCTGGGGGAGAGCCTGTTAATTCCTGTTGTCAAAAGGGAATGTGGCTGCTTTGGAAGCCTTTGAAGATAGACAGAAAAGGCAGAATAATATTAATATGGAGATGTAAGGGCTACAGGGAAGGTTGCTGGCTGGGAGGGAAGAGAGGTAGGTGTTCATGGATGGCAGGAATGCAGTGTAGTACTTCCATTGATACATGCTGACAGTGGCTCTTTATTTTCAGCCCCGTAGGAATGATTGTGTTACAGTAACTTCAGGATTGTGGGGCTGAGGCTGACTAAAAAAGCATTTCTATTTCTTTTCACTCATTTTCTTGAAATGAAGAAGTACAGTATTTACTCTGAGTTTTGGACACTTGGAAAGTTGATTTCCTATTTGGCTGCAGCCTGCTGGTGTTCAGCACCTTTTGGAAATAAGGATTTGGATTTCCTCCGAGGTTTCATCTGGAAAGGAGCTTGCAAGGGGAAAGTTTTGGAAGTGGCAACTGTCTAAGGCTGTGACTTCTGTGATCTGGCCTGTGCAGCCACCTCGGGAAATCTGCTGGAGTTTTGCATCTTTTTGGTCTCTGTGGGTCAGGCGCCTAGCATTTATTGTGAGCGGTTCCTCCTGCTGCCTCTGCTTGTCTGAGGTGTCTGGAAGCGACGACGGTGCTGTGGAGTGTTCCAGGTGTTTGAACTCGGTGCCTGTGGGAAATGCCAAGGCAGGATTCTGCCAGGTCAGCTCTACGTGGACACAGAGTGTGTCGGAGCCACTGCCACTGGTGACTCGTTCCTGGCAGGGTGGCTCATCGTGGCTTCAGGCTGACAGGGCAGGCTTGGATGGTGCAGCAGGTAAAGCCTCTTCCCTGTTAGGGCAGTGAGGCCCTGGCACTGGATGCCCAGAGAAACTGTGCCTGCCCCGTCCCTGGAAGAGTCCCAGGCCAGGTTGGACAGGGCTTGGAGCAGCCTGGGATAGTGGAAAGTGTCCCTGCCCATGGCAGGGAGCTGGAACGAAATGAACTTTGAAGTCCTTTACAGCCCAAACCATTTTGGGCTTCTATAATGGGGACACTGCTCTTCCTGTAGCTTAAGGTTGTAAGAGGAAAGACCCTGGATACACTTTTTAAGAGTGCTTGAGAAGTTTTTAGTGATGAGGGACAGTGTCAGGTGGTATTTGGTGCTCCATCAGATGCCCTTGATGTGGAAGTGGTGATATCTGTGAAAAGCATCCTTGTGGCTCTGGAAAAGCTCTCACAGCCAGGCAGCACATGTTGCAGAGGGGAAAATGCTCTTTGCTTGGAAGCTAACAGCTTCAGAAACATAAGGTCAGTGCTAAACTTGTTGTAAAAACACCCTCCTCCAATTAAATCTGGTGTGATGCTTTTCTGAGGTTTGGTGTCCTTCATTTGGGGAGAGCAGACAGATTTTGCACATCAAGAAAAAGAGTAAATGTTTTGCGAGGAATATTCTGCTTACTATCAAGGTCACGTATTTTCTTTCAGTTATGCAAAGCATGTGCTTAAAATGGGAATCTCCACTGGAGGACAGCTTTCAAATCTTGGAAAAGGCATCCTTGAGGTTTATTGCTCACAATTTCCTGTGTCTTTGGGGGATAAAAAACAAAAGTGTTCTGAAGGAAAGCTATTTTATCTAAATCAGTGCATTGTACTCTTCTCGTCTGCGATGTGGTTTTGTAAGCAGAGGTTTGACTTCATCTCAAAATTAAGAAGAAGAGCTTGGGTTGTAGTTGAGGGATCAGCTATATATGAAAGAGCTGTTCTCTGTGCCATGGCTTCTCCAGTGCCACAAAATTGAGAAACACCTGGAAAACCAATCTTTTTTTCTACGTCTTCTTTTCTTTCATGCATTTAATGGAAGTATGTAGCAAACTGTCCTTGCCCGGTTCTTCTGGGGTTACTATTCCACATGATGGAGTTTCTTGCTGTGAAATAGATGGAGCTCCCTTTCAAGTTCATTTTCCTTGTTCAGAACTTCTTTGCTGTAGTGACAGAGCAGGGCACGATGGATCCTGGACAAGGGATTCTCGCAGCATGTGTTCCTGTTGTTCACAGCTGCATCCTGGCCCAAGTGTAACTGGTGCTCTGTGGTGGAGGATTGGGGAAGGAGGAGATGGATCTCTGTTCAGCATCTTGGTTTAACTTGGGGCTTTAAAAGAATACTTGGAACTGGGAGGCAGGAGAAGTTGGGGAATTTAATTTCCTTGAAAATCACCCATGTATTTCTTAACATAGTATTCCTGTCTTTTTTTTTCCCAAGTTCAGTAGGCTTTAAGCCAAGCCTTTGAGAAGAAATACAAAAATCCCTTCTTGGTGTGTGTACACAAATAAATCAGTTACAATTCACCAACCAGAATGGCTGAGCATTGGCTTGTGTATTACACATTCGTGGGGAATTCCTTTCCGTACTGCAGCTTCCAGTTCTTAAAGGTCTTTTCCAACCTAGGGGATTCTGTGATTCAGTGCTGCCTCCCACTTCCAGACTGCTGTGTACCTTCTTCACTGGGCTTCTCCTTTCCCTGGAGCCATGAAAATGTGCACCTCACTATGGAGAGTTTAGCTCAGTGGGTGAAGTAATGCATGAGACACTTGATCAGCTCTTCATGTTTGCCTTAAAAAAAAGAGAGTACAAGACATCGTGTTCATGTGGGGAACTTCATTTTATGTAATGGATTTAATCAGGTAATATCATTGTCATGGTCTCCTTGACTTGCTGTTAGTATTTCTTTCACCCTGAATCTGCTGTTGCCTTTTGGTAGCCAAGCCACACTCTGTAATACCTGGTGTAATTTGACATGGTGATGTGCAGGTGTCCAGCATCCTGGGTTTTGTGCATTGGATAGCCAGATGTTCATGCTGGTATCCGCCTGGAGATGGAGAGGACTTCCTTTTGGATCATCTTTTTCAAATTCCCTGTGCATGGAAATTGAAATTGCATTAAAAACATCCAAGGGGAAGGCTGTCTTTTTTGGTCATGATGCAATTGCTTGGTGTTCGGGTTTTCTCCCCGGTTGAAATCCCTTTAGGAATTAAGGGAGCGTTATCCGAACTAATGAGCTAGCTGAGTTCCCTCTTCTCCTTAGATCCCATCTTCCCACCCCTTCCTTTTAGCTGAGAATTCTGAAGAAATGAACAACCTCTCCTGTTGTCACATCATATTTAATTTCTTTAATGAGCTGAATAATGCCATAATGTAAACCGACAGTAATATTCCCTCTGCCCTGTAGAGGATGCCACTGTGAACAACTGGATTAGCACATTTGTGTAGTCTGGGCTGAAATGACTAGTTTTTGAATCTCCTTTTGATTAAGCGATTTGATCTGCCCAAGTCTTCGGAATCAGACGTGTACTCTGCGCTCTCTGTTGATAGAATCATCACAGAATGGTCTGGGCTGGAAGGGAACTTAAAGCCCATCCAGTTCCATCCCCTGCCACGGGCAGGGACACCTTCCAGTGGAGCCGGCAGCTCTAAGCCCGGTGCAGCCTGCCCTTGGACACTTGCAGGGGTGGAAAGCCGGGATGGCAAGCTGTGTTCCTGTGAGAGCCTCGGTTGTTGTCTCTGGTGGGTGCTGACATCTCAGGAGCGCTCCCGGGACGCTGCCGTGCTGGCCGGGCAGGGCGGGCACGGCACAGACAGGAGCCATGGCACAGACAGGAGCCACGGCACAGACAGGAGCCATGGCACAGACAGGAGCCATGGCACAGACAGGGGGCACGGCGCAGACAGGAGCCATGGCACAGACAGGAGCCATGGCACAGACAGGAGCCATGGCACAGACAGGAGCCATGGCACAGACAGGGGGCACGGCGCAGACAGGGGGCACGGCACAGACAGGGGGCACGGCGCAGACAGGGGGCACAGCACAGACAGGGGGCACGGCGCAGACAGGGGGCACGGCACAGACAGGAGCCATGGCACAGACAGGAGCCATGGCACAGACAGGGGGCACGGCACAGACAGGAGCCATGGCACAGACAGGGGGCACGGCGCAGACAGGAGCCATGGCCGGTGTTACGTGAGCCAGGAGCAGCCCTGGGGCTCTATTAATAGAGCTGAGAAGCAGATGATGCTGGTGTTACGTGACTGTGACTCCGGAGATTAGGGGAAGGTGTTTGGGGTGTCAGGACGTCACCTGTGCGGGATGCGTGTGTTAGCAAGGGAGCTGGGACTGCAAATAGATCATCCTGAAACCTATGGGTGCAGCAATGGATGTGATGGAGAGTTTGGGTTTGAGGCACGAGTGATCAAACTCCTTTCAGGGCCGTGCAGAGCTCGTCAGGACTCGGAAGAAATGGCTGTGCAGGGAGGGCAGAACATAAATGCTGGATGTAATTCCAAGTAGGTACATCCATCTTTGCTCCTGCTTCAGCTTTTTCTTATCACCTGAATGATATTCTGATAAATGCAAGGCATCCTTCAGATTCATGGCATCCACGGAACTGTGAATTCCTCTTCTGTGAGCAGTCATAGGTATTACGTGTCTGAGCAATGTGCCCATCAGCATCATTATTCCAGCACCAGATCTTGAACGTAAAGCTTCTACACCTGCTATTCCTTTAAATTCCCTTTGGAAAGGCCAGTGTAGCTTAGTGTGGAAAAGTAAAATTATTTTAGAGTCACGTTTCACTGGGCATGACTTGGTGAGTGCAGCTTTAGCTCCCCTTAGTGCTGTCAAGTTTGTTCAGTGCCTCGTTACCCGATTTTAAATCAGTCTTTTGCTTTGCTTGACTCCTGTGGGAACGAGCAGGTCCAGGCATAGGTAAATGGCTGGTGGGATAGTTCACCACCTCTTTGGCCATAATGTTGTTTTCCTTGCTGTTGTTGCAGATATAATCTGTGGTTAATCCCCCAAGTCCGAACCTGTGACTCCCCAGAGGACCTGAAGCCTTTTGTTGGTTTTGGTTTGCAGCCTTGTTACAGACAAATTAATGGCCCTGAGTGACAGCAGGGCAGCCAGAGACGAGAAGAAAATGAGTAATTAACATATACTGGGTATTACTGATTGCTTTTATGATTATCTGGATTTTAAGGTATTAGCTGGAAAAATAGCTCCTAATCCCTTATTAAAGATAAAAGGCAAGTCATTAAAAGTAGGAGGTTGTTTTCAGTCCTGAGAAGCTCTGGAAATATGTCTTGGCTCCAGCGGCAAACTAACCTTAAAAGCCTGTAATTCCAAGTTACTCAGCTTAGTTGTTCTCCTCAGCAAGGGAATTTCTGAAGTTTCCCATGTGCTGGGAGGCGGAGGGGACGCGAGACAAAGCGACCCTTGTCATAGGAGCTGCGTGCTTGGCAAGGCGACAGGGCCCTTTGAATATCCTCAGCATTAGCTGAGCCTGGCCCAGCTGCTGGGCTGGGAGCTCTGGGCAGCTCCACGGAGGGGTTATCCCCAACTTGAGCTTTTTGTCAGGGGCAGATCTCCTGTGTGAGGCTCCCACCTCACCCCGACTCCTTTGTTCCTCCCTCCTCTCGCTGTTGGGGCCACCTAACTGGTTTTGTAGCCATCTAACTCATTCCATGGAATCGTAAAAATGGTCACGGAATGGCTTGGGTTGGAAGGAACCTTCCAAGTCATCTTGTTCCAGCTCCCTGCCACGGACAGGGACACCTTCCTCTAGACCACGTTGCTCAGAGCTCCATCCGACCTGGCCCTGAATGTTTCCAGGGATGGGGCATCCCCCACTGCTCTGTGCCCATGGTTTTCCACCCTCTTTGTGAAGACATTCATGGCCATGTAACTGGTTTAAGGGCCATCCAGCTGGTCCATCAGCTCTAAGCTGAATCAGCAAAACAGACTAGTCCAAGCCTGGAGTCCTGATCCCAGCAGGGAAGGGGGAGCAGGAGGCTGGAGTGCTGGGAGCAGGAAGACAAAAAAAAGTGGGGACAGGTGACGTTTGGCTGTTGCTATTCTTAAACCCACCTGGAGCGTGTGCAGGGTCAGAAAGAAAGCAGCAGCACCCCTTGCTGAGTTGTAATAGTTAATCATCTGCAGAAACTTGCCAGACGCTGAGACTTTCTTAATAGTCAAATATTTTTTGTTTTAAAATGAGTACATTCCTTATTTCTAGGTAATAAAATTTGAGTACCAGTAAAACCACAAACTTTTCAAATTTATTTCCTGTATTTTAACAGTTCTGTGTTTCAACACATCATGTTTATATGCTCCAGCTATACTTTTAAAAAGCAATTTAAAATGCAATGGGACCAGTTAAAAAGAAACAAAGATGGCATTTAATGACTCTAAGGAGATCAGTGCTTGTAAAGAGATTCACATTGGAGGCAATGCTGTTCTGATGGAATACAGTTTGGAAAACACTGCTCATTTCTGCTTTGCTCTTTCCATCCTAAGTTGTTTAAAAGATTACCAGTAGTACCTGGCTGATTTGTTCCCCTCTTATTTTTTTTCCCTTTTTTTTTTTCCCCCCCCAGGTCCTGGACAGTGTTTAAGACCAGCTGGCTGCTCAGTGCTTTTGATGCCGCTGCCAGTTTTTGTGCTTGGGGAAGGATTTAAAAAGTAGAGTTTGACTCCCTGTTGGGTTGGTCACAGTCGATTCCCTAAATGCAAAGGAAGCAGTTCAGCTTTGTTTTGCTGTTTTCCTGTTTGGTCTTGGTTGTGCTGGTGCAGCCCTTGCTGTTTCCAAAGAGTCTGTCAGTATCTTCTGATCCAGAGCTGGCATTCTGTTACTCTCTTTTCTATTCTCATTCTGCAGGCCAGGATGCCAAGCAGATCATTAAACCCAGCGTGGGGTTTCCAGTCTCTCTTCATTACTAAAAGTTCTCTGAAGCCCTGGCAAAGTGGTCGTGTTTGGGCAGCAGATGGGGTAGCTGGAGTGAAGATCATCTGTCTTGGAAGCTCACTAATGAAATAGAATAAATGAGGTTGGGAGGTGCCATCAGTGGGTCCCAACCTCTGCTCAAAGCAGGGCCAGCTTGGTAATTAAGTTATTAACTTTGCTTTCTAAGTTATGGTATTGTGTCTGTAGCACTCTGTCCTTAGATGGCAGTGCAGTGACACAGGGCCCCAGGGAGGCACGCTGTTACTTTTCCTACTCATGGAAGCATCCTCACACCTTTGGATGCTCAGGACAGGGAGTCCTTGGGTCTCCTGGGGCGCCCTTTAAGCACGGGCAGTACAATATTATTCTTGTCAAGTGCGAGGAATTGCATCTTCTCTCTCTCCTTTGCGGTGGTTTCATCCTCCCCTCACTGCAGTAGGTTGATCCTCTTGTATCCTTTTCCTCACATGCAGCACAAAGGGGACGATGTGACCCTGTAGAAGACCCCATATCTGCCACTTGGGGGTTAGGCTGGGGCCTGACCATTAGGAAGATCAGCGCTTCTGCCAAAATCCCCCCCAGCCATTCCCTTGGTCCAAGCCATCCCCAAACTGACCTCCTACTTATGTTTTCTGCCCTGCTGTCTAATCATTAGCAAACTGCTTAATGCACAGCAAAGGACCAATTAACCCTAAAGCATTTAGTGAACTGCATGTAAATTAGTTGTAAAGTGTTGCCCTAAACATTAAATGTTAGGCAATTACATAAACCAATAATTGCTAAAGTTGCATTTAGGAGCTTAAAAGAAAGAAAAAAAAAATCTGCTTAAGTAGCGCTTGGGAAAACTCTGCTAATGGTTTTGTTTTTAACTGCAGCCCTCCCGGTCTGGGTAAGTCCCAGCAGGCTGGGGCAGTTGAGATTCCATGTGGTTTTAGTTGTGTAAGAAAAATAAAGGCATAGTAACCTTGTGCACCTTTGGAAACTGCAAGGAAAACCTCCAAAGGGCACGACCTGGAGTCTAGGAAGAAATGGTAGAAGTATGGTCGATGGTGTCCCGTTGGATAGCAGTGCCAGCTAATTCTGGGGATCGATCGTTGTTTTCTTCGGGTTCAGGCCGCGTGAAACATTCCAGACCTGACTGAAACCTTGGCTCTGCGCAGGGTGTGGTGAGGTGTGAGCGCAGTGGGCCTGGCCACTCACTGCTCTTGGGTTCACTTCCATCCTCTCTCCTTTGTGCTGCAGACACCTGCCTCCTCCCGTGTTACCCTCTGGGAAAGGCTAAGCGCCTGTGCACCCACCTGTGTGCTGCAGTTTCACACGAAGAGGCTGCTTTGCTTTTCTGCACAGTTTTTAATCCCCTTAATTGGCCGTCTCACTCCAAGGTGGTCCAGGTCACCCACTGCTTCTCAAGCTCCTGCCGCTAATGGTCTTAAATAATTCATTTTCCTTGTGTGCCTCACGTACTTATCCTCCAGTGTGGAGTGGAATCTTTCATTTCTGGAAGCTTTCCTTTGACCTGGGCTTGTGTCAGACCCAGATGTTCCTAAATGGTGCGCTGAAGTGTGGCTTTGCCTCTTTATTCTGTGTATTTGTGCTTCGCTGCTGCTTTAGAGCCTCTTTGTTTTTTTGGTAAAAGTATCTCTGTGCGTGGCTCGTGTTGCATTCCACGAGGAGTCACCAAATGTGTCTCTAGATACCAGATTTCTCATTCTTCAGTGAAAAAACAAGTTGGGTTTGTTTGAACTTGCTTTCCTCCTTCTTCAATTTTGGCAGTGGCCTTTTCTGGAGTATATTGATCTTAGTTTCAGTGCATTCACTTACTGAAAGCCAACCCGTGCTTAATTTTCCTGGATAAATCCATTGGATAATGGCCTTTTATTTTGCTTGTACACAGTTTTCCTAGTGTAGATCCTGGTCGTGTTCCTTTCCTGAAAGTGGAAATATTTTATCCTTATGTTTCCCTGATTGAATTACAGAAATTTGCTCAAAGCTGTAAAGCTACCTTTCAGCATGGATGAGACCCCAGCCAATCCACTGGTTTTTTCCCCCATAGTCACGTTCCCTGGAGGTTTGGAGCTTGTGTAGGAGGTGGGGGTGAGTCTGTGAAGCTTGGAGTTAAAAGGAGGCAGAAGCTTGAACTTCACTCGCTGTTGCAAGGGGAAACCAGTGAAGAGCAGGAGCTGCCCAAATGTCAGCAGGCTTTTGAGAAGGAGTTGAATGGCGAGTTTCTGGGAAGCTGCTTGGAAGGAGTGTGCTGCTGGCAGCCTGGAGCCCTGCCGAGCCCGGAGTTAATGGTGGTTAATTTTTAAAGGCAGGCCCCAAACTGGTTATTGTGTCTTTGTCTCAATGGGGTCTTTCTGCTCCCAAATGCCATTGCAAGAGCCCTTTTCTGAGTTCCCTTGACTTGACCCAGAGAGAAAAAGAAAATGCCTTCAGAGAGGTGATTTACCCACGCAGAGCTTTGCTTTGCCACACTGCTAACTGCTGCTAACTGGTGGGGACGGTCCCCTCGGGATGGTGCAAACATCTCCAGGGATGCCAAGGGAGGGAAGGGGTGTTTATCAGCGTTTAACATACAGAGTGAATGCAGGCACCCAAAGGGGCAGGGCTGTCGGGGTGGATCCACCCGATGGAGCTTGCTTTGCAGCAGCAGGGAAACGTGAGGAGAACCAGCAACCAGATGTGAAACCAACTGGTTTTGCAACCACCCTGTCAGGCCAAATCCTGGTGCTCTCCTGGTCAATGGAAGCATTTTCTGGATTCTCAGGCTGGCTTTGCAGCTTTTTAGATAAGCGGCTCTGAACTGTTCTGAGCCAAAAAGGCCGTTTGTCACTGAGCACAGCTGTTCAGAAGGTGGTGGGAAAATAGAGAATCCTTTTTCAAAGCATCTCAGGGGAGGTTGGCACATTCCTCCTGCTGTGAGTCAAGGTGAAGTGGCCTCCTGAGCTCTGGCTTCTGAGCTGGTTGGAGCAGATGATCCTTGAGGTCTCTCCCACCTGGTGTCCTACAGTTCTGTGACAGTGCTTTTAGTGTGGAATTATGTGTGCGACAAGGGGGAATGACTCCCCACTGACACAGGCAGCGTTAGATGGGATATCAGGGAGAAAATCTTGCCCGTTAGGGCACTGAGGCCCTGGCTCAGGTTGCCCAGAGAAACTGTGGCTGCCCCATCCCTGGAAGTGTCCAAGGCCAGGTTGAATGGGACCTGGGGCAACCTGGGCTAAGTGGAAGGTGCCCTGCCCATGGCAGAGGGTTTTGGAACAAGATGAGCTTTAAGTCTCTTTCAACTGAAGCCAGTCTGGGATTCTGTAAAATACATATTTACGCCGTGGAGTTGGAAGCAGGACAGGTGATGAGGAAGGAATGACAACCTGTAGAAGCCCCCAGCCCGTGCCTTTAGCTCTCGTGCACCAGTTGGTCTCTGCAAGGATGGTGAGGAATAATAAAGCACAGCTCCCTCTGTGCCCAGAATGGATGAGGTGTTTGGCGACACGGAAAACAGAGGGAACAGAATGAAAAGAGCCGAAAGCAAAAAGTGTGGATGCCAGAAACATTCAGTACTCCTTGAAAAACTGCCTGGCAACAGAGGTGGGCTCCACTGCAGCCGGAGACACGGGGCAAAGGGCTCGGCGTGCCCGGAAACTGTGGGAATAACTAGGGAAAATCCTCACCCACACGTGTGTAGTTTCCTCCCTCTGTGACTGGGTTCTGTCCTGCTGAGCCCCTGCTGAAGAGACTTCCAGAAGTGCTGAAACACTCAGGGCTGCTGTGGAGATTGATTGAACGGGACAAATAGGCAGCGATGAAACCCTGCTTGTGAGAAGAGCTTAATAGGCAGAAAATTGGCTATTGCAGCCGGAGGGCTGGTTGGGAAGCACACAGAGGAAGTTTCCTCTTGTCGTTGCGTGGAAACTTAAAACCCAAGAGAAGAGCCCAGAGTTGTTATGGCTGTGTCCTTAGAAGTGTCCCTGTACCCTTCCTGTTACCTAAACGAGGTAAATGAGCAGTGGTAGGCTGAGTTATAGTTTGGCAGGGGGGCTCGTGGCTGATGAAAGGAAACAATGCTGCTTACAGGGACTGCAGCACATCAAACCTGCTTTAAAACCATCCTTGGGGAGCAGCATTTCAATGCTGGAGAAGAAAAGGATTTTTTTTTTTTTTTTTTTGGTTCACCAGAGGAGCAGGAGTTTTCCCTTGTGCTTATGATGAGCAGTTGCTTTGTGGCCACATGGTGCAGTGATACTGATGGAGGTGTGGGAGGAGCTGTGTGTGGTCGTGGTGTGCTTACAGTGTTCAAGGACAGGACCCAGCAGGATCCCAGAGAGGTGGGCAGCACCAGTCTCTCCAGGAAGGAGACTGTGAAAGCCACACTGCTTTAAAAAGGGAAACCAAGGAAAGCCAAAGAAGGAAAATGATGAGAATTAGGGCGTGGTTTTTGAACTCAGTTCTGTGTGGCAGCCACTGCTCTGCTGTTTCACTGGGGACTTGACTGTTGCTCAGATCCAGTGGAGGTGTGATGCCAGACAGCATCCTGTGTCTGTGTGACAGCAGGAAATGTTCCAGAGCTCTGGAGAGAGCCAGGCTTTCCCTAGGTGCTGCTCTTTCTTTATTAAAGTCTTCTTGGCAACTGCTTGGGAAGATCTCCTTAAAAATGTGCTGCTGTAGCAGTTCGACACAACTGGAAGTACGATGGCTGACCTCCAGGACTGGTCCAAAAATACCTTTGTTATCCATATTTTGCAATGAATTGCCTGTGGTGTAGTTTATATCGGGGTTCATAACCAGTATGGTTTGTCACTGTGGGCGAGCTGGTTTGTAAAAGTAAGTGTCATAGGCATTGCTGCCTTTAATGCAGTTAAGAATGCCACTTGGAGAACCTAGAAAAATTTTAAAATGTGGCATAGAAAGACAAATTTCCTGTTTTTCTGTCAGTTGGGAGTCAGTCACTGCTGATTAGCATCTAGCTGTGGCATACCCACGGGGAATTGCATGGTCCATGTATGCCCAATTCAGCACCCTTGGAATCAGGGGAGCCTGGCATTGATGGGAGCAGGCAGAGCCTCAATCACATTGTTAATAGGTAAAATGCTTCGTGTGGCTCAACTGGCTCATTGTGTGTCTGTGGGAGGCTATCTGTTCCCATTTCCTTGGGATTCTGCAGCTGCCTCTGCTTCTGGCAGGTTGAGTAGATATTACTGGGTTTGGCCGCAGCTGGGAAAAACAGTCTTGGAAGGCAGAGTCTCCCTCGAGTGGAGCAGTGCTGGAAAAAAGCTCATCGTGGGACTTGGGATATAGCATGTGGTGGGCTCTCCATCACAGCCGTGTGGACAGAATTGGCAGGCTGCCTTCTCTTACAGGAGCTGCCTTATAGGATAAGGCTCACGAAGTTTTCATGAGATAGTGATGGGTTTGTTTAGAAGTTTCCCACACTGATTGACCACATTGCATCCATAGATGAGTTGAAGTGAAACATTTTTGGATAAAGGGTCCTTTTTCTCTCCTTGCATCTCCAAGGAATGTTTTAACAAAGTGTCTGTAGGCCCAGCACCAAAGACCGAGTGAGCTGGGAATGCCCAGCAAGGCATTATGTAAATGCTGCCCTTCTTCTGGCACTTGAGAGAACACAGTATTACTAAGACTTTGTCCAAGACCTAAGATTTTTTGCAGATCAAACACTTCATATATGTCACATGCTGCAGAGGAATTTACAGCAAAACATGTACTATCATGCAGTCCAAAAGTCCAGCAAAAAATGGATTATTCCAGAGGCAGGCAGTGCTGTTCCGTATGTCTGGGAAGGGGCACTATCAAAGGATCAGGTAGATTAGCTCCAAGATAGATCAAGCACCTCAAGTAGCATTCTCTGCACCCCACAGCTGTGCAAGAAGTGGCCTGGGGTGGGATCCAGGTGCTGTGGGGAGTGTTCCCTCCCGGCTGCCAAGTGCTGCCTGTGGAAAGTCTAATCTGCCTCACAGCCAGCCTGCCCCAGCACGGGGTCAAAAAGTAATCGTTCATAAGCAAAGACGCAAAACAAGCGAGGAGAAATTCTCACGCTTGCTTAGAGTGATTAGCTGGGGAGCAGATCACCCAGGGCTGCTTCTGTGGGACCCTGGGAAAGGCTGCTGTGCGGCCTCGGAGCAGTGTTCCTAAAAACTTGGAGCAGTCTTTCCAGAAGCAGGTGTCCCGTGTAAATCCATGTGCACTCGGCTTCTTCGCTGGTGCTCAGGGATGCTTGTGCTCGGTGGAGCACGTGGGCAGTCAGGAAATCAGTTCTCACCCGGGCTGTTCTGCAGGAACTGGTGTTGCCTGAAGTGATCGCTCTCCTTTCCCTAAAGGAAATAACAGTTCTTACCTGTAACGGTGCAGGAATGGCGTGGAGGGTCTGTGTGCTCCACAGGTGCTGGGCAGTATTGCTGGTAAAACAGGACAGCATCTCTTGTCTTACTCTGTGGCCTTGGCCCAGTGTGTTGGATGTCCCAGGTGAATGTTTTCAGCATCTCCTCGTTTTTGGTGGCATTCCGTTCAGGTTTGTCTTTAAAAGAAGCTGGTGGGACTGTGGGCCACCAAAGCCTCCCCACATGCCTTTAGCTGGTGTCTTGTGTTGACAAGGACACACAGTTAAAATTGGTTTTGGTGATGGAGAATTTTGGAAGAGAAGTCAGCTGAACTGGAAAGGAAACAAGTTCAGATCTGTTACAGGGGTCTGCACAAGTCTGTCACTGCTCTGACTGCAGATGGGTTTGACCCGGGCTTTGGCAGAGGGAGGGCAGCCCCAGAAAGGAACGGGAGTGCAGTCGTGTCCTATGTCAGTAAGCCTGCCTGGAAAGCACATTGGACAAACAGCTTTGCTTGATACTGGTTCCACAGGCTCTGGGGAGGGATTTGCACCGGGTCTCTCGGGGGTTTCTGTAGCTGCCAACACACTTAAAAGTAACAGAGAACTTTGTGTCTGATGGTCCCTTAGGCCTCGGATGGAGGAAGCAGTTGACGGAGGTGCAGGTCCCCAGGGTCTTCAGAAGTGTCCCTGATAACAGCCAGCTGAAAAAGCAGGAGGAGAAGCATGTTGGCTGAGTGGAGAAAAGGCTGTTTAACTTGTGCATCAGCACAGGTACCCCCTGTCCTCCATCCTGAGGCAGCCTCGTACACCCAGAGAGCCAGGCTGAAGCTGCCTTCCACCCACCACCAGCCAGGCCCTCGGCACAGAAGCAGGAGGTGACTTTAGGACATGGGCCAGTGCCACCAAGCCCCCTGGCATTTCCATGTGAGGCTGTGCCATTACACCAGGCAGTGAGGGACAGCTGCCACCAAAGCCATTGCTGGAGAGGGCTGGGAAGCTCAGCCATGCCCCATTTGAGGTTGTTAATGCTAGAACATGTCTCTCCCTATTTCCCAACTCCCTGAGATTCCTCTCTCTTGATGGAGATTGATTTTTGCCTTTGGGAACCCGAGGGTATGCATTGTGCTCAGAACTGGCCTGAGCTGAACTTGGAGAAACTGCTGATGTGTTTGCTCTGTGCAAGTCACCATTTTATAAGCTGCCTCACGGGCTGCGTGTGGCTGAATGGAACAGGAAAGGGAAGAGAGCCAAGTGAGAGACATCCCCCATGGATGGCATTGCCTCTGTATCCGTGTTGTGTTGGAACACTCTGCAATTAATATCTTAATTCCTCTCCCATTCAGGGGAAAAATATAACCCCAGCCATCTACATTTGTGGATTAGCCTTTTCTCTGCTGCCAATGCCTGCTGACCATCAGGTTGTTGTCTTGAAGAAGACAGCAAGGAAAGCAGCATTGAGCAGGCGTCAGCGGTGCTGGTTTCAGCAGCTCCCGAGCTGGACGGCCGAGCTGGAAGCGAAGGTGATGGCCAAGGCTGGGCCAGGCTGGCGAGGTGGTGCTCAGAGGTCGGGCAGGCGGAGGGCTGAGGGGTCACCCCCCGGGTTAATGACTCCCCAGCCCCTGAGCCTGGGGCTCAGCCGGCTGCCCACCCCGAGCACACGAGCGCATAAACAACCCATAAAAACCCATAAACGGCCCATTAACCCACAAAATGGCAATCAAGAACATGTGGTCAGGCAGGCATCGGGACCTGTGACCCAGCAAGTGCCCTAATGGGACTGTGAGCCTTACCATCGGCCCTAAGTGCGGATAATGGGAAATCAGCAACAGGGAGAGGAGGCAGGCAACAGAGAGGGGGTGACGGACCACGGGCACCCGGGTTCAGTGTGCAAAGCATTGTGGAGTGATCATGTTATGGCTGGGAGTATCAGGGTAACGCTTCATACAGTAAAACCACCTCAGAGTGACTCAAGAGAGACTGTTCCCATGGGCTCCAGTGGGTGCCTTCAACAGCTCAAGAAGCTCTGCAGTCCCTTCTCTTACAGCCTCCTCCAAGAGGCAGCCACTTCTGTGGTCCACCTTACTTTTTGAAGCAGTCAGATGGACATGTATTTTATTTGTTTTCTAGCTGTGGCATTTGAGTTCCATTTGAATATAAAAGTATATTGAGATCCATTGGTGCGGGTAAAGGGAGAGGACAGTGGAACATGCATGATATGGATGGATAGTCTGGCATCTCCAGCCCCCTGCCATGGGCAGGGACACCTTCCACTATCCCAGGTTTCCCCAAGCCCCACCCAACCTGGCCTTGGATGCTGCCCGGGATGGGGCAGCCACAGCTTCTCTTGGCAACCTGTGCCAGGGCCTCATCAGCCTCACAGGGAAGGATTTCTTTCCAATATCCCATCTAACCCTTGCCCTGTGTCAGTAGAAGCCATTCTCCCTTGTCCTGTCACTCCAGGCCCGTGTCAGAAGTCTCTCCCCAGCTCTCCTGAAGCCCGCAGGAAGTTGAATGCCTCGTGATGGGGAGGCTCCAGGCTGCCCTGGGAGCAGCAGGGCAAGGTCCTTGGCTCCCAGGAGATTCCAAGGGCATTTATGATTGCAAATATACTTTCAGTCCAAAGGAAATCTATATCACTGAAGCATCATCACTCTGAGTAATTTAGGAAGAAAGCTATCAAAGTTTATTTAAGGAAAAGAAAAAGGAGTAAAGGGCATGGTTTTTACTGGTTTCTTTTTTCCCACTGCAAATTGAGAGTCTGTTTACTCTGGAAAAATCAATGTGGTTGGACACCTGATGTAATTAATTATTTTGCAAGAGACAACCAGCTGATCTTTTGAAAAGAAAGGAGTTTTTAGCAGAACTGTTCAAAGTTCATAGTCTACTGTGTATCTCCAATGCTGATAAACATCCAGCAGAAAGGATGTCTGTCTTAAAATTTCACATGGTCACACCTTTGTTTTAAGGTGATATGCTGAGAAAAAGGCTGTAGACCCCGAGGAGCCCTCCTTTAGGAGGACCTTTAGGAGATGCCCTCGGGCCTTGAGATGATGGGGACAGTGATGTTCT
Source organism: Motacilla alba alba (assembly GCF_015832195.1). Taxonomy (NCBI): domain Eukaryota; kingdom Metazoa; phylum Chordata; class Aves; order Passeriformes; family Motacillidae; genus Motacilla; species Motacilla alba. The sequence continues at coordinate 70,867,297 of NC_052019.1, read as the reverse complement.
CAGGTTTGAATTTTGAACCCTTAAGCAGGAAAGGGTTTCTGTCCTTTTTCTCGAGCTTACGGTGCAAACAGGCCTTGCTTGTGCCGTGTGTTGAACGTAGTAGCTCTTTTGCCTAAACAGGCAGTCTTTTCCAAGCGGGACCAGTTGTTTTTTTGCAGTGCATTGGTGCCTGACTAAATGCATTGGGTTGCATTCTTCATGTATAGAGGAGACAACCCTTCTGTTAAGTATTCCTGTGTTTTCCAGTGGTGGGCTGGGGAGGTTCCAGCCTGCCTTGCAGGCCAATGGCAGCCCAAACCTGGCTGGCAGGGAGGGAGGGGAAAGCCAGCAGTGGGATGCTGTGCCAGCAAGCCCCCAATTGGTTTGGCTGGAACTGGTTTTAGGTCATATAAAAAAGGGGGTGAAGGATCCGGGCTGCTCAGAGAGCGGCAGGTCCTCGGGCAGCGCCACAGAGCACATTGGTTCTGAGCTCCATAGTGCCTTTTTTTTTTCCACAAGGACTGCGAATTGCTGTAACATAGTTCAGGTCTGTAGGAAGAGACAAGTTTTCCTGAACTTTACTCCCAGCTTGAACTTGTAAGAAGTTCAGCGAGAGGCAAGGAAGGGGAGAGAGGGAGATAGAGGCACCCTCGCTCCCGCCCCTGCGTCCGCAGCGCCGAGGATGTCAGATGGCAGAGGCAGCCTGGAGAAGCAGCTGAATGGCCTTGGGGAGCAGGGCAAGGCGAGGAGCCGCACGTCGCTGGTCATCGCGCAGGCCGTTAACCGCAGTATTTTCACCTCTGCAGTCTCCCCCGCCGCCGAGCGCATCCGCTTCATCCTCGGAGAGGAAGATGACAGCCCCGCGCCCCCGCAGCTCTTCACCGAGCTGGACGAGCTTCTGGCTGTCGATGGACAGGAGATGGAGTGGAAGGAGACTGCAAGGTGGGTTGCTTTTCCTTTACCCCCAAAGGGAAGGGCAGCCAGCAGTGCTTTCCACGGGAGATGGCTGTTCTAGCATTCCGCTGGGGAATACCCGTGCTGCGGGATCGCGCGGGGAAGCCGCAGAAAGGAGCCTCTGTCGTTCAAATTACCATTCTTCGGTCAATGAGAGAATTTTAGGGTTTGTTTAAATATTCCAAAAGCAAAACTAGGAAAACGAGAGAGTGCCAGATGGATTGCAATAGTTTGCCTGTGGAGAGAAAAGTATGGGCTCAGTAGTGCTTTGCAAAGGGGGACGCGTCTCAGCCGGAATTGGCAGAAGTTGCCGGTTCCAATTTGGCTGAGTCAAAACCGCTTCAGTACTGTTGCCCCAAAGTGGCTTTTGAGCCTGGTCCCACCTCACAGAGACAGGCTGTCCCTGTCCTCGTGAGTTACCGATGGAATTCATTGTAAATAGGAAAAAAAGCTTAAAGGTGTCTTCTTCTGAAGAAATTATTCAAGGTGCATGTTAAATGCTGGATGGAGTCGCTTGCTTTGAGTTCCTTGGCTGGATTCTTTGATGCTGCTGTTAGTTTGGTCAAAAAGCCATGATAAAAAAGCTGGGGTGTTTTTGGGGTCTGGCTGCTACGAGCTACATGTAGTTTATATCTGAACACCACTGACCTATTCCCAGTTGCTCTCACTGAGCCTGGTGGTTTTCCTTTTCCCTTATGGTGCCTGGGCTAAGCTCTTTCCCCACATCCCCCTTTTAAGGGCGCTGTTTGTGTTCAAAGTTAGCCCCTGTTTGGTCACCTTAATCTTCTTTACCTATGATTTAATTTCTCTAATTTCTGACTTGTTGCTCATCCTTTTTCTCCCTTTATTGCTGTTCTTTCCTCTTACCATGAGCTCACCAATTTCTGATTTAGGTGTTTTTACACATCTTTGGTAGGAGTGCTGCATGGAGCTGTGTGTGGGGTTCTCTGCAGGGTTCTTCTCCCAAGTAGCAAACCACAGGACAAGAGGAAACAGCCTCAAGGTGTGCCAGGGGAGGTTTAGGTTGGATATTAGGAAAAATTTCTTCACCCATAGGGTTGTCTGTGCAGGATAGTGGTGGAGTCCTCGTCTCTCATGGGATGTAACAAATGTGTAGATGCGATGCTTGGGCACATGGGTTGCTGGTGGCCTTGTCTTTGCTGGATTAATGTTTGGATTAGATGATAGTAGAGGACTTTGCCAACCCGAATGGATCCATGATTCTTTGTATAAATGACACAGAATGTAACAAAGCACCCTGTTGAAGTGCTGTTAAATTTCTAAATTTGCCCAGCCTCCTGCTTTTGTGGGTAGTGATCTTACAAAATGTCTAATTGTTCAGGATTTTTCAGTACATTGCTGAAATTACTTAGTGTCACACCATAGAACTTCCTGAGAGCTCCTGAGCATCTCCCGGTGCATCCGGAGCTGGCTGGTGCTGTGCTTCAGTGGGCACAGGGTCTGCCAGCTGTTCTGGGGCTGTTTTACATCTGCTGCTGCAGAACAGCTCTCTTCCCACCACTGGGAAGTTGCATGAGCCGGTACTGAACGCGGGAAGAAGTGCAGGGCTGGGTGGGTGGAGGAGAGAGGAGAGGACAGAAGAGACCTCGTGGGGTTGATGCTTGCCCTGGCCCAGTGTAGAACTGCCCAGCTCCCAGCCGGGGGGAGCACTGCTGCCTGCACGCTGGTGCAGGGCTAAAGGCTGCCCTTGTATTTGAGAGAGCAAACAATCAGATTGCCTTCCTCATCTCCCTCCTGCTCTGTTCTGACACCTACACATTCCTTCTGTCTGCTGCACCTCGCTCCCAGCAGCCCCCTGAAAGCTGTGGTGATATTATCAGGTGTAAAAGGGGGGAGGAGAAAAATGTCATTCCTGGCACAGCTTATAGAACAAAGAAGATCACAACAGGAGTTCAAAAAACCCGTATCCACCACCCCACAGTCCAGCGCTGTCATTCCTTTTCTCTGTAATCCCATCACCTTCCTGCCATCTCTCTGCCTCATGGAGAGACTGTCCCCACACTATTGTGGACATGTCTTGGTCCCCAAAGATACTTCATTGCTCCTCACAACAGGCTGGGGCCCTCCAGCTGCTGCAGGACTTCTCCTTTTTCTGCTTCACTCAGTATCCTGTGACCACTTCTGGAATGCTGGCATTCCCTTGGCAGTGCAGGCTGCTGAGTGAAGGTGCCCCTGCCCATGGCAGCAGTTTGGAGCTTGGTGAGCTCCGAGGTCCCTCCCAGCCCACGCCACTCTCTGATGGTGTCGATCCAGCAGGCATTTGTTCACCCAGGTTTGCAAGTTAATGTTTGGTGTATTGTGTTGGGACTGTGGGTTGTGGTGAGAAAAGTAAACAAAAAGCAAATATTGATAGTTGTGAGTAATCACTTTCTCTGGAAGGACAAACACTGGCAATTTGCAGCCTTCCTGCTGTAACAGGGTAAATGTAACTCCACACAAAGCCCCTGAAGTGCCCAGATTTGCAGCTACCCAGGTCCCTCAGGTGTCCTAGGAAACACTTAGTTTTTGTGAACTAAAAGGACCTTATTAATTGGAGATGAAAATCAGTCTTTTATCTTGAGTTAAAAAGCAGCTTTAAAAAAACAAAGTCTCAGAAAGAGATTATTGCAATTGTGAAGCATAATTGATTAATCCTCAAGTAATACATTTTTCAGGATTAAAGATAATTTCCCTTGCTGTTAATAATATTCTTTTGAACAAATTTATGAGCTTCCTTGCCTTATGTGTGTGGGGTTTTTCTTAACAATCCCTTTATATTAGTCACTGGAATTTTCATTTTCCACATATATTAAAATGGTGTCTCAAGAGGGGATTAAAAAGCGTTTCTGCATTGCCATTAGGGCGTACTGAGCCACCTTTTCTTGCACCCCCAGTTTACACCAGAGCCCTCGCAGGGTGCCGTGGTGAGGAGGAAGGTGTGGGCCAGCTGAGATCCCCCAGGCTCACAGGAGCCCTGTGCTCCATCCCTGCGCGCCCCGGGCTGGGCGCAGCGGGGCCAAGGGCAGGGTCAAGGCTGCAGGGGGACCTGGGGGTGGGCTGCAGCCCAGGGACATGGAGCCTCCTGCTTCCCTGCCCTTGGGATGTAGTTTTAGGGGCGTAAAGAGTGTTTTGCAGAACCAGGATTTACCCTTTGCTCTCACCTTCCATTAGAGATAAGTTTTCTGGGTTTTTCAGACCTGCTTGGTTCAATCATTAAACAGCAGCTGGAGGGAAAGAATGAGCTCCTTAATTTGTGCCTTCTCCTTTGGTGGCTCACGTGTTCTCTAAGAGCACCTTCAGGCGTGGCTGGGATGTGCTCCTCTCTTCTCCCCTGCGTCAGCCTGTGGGCATGGGCCAGCAGTACTCCATGCTGCCTCCATGTTGGCAGTGGCCGATTCCATATTTTATGGCCTGATTTTGAATCACGGAATCACTTAGTTGGGAACAGCCCTCCAGGAGAATAGAGTCCAGCCATTCCCAGAGCTGCCCGGATAGTGAAGGCATTCACGTGGTTTATTTTCCCTGCAAGGAGGCAACAGCCTTAACCCCGTCTCATTGCTCTGCCCTGTTGCAGGTGGATCAAGTTTGAGGAGAAGGTAGAGCAGGGTGGGGAGCGATGGAGCAAACCGCACGTGGCCACCTTGTCTCTGCACAGCCTGTTCGAGCTGAGGACCTGCATAGAGAAGGGCTCCATCATGCTGGATATGGAGGCCTCTTCCCTCCCACAGGTGGTGGGTAAGTACACCTGTCTTGGCTCTTTCTCTCACCACAAATTTTTTATTAACTCTGGTATGGCTTTATGGGTGGTTTTAATGAAAAAGCGCTGCTTTTCCCAAAAAAGAGGGGAAAAAATGAAAGAGCAAGGAATAAGAGGGAAAAACTAGAAAGTACCTGGAAAATGATAGCAGATGGATGAAAAGAGTCCATCTCAGTGCAGGAAGAAGAGGAAAAGACATCCATTTAATTTATATTCACTGTGGAAAAGGTGACATGTGAACGGGCCACGTGTCTGGGGGCAGAGACACCCATCAGGTACTGTTCATGCAGAACAACTCGGGCCAGGAGCTGGTCCTGGGTGAGGTGCTCAGCTGCCCACTGAGGGCAGGTGGGGCTGTGTTTAGCAGCCCCCAGCACCAGCTGGTGCTCTGCTCTGCAGAGTGGGAGGGCAGGTTTTGTACGGTCAAATCAGCCGTGGCCCGGGGTGACGCTTGGTGACATGGTGAGAGCCGGATCATGTTGCCCATGGTGTGTGAGAATTTAGAGAAAATAAATTTTCCAAGTGAGCCATCCAGTGGAGGGACTTGAACCAAAATGCTGGGTTTAAGACCCATTACACGAGGAGATGTAAAAGAGCAAAATTAAGCACTTCCTCTGCCAAAAATCAGTGCTTTGAATGATCATCTCAGCAAGTAAGGTCAAAATTATCCTGGCATGGAATTATCCCATACACTGGGTTGTAAGACTTGGAATTCCAGCTGTTTCTGGTGTTAAATACAGAGTTTTGAACTTAGTTTTGCAAGTGCTTATGTTGATATGTATCTTCCATTGCTTTTGCGTCTGTGTATCCAAATGCACAACTTTGCAAAGTTTTAACAAAATAAACCCCCCAAGAACCTCTCAAGTTTTCTGCTGAAGGTGAACCTGCTTCAGAAGCTGGTGTTCATGGTCCAAAACCTTAAACCCTCAAACATTAAATTTTCTTTTGAAGTCCCTTCGAGATGTCACCTTCAATCTCCTTCTTCAACCCCCAAATTAAATCTAATTCCTAGGAGATTAAATTACACATCGGTGGCTGCTCTTGCTGTGACACTGTGACAGTGTCCTGATCGAGGTGGTTTTGCTGGTCCAGACCCTTAATCAGACAGGTAGGGATATCCAGGACTGGATTTCCAGGATGATTTAATCATGATCACTTGGCTGGTGTCTGGTAGTGACACACAGGAAAGGAAAACTCCAAAGAAAAACTCTTTTTGTTGCTTGCGTTTTATCAGCAACAGGGAAGGGAGGTGCCAGGTAGAGAAGGATAAACTCCAAAAATCACTAACCCACAACCCTGAGCAGGAAAAGCTTGGATTAAAGTAACACTTAGCAAAGGTCAGCCTTTTGCCAAGCATGTTGTGTGAGGGTACCTGCGTGCCTATGCCCACGCTGTCTTAGTTTGAGAGGAAGAGCTAGGTGCTTCCTTGGGGATTGGAAGAGGCTTTAATTCTGAGCAGCACGTAGAGGATGACTTTCTGACTCACTGAGTTAGCAAATGTGATGCGTGTCCTGCCTCCCCCTCGCCATAACTTTTATTATTAGCACAAATAAAAGTTACCAGCAGACAAATATGAGCTGCCACTTGCCCTCAGGGGACAGTGCATGAACTCGAGTCGCCAAGGGAACAACTTCATGCGAGACTTACTGCACAGGGGACATTCTTCATAAGTCTGGCCACCTTTTTGCCTTTTTCCTCTGGGATAAGGGAGGAGAAAGAGGGGAATTGATGGGAAGTGAGCAGGCACTGAGGGTGCTGGGGGCCTTTTCTTCTGGTCACTCCATGAAAAGTTAAGCCATATAATACGTCCTGTGGTAACTGGAGCAAGTTCTGCCACTTGTAGTTGCCATCACTTCAGTCCTGCAAGTGAATGATTTAATTAGTGGCTCATCTCCAGGATTTCTTCCTATCTTTAGATTAGGTTTTACTGGGAGCCTGCGAGGTGAACTCAGGCCTTACTGAATCTGATAGAAGATTTTCTGTGTGCTTTATGGGAGCATCATGGAACTTGCAATAGAGTAATAGTATCTTCAAGAAAGTCCGGGCTCAGAGGGGATTCCTTTTCTGAGCTAAGAACCGGCTTACCCTGGTCTTTGGAATAGGCTCTGTGGCACGTAGGAAATAGCAGAAGGGAGTCTCAGTGCAATAGGTGTGGGTTAGTGGCTCATGCTGGATGGAAATGCTCATGTTCTGTTTCAAGAGGAATGTCTAAAAGAGATTTTCGTACAAATAAAAGCTGGCTTTGAGATGGTAAGAAAGCCTTCAAGAAGGCAGGGTGAAAATGCCTCCAGCCCCTCCCTCTCTCCGCTCTCCCTGGAAGCGGTTTTGAGCTCTGTGGTTAATTTTGCTCTCCCCTCCCTCCCCCTTCCCGTGCCCACAGAGATGATCGTTGACAATCAGATCGAGACGGGGCTGCTGAAACCCGACCTGAAGGACAAGGTCACCTACACGCTGCTCAGGAAGCACCGGCACCAGACCAAGAAATCCAACCTGCGCTCGCTGGCTGACATTGGAAAGACCGTCTCCAGTGCAAGTAGGATGTTTTCCAACCCCGATAATGGTAATGCAGAGGCTACCTGGCTATAGCCTTCTCTGTCACAGCCACCCGCCCGCCCAGAACTAACTGCGTGGCCCTGACCCCGCTTCCTAACCCCCAGGAGTAGCGAGGCCGTGCTGATGGCGCATCAGCGGGGGCTCTGCAGGCTGCTTGGCCCTGGCACGGCGCTCTAACCACACCTTCACTGGACTGGCAGGGACTCCAGGGGCAGGCAGCTGGCGTCTAGGAGATGGCTTAGGAGCTATGATAGGAAAGAGAGATTCGCCAAAAGCTTTGGTGGGGCCTGACCCTTAAAAGGCCGATCACCTGAAACATTTGGGCAGACGAAGCTTCCGTGCACATTCCGTGTCTGTAACAGTGTCGGTGGCACTGTGAATCAAAAATGACCTGGTAGTAACACCTAGCTTGCATTTTATTGCCTACAATCATTGTCCAGTGGGGTAAAGCTGATTTCCATCTTGCTTTATTCATCCTAAAATAGTTTTGTGGCGTGTGTTGTGAATATGTGTCCTGTTTTCTCTGGAAAAGGTGTAGTAGGTAGTGCCATGTTGGTAGTGATGTCCCTAAATGTGTGTGTGTGTGTATGCAGACAGCTACGGAGGCCTGGGCGCTGACTCAGTGCTTGCTCCTTGGTGGAGACTTGGGGTCTTCTTGCTCATGGTAATAAAAAAAAAAAAAGAGGAGCTTTATGCCTCTCGTCATGCCTTGGAGTTCTCTTGACTGTCTCCTGTGGCAGTCTGGAAATGGGGCTGAAAGTTGCCATTTTAAAATACCCAGAAATAAAGGCAAATGAAGAAATTATTTTCTTCTTGCTCCACCAAAGGCCTCTTAGCTTGCTGTGTTTGGCTTCTAAAACTCGCCCTAACATTCCTTCCTAACCTATTCTCACACTTCATTAATATTTCCTACCTTGGATCATCCTTTCATTTTGCAGCAGGAGTGTGTGTGTGTGTGTGGAGACTGTTCCTTGCTCTGGGTGATGCCTCTTGTCGTGTCCAGTGCCTTGATAAGGTGGTGAGTGAGGGAGTAAGGCAAGGTGCAGTAAGGTGAACCAAGGGAGCCTTCTCAGGGAACATCCCTGCAGGAGGCCAGCGGAGAGGCGAGGGACTGGACTCTGGGGAGAGCTCTGGGAGGAAATGACAGCTTTAGAGAAGGGGCTCAGCACGGCCAGATGAGTGCCACAGCTGGAGGAGCCGTGGGCAGGGACTCCTTCTGCTGCACCACGTTGCTACGAGCCCCAGGCAGCCTGGCCTTTGGGATGCCTTCCCATGGCGTGCTCCCCACGGTTGGGATGGAAGGCGTCTGCTTTCTGTTACCACCTCCGTGACACCGACCCTTTCTGGCCCTTTGATGGCCGGGTTTGCTGAGGGGAGCAGCACCCTGGCCTGTGGCCACAGTGTGTGGGAGGCTGAACAGCAGCCATGTCTTCAGCTCCTGGTGCTCAGGTGTTTCGGTCACCTTTTGTAGGGGATACCCTCAGTTCTCAGCTGCAAACCCCTCTTCCTGCACGTAGGCAGAGCTTATCCCAGGAAGAGTGATGCTGACAAAGGGCATTCCTCACATTCTCCCTCAGCCCCTGCTCATTTTTCACGTCTAAAGGCCTTCTTTACTTGGATTTTAAGTGATTTCAATTTCATTCATTTCTTGTTCTTGTTTGAATGGGCCGTGCAGGTCCTGGCTCAGTTGGACTGATTCTCCAGGAATTCTTTCCTGGTCTGGCCATCAGCCACTCCTTTTATGTTGCTCTGTCTCTGGTCTCCCACCTGGGATATTGATGTGCTCTGAGGATGTGTAACACACTCTGTTCATGACAGTGCAAGTGCATTGAGACTCTAGCAGGGCGAGACTGACACATGGGGGAAATACCTGATGAATAGTCAGGTATTTATTTATTATTTACACTTCAGTGGAAAAGTAACTACAGAACGTATTTGATCAGGTTTTACCTTGCTTTCAGTCGGTGTCTCATGTGTCCTTTAGACAGATAAAAATTTTATGAGGCCAACGGGAGTGCAGCTGTCTCTTAGCATAGCTAATCACCCTAATGGCTGTGCCACCAGCCCCAAGCACTGCTAAAATTCCCTTGAGTTTCTTTCCAGGTAGGTGTTTGTTTTCATTTCAGTGTCAGTGAAACATCCATCCAATAGGTCTGAGCATCCGCCTGCCCTCTGCACAACAGCTTTACAGGCTGGTGTAGCTGCCCCCTGCTTGACTGGCTCTGCAGGGAGCAGCTATACCTGCAAGCCAGCCAACCTGCAAGCCAGCCAACCTGCCCTTGAACACTTCCAGGGCTGGGACCTGTTTGCTAGATCTGAAATTTGGAAATATACCCTGGGCTGTGGCTCAAAAGAATCCTGAGGAGACTCTATCTCACTTGGGTTGGAGCGCTTAAATAACTGAAGTCTTAGGGCCTCCAAAATGTTCTTATTTTCAACTTCTGAGACGAATGAACCCTATGCAGTTATCCCAGATGCCTCTAGAAATTCAGGAACCTAAGAAAGAGAGATGTCTCTGCCCATCTCCCTGCCATAACTGATCCTGGAGCATCTCTCCTTTCCCAGCCCTCCCTGGGGGTGGAGGTGGCTCTGTGGTCCCTGGGTGGGTCATCCTCAGCCCCATCTTTGATGTCACTGCTCTGTTTGAAGGTAAGGTAGTGATCAGATGGGCAGAGACATGGCCAAGATGTGCTCTGACGCCTGCTCTCCATCACTGCATCATAGAGGCTGACAGGTGATGCTGTGGCAGGATGTTTTGTCAGGAACCCCTTTGCTCTGGGAAAGGAATTGGGCAAAAGAGGGTAGTTCCTCGTGTGCTGTGGGTGGAGGAGGATAAATCACAACACTCCTTTGCTGTCTGTTCAGTAGGAAAAGGATGACTGCCAAAATTCTGGGCGTACAAAGCTGGACTAAGCAATCCCTCCACGTCACCTTGTGAAGACACAGCCCTTTTCCTTGCTTCCTTTGGTGGAAGGGTGAGCTGTATGGAGTGTTCAGCAAGGATATTTCCGTGTTATATATTGATGAGGCTCCTGCAGGGGTTTTTGATGGGTTTTTGCCAGGTTTTTTGTGTGTGTCTGGTTTTGTTGAATGGCTTTTGAAGAGTTCTTTGTATCCTTTCCTGGCACAGCCCTTGTCCTGGAGCCCTGGAGCAGTACATGACACCTGTGCTAGCAGCTCTCCAGGTGGCACACCTTGGGCTTTGCCATGCCACAACATGGGATCTGTGGTCCCCATCCCTTCTGCAGGTGCCCGAGGACTGACCAGTATTTACCAGCCTTCTGTGATGACATTTGCTTTCCATTTTGAGATTTTTTCTTTCAGAGCTTTGTACCCTGCCAGCGTTTTGTATAATTTAACACCTGTGGGAGCCTTTGGCAAGTGAGAAATGATGAAATGCTGCTAAACCCAAGCTGGCAGAGCCTGTAGAAAACTGTGATGTGTTTAAGTGTGTGTGTTTAACCACCATAAATAATGGCACGGTCCCATCACCGCGTGGGTGCTGCCTAAACACCTCCTGAGCACTGTTTGTTCACACCGTGCTGGCAGCATGGTTTGGAAACCATGAGTTGAGTGGGAATAGCAGGCTGTTGGCAAGGTGTCAGCTGAGGCACAGACAGGAGGGTACCTGGCTGCGGGGGGAGAAAGGTTTTATTCTACTTTAGAATCCTAGAGGAGTTTGGGTTGGAAGGGAGCTGAAAGACCATCTTGTTCCAGCTCCCTGCCACTGGAAGGGAAACCTTCCACTAGCCCAGGTGACTCCAGGCCCTGTTGCTCAGACACTTCCAGGGATGGGGCAGCCGTGGCTCCTCTGGTTCAGCATTAATCAGTTCAGTGCTTTTCACTTGAACTGGGACTTCAGTGCCTTTACAGCTGAACAGTGGCATCAGCTGAACAATACCAGAAACGAGGTGGTGTCCGAGGAATGCTTGGAAAACCCTTATCAGTGTGTATATTGGCATCATTGGAAGCACTAAGGTGAGCCTTTCCAAGTCTGGATTGGTGTGCCTGAGTGTGTGTGGATGGGGTCAGGATGCTCAAAATTGGCTCCTGGGACACGACCTGATCTTTGTTTTCAAAAACCTGTTACGGATGGTGCTGCAGCCTGGAACTGCTCAGTGCCACCAGCACTGCAGCTGCTCACTCACTTCCATGAGATCTGCTTCAAAGATGCCTAAATTTGAGACACCAGGGGTGGAAAGCTGTGTCCAGCCCTGCCAAGTGGACGCTGCGAGGTGGAGCCACGGAGGAGACGTCAGGATCTAAATGAGTGGGCTTCGGTGACGGCACTGTGCAGCTCAGACCTTCTCTCCTGCCCGGCTTCCCCGTGCCTTTCTTTCTGCCATAATTTTCTTTTCTTTTCTTTTAACTTTTCCCCTCTGCTCTCTCGCTGCTCTTTGCTGCCGCCGCCGTCTCCCGCTTGCCCGGCACAAGCACGCAGCCCGCTGGAGAGCTCCGTGCCCTGCCTGGCCACGCGCACGCTGGACGATGAACTGGGAGTGCAGCGCAGCCCCAGCGTGGGATGGCTCAGTAAGTGCCGGCAGCGCCCGGGGCGGGCGGGCTGGGCCAGCGGAGCAAGGGAACGCCGCCAGCCAGGCTCTAATGCTTGCTGCTGCGTTAACCGTGGGGAGAGCGTGGATGCCTTCTGGGGGAATGCTGCTCTGGCTGTTCCCGTTATCCCCCGTCGCTCTGTTTCATTCTGTTTTCCTTCTTTCCTTCATCTGGGATGAAGCAGGTGGGTCAGGCCATACTCCCCTTCCAAGGGTAATCTAGGATGGCTGCTGGCGCTTTTTTTTTTGTCTCTTGAAGTATCCTTTGGCTGTTAAAGGGCCTTAAATATTGTAATTTTCCTATAAATTATCCTCAGAAATAGTCTGCCAGCTTGATCTCTCTGGGGTGAGCCACACAGGTCTTTGACACCGCTCCTGTCTGATTCCCTGTGTCAGGGAGCCTTGCTGATCCCAGAGGAGCGCACTGCTCCTCCCAGGAAGGCACAGCTTAGGGCAGTGGTGGCACGGAGGTGTTCTTTGGTGACCACAACAAGTGACCGAAGTCGGAATTCCAGGGTATTCCCGTTGTCAGATGGCTATGGAGCTGATTCGTAGGACGAGGGAATGGCATGGAGGGGTTTGGACTGCCGCCGTACTTCCCTCACGAGTCCTTGGCTGAGCAGGGCCATGGACAGGCTCAGGTCACCTTTGCCAGAAAGACAGGAATGGGAGTTGGGCCTGGATCAGGAAATGATCCTTCGTTAGCAGCCACCATAAGGGTGAGTGTCGTGGGCCAGAAGGATCCACAGGGATCTCAGCAGCCAAAATTTGTACTCCACGTGTTTGTTTGGAGCTGCTCTGAGTTTGTGTGGCTATGTTGACCCCCCTAGGAGAAGCAGGCTGCTAGCAAGAGGAGAGAAAGGCACAAAGCCTCCTCCTCTTGGGAGAAGGGTCATTGTATCCCAGGGAACAGTCAGCTTGAAATCCAATAAACAAAAGAAAACAAGTGATGTAATCTGGAAAAAATAGCAGCTAAGTGGGGTCTTAAATAACAGCAGGAAGAGTTGGAGCTGGGGATCCCCCTTTGTAATAAATGGTTTGTCTAATTGTGCTCAGCTTTGGCTGTGCTGAGGTTGCTGGACGTGGCAGTAACACACAGCAGATGCAGCTACTTTCAATCTATCCCCACTTATGTTGTAAAGAAAACCCAGCTCTGGGGAGTCCAGAGTTTTTTATTCCCTCTCCGTTTTATTCCCAGCTCCTTATGCTGATTTGTTATTGAGCTTGTTTGTGCTGGGAGCTGATGAACACTGAGGACTTGGACATTCCTTATAATAATATCAAATAAATTTTGTCTCAAAACACAGCCTCAGTTGGGAGATGCCTCCTTGCCATTTTTTTTTCCTTAATATTTCCTCTCTTTCCAATGAAGTTCATGGTCAGAAACTCTGGCCTAAAAGCTCCTGGTGCTGTGTTTCAGGTTCCTGCAAACGTGGATGAGAAGGAATGGGAACATTTCAGGATAATTTATACTGTTCATACTGACCACTATGATTTCTGATCCTGTATCCGTCCCAGAAGCCTTTGTTTACTCTTGGTTTGTTGTTTGTTTGTGTCTTGGGTTGTTTTAAATTGAATTATTCTGCTGTGTCTCTGGAGAGTTTCTTCACCTCTCTGGAGAATCTGGTGTCAGGAATTGGTGGCTCCTGAGCTTAATTAATGAGCTTGCTTGGAGTGAGGGAGGTGTTCAAAGGAGCAGGAGCTGCCACCCTCCCTCTCTGCCTGCGCCGTGTGCAGTGTCTGGGATGCTGAGGGGACACATGCCAGGGCTTTGCACCCTGGAAGGTCCCAGCTCTGTGGAGGGATGAGTTTTTGGTGGATCCTGGGTGAGCTGGCCAGCAGTGTGGTGCTGCGTCGCTTTTCTCCATCAGGCAGGAATTGTGGGAAGTCCTTGGACTCTTGTGCTGTCCTGGGAGTCACCGGACTGCTGTGGGTCAGAGGTGACGAAGCGTTAGCATCTTCGACACCCCCCGTGCCACGTGAAGTGCCAGAAAGCAGCTTGTCAGGGCCTGGAATTGCCCACATCAGCCTCCCAGGGACAGGTGTTGCCATAGCCTGAGCCTCTGTGTTCTGAGTGGATCCGAGCAGGTGCTTTAACTGGTGTTGACGTTGTTCCTGCAGGCAGCCCGGCCATGGCTCACCGAAACCTGACTTCCACCAGCCTCAACGACATCTCGGACAAGCCTGAGAAGGACCAGGTAAGATCCAGGCCCAGCCTTCTCTCAGGGATGTGTTTGGAGAGGAGCTGGATGTTGGGGGAGAGGGCTCCTCTGTTCCTTAACCCTGGTAACAAAGATGAGTGAGTATTTTTGAGTCCTGTGACTGGTTCCTCCACTCTTTAAGCACCAACCCTTGCAAACAGCAGGTTCATCTCTTACAAGGTCTGAAGCAAGTGACACCACATAGATGGCATCTTGCTGATCCCCATGAGAAAGGAGGTGAAATACCCTGGGATTGATGGATTTTGGATCCTCTTCTTGCTGAGGGGTTACAAGGGTCTGCAGAGGAGCACCCTGGGCTGAGTGTTCACAGGAACTATGGAGTAGAGCAGGAGCACTCAGGGAAACGTGTCCCTTCTGCAGCAGCTGGTGGAACAAAGGTGCCACCTCCCCTTGCCTTCCTCCCCAGCAGGAAGGTGGCTGTGCTGACAGGTGCTCTGGGAGAGCAGCTCCAAAATGCAGTCAGTAATCAAGTTAAAATTGGCCTCCAGTGACAAATCTCCATGGGCTTGACCTCTTCCTTAGCCCAGGGAAATGTTTGTGGTGTGGCATACGGGCTGCCTTTGTGTGAGCTTCCGTCCTTTCCCAAGGCTGCCGGCTCTGAGGGGTAAGAGTAACTTTATTCCAGCTCTTAGAAAAACTGGTGGCTCAATGAGGTCTCTGTGCAAGCTTCAAAAAACCTTTGTCTGGGTTCAAAAAGTGGGTTATTCTCAAAGCCCGGCTGTTTCTTTCGCAGAATCTCTTTTTTTTTGTCTGCATCTTCCAGCATTCCCTAGTCCCATGGTAATTCTGAATGCAAATGAGAGTCACTTGGGAAAACTGTTTGGGTAGCACGGCGTTGCTGGCCAGTTGGGGATGACTCCCATCCTTCTGCAATGGCTGGTCACAGTCTTCTCTAAGTGCCTTTTTGTCCTGAAAGGGACACAGCAACATAACTGAGATAGAATAGTGAGTTCAGACTAATAAAACATTTTAAAAAGAAATGTATATTTGCCTAAAGAAATACACTTTCCATGGAAAGAGAAGGGGAGCAGCGTGTTTTGCACTGACCTCAGTGTCATGCAGTGTTGTACTGTGTTCTAGCATCACCTGTACTGGTAGTGTTTGCAAAATACCTGTTTCCTTTAGTACACACAGCCACACCTGGGGAAGAAGGAGGATTGTTAAATAGCTTTTTGTCATTGGACAAACTCCTGTGTTATATTTTTGATCCCATTGTAGTTGTGGTTTTAGTGCTAGACAAGCCCAAAGCTGGGGCTGAGCATTGCTGCAGCTTTGCAGCTCTCAGCGCTGCAGACAGTCTCCACTGCCCCTCCTGTCTCTGGAAATCCAGATAATGGACTTTTGTGGAGAATTCAGTATAAAAATAGATGTTTTGGTAGCACTAATAGAGAAATCTGTTAATAGATGCAGCTGGGAGCAGGCTCCCAACTTCTTAACTTCCAGTGTACATAATGCCTGGCTCTTGGTAGTGAGAACTGTTTCTTGCTAAGTGCAGAGTTCCAAAAATCCTCTCAGTTAATTAGCCCATGTTCTGCTGATGAACTGCTTTAGACAAAGTGGGAGCCTTGTCCTCCTGCACCTTGAGACATCACCTTAGAGCTCAGTTTTCATGGCCGATCGACTCAAAGTCCTGCCTTGATTGAGTTTGTGGCATTGTGGTGGTGCCTGGCAGCTTCCCTGAGCAGGACTCAGCGTGCCATGCAGGAGGCACAGCAGTACTCCATCGTGTTACCACAACAGGAGCTGCAAAGGGAGCAGGCTCACTTGCCTTGGCAGCAGGGAGGCTGGCTGTTGTTATTTGGGCATCCCATCTGGAAGCTGGACAGTTCGTGAGGCCATACAGGCAGGGAGGAGTCTGCTGGAGACCCAGAACATCCCAGTTTTTATTTATTTGTGTGCCTGTAAGAACTGTGAGGGGTGAGGTCAGTCTGTAGCAGTTGTGTGGAGCAGGACTGCCTTCCTGCATCCTTAATCAATGCCTGGTTTTGCACAGGTAGAGAATTGCATGCCCATGTTTCAGAGGAAAAAAAGGCTTTGACCAAACTTCCTCGTACCTTCAGTGATTTTCCTGTCTTCCTACATCCTTAATATTCAGTTCTGCAACCTTTAGTGCTTTTTAGAATGGTGCAGCTAATAATCCAGGGAATTCAGAGCCAACATACTCCTCTAATCTGCAGCGTTCCTGCTCCTTTTCTCTGGTTTGCATGTCAGGGATGTGAGCTGTCAGAGAATCCTCCTGGATTCATCCCTGCTGCCAGGCACCCAGACAGCTCTGCCTGGCTCAGGGGTGTTCCTTATGCCTGCTGAAGCAGGCAGTGTGCGCCAGCCAGCTCTCTCTGCCGTGGGAAGGGTGGCTGGATCCACTGGGATGGCAAAGAGGCTGGCTCAGGATCCTGCCGAAGCCACCGGGGCCCCGGCCCAAACCGCTCGGATGAGAAACAGCTTCAGTAAGGGCCCAGATTTGGGGTTGGCTCTTCTGTCATGTTCTTTGCTTTGGGCTTGCTTGGCATTTTCTAAAGGTAGTTAGGGAAGAGGAGGTGAATTCCCTTTCATTGTGCTTGCTTTGGCAGAGCACTGCTCCTGAGGTAGCAGCACAGAGAAGGGATTTGCCTTCATTTGCCGTACTTCAGGAGGTGTTGGCTGCAGTTAATGCCCTGGGCATTTGCAGCTGGAGAGACAAGCAGTGGCATTTGGGGACAATTTATTCTTCTTTTCTGTATAGCAATTAATAAATGATCATCTAGACTTCCTGCCCTCTCCTGGGCTTCCAGCTCTCTGTTGCCAGACACACCAGTGGTGCTGGAGCTATGTCCATAAAACCAGGGCCTCTCACAGCTGGAGAATTCCTCTAGCTCCTGAACATCAAGTTGTTGGATCAGATTTTTCACCAGCATCATATTTATGCAATCCCAGAATCTCAGAATGGATTGGGATCTTAAATATCATCCTATTCCACCCCCTGCCACGGGCAGGGCCACTTTCCACTGGACCAGGCTGCTCCAACCCCTGTCCAGCCTGGCCTTGGGCAATTCCAGGGATGGGGCAGCCACGTCTTAATATCTAAAAAACATTTTAAGCTCTTTTTCCCAGCTTTTGTGTGAAGGAGAGTGACTGAAAGGAGTCAGGTAGATGTTTTCTCAGCCCCTCTGGTGCCATAGTGCCAGCAGACCACAGGAAGCTGGGGAAGTTCTACTGCTGTTCTTACTCCAGTCCCTCCTCCTGCAAGAAATCCTTTGGCTGTGCTCTGTTAGAATGTCCTTGGCAGCTCCGAGGGGCTGCACCACCAGGACTCCTTCAGTGCTCAACATGTAGAATAAAGGGGACATGAAAGGAAAGCTGTTTTCCCAGGGACCTGCTACTCCCGAGCTGATGCAACAGCGTAAAGCACGGGAATGTATGTTGATATAAGGGGAGTTTCCTGACCTGGTGTTATCTGTGTTTCCAGAGGGCTTGGATGTGGGACGAGCCTGGCTCTGAATGAATACGGTCAGTCAGAGGGAGGCACAAAACCCTTCTTATTTGTTGTGGTGTAGGCACTGTGTATTCAACCCAGTGTTTCCATGTCAACAGGGGATCCGTGCCAAAGCCAGCGCTGGAGTTAAAAAAGAAATTGGCCTTGTTTAGAGAAGCCCTCCTGCCTTTCCTGGGGACTCATGGACAGGGAGGCGCTGGCTGGATCCCATCCTTGGGAATGCAGTCCTGTGATTGATTGTGGGTGTGGTTGCTGCTTTTCCTGCTGGAACATCTTCTCATCTCCACACTTGCAAGCAGACATTCCCAATTTTGAGGTCTGTCAGCCTGGGTGATGTACTTTCACTCCACAGAGCTCCAGTGGGAATGACTGTCTTCCAGCACAGTCAATACCACCCTTCCGGAGGAAAGGAGAAGCTTCTAGAAAGTTTAGTTAACTGGAGTTTCCTCCACTTTTGCTGTTTTTCTTGATGCAGAGAGCAGTTTTGCCTGCCTGGTTTCTCCCTATATCCACAGCGGTCCTCTAAAGCATCCTAGGGTGATGGAGCAGCCTGGAGTCTGGAAGGTTCCCCTGGAGGCAGGTGTTCAGGGGATAGGCTGTGGGAAGGTGATGAGGTGATCTTAAACCTATGTGTGAGCAGATACAGAAAAGCAGACAGAGACACGTTCAAGCTCCAGAGGAATTAACCTTCCATAAGTGCTACTTTGGAGTGTGTACTCAGGAGCTGCTTTCATTGGCAGTCAATCCAGAGTGGTGTTGATGGTCCGAGTGTTCCAGTACATTTAAGGGAATTGGGATTCTGAGGTTGCTGTGCCTTTTTGCAAGTACAGTGCTGGAAACCTGTGGCTTTTAACATAACATTAGTGGTTGGGGTAGAATGATGTTCAATTTGGCAGGGAAAAGTGAAGTTCCCTCATCCCTCCCTTGTTCCTGGATGCTGCTGAGGAGTCAGATCTTTGCAAAGCTTCTTTGGGGGATGGTTCAGAATGGATTTTAAGTGCTGACTGCACTCATTACCTGTCTGATAAATGATTTAAGAAAGTGATGAGTGGTGCTGCAAAACTCATTTGGAGATTAAAAAACCCACTATAATGGCAGCTCTTCAAAATTAGTAACAGTGGTTTGCTGTCTGGGCAGGGGGAAGGGGCTGGAGCCTTTGGTCTCAGAAGCTGTGTGGGCACAAGAAGCCTTGCAGGTCAGTTCTGGCTCAGAGAATTATCTGGGCTTGGGCCAGGCGCCCAAACCAGCCCTGGTGTTGCTGAATGATCCTCGTTCAGCCACACGGCCAGCCTGGTGAGGTAAATAAAATGTTTGTTGTGTTTTTGCTGTCTTTCCATTATTGTTTTAGCACCACCATGCTCTCAAATACTGTCTGTGGAAGAACTGGTAGGGCTTTTCCAGACTTCTTCCACGGTGCTCCTTGATGCTTATTTACTGTTTCTTCTGGTGGTAATCCTGATTGAAGCATGCAGGGGTAGGATAGTTCCAGCAGGTTTCTTCCTGTTCAGTCAGTTCATGTATTTTCTGGGGACTTTTTCCATTTTCCTCCTTCCTTGAGTCACCTCATGCAGCTCATTAGGGATTCGTAGCCCAGTTCAGTGCCCCCCTCTCGCTGCTGCTCCTGGCAGTACATCCTCCCTCTCCATTCACCCTTTGCCAGGCACACACAGAGCATCTCCAGAGATCACCCAGGCAGAGGGGGCAGATTGGGAACCAGCTGAGGGCAGGGTTTTCAAAAGCCTTCAATTCCAAATTCATTCTGCCGCTGCTGAAGTTCAAACAAAGGCGTCTCGCGGAGGCTGAGTTTTAGAACCCAGAGGCTGCTGCTGCTCAGTGTTTTCCCTTTCCCTGGTGATGACATTTCTCCATGGCTGGATCCAGACCCAGGGTGCACACTGCAGGGTCCACCAGCACGCACAGTTACTGCCCAGAGGTACAGAGATGAGAGGAATGTGTCCAACGCAACTTAATTTTCTTTTCCTTCCTGTTCCACTGCTGCAGCTGAAGAATAAATTCATGAAGAAGTTGCCCCGTGACGCTGAGGCCTCCAACGTGCTGGTGGGGGAGGTGGATTTCCTGGAGAGCCCCTTCATTGCCTTCGTGCGGCTGCAGCAGGCGGTCATGCTGGGAGCTCTCACCGAGGTCCCCGTTCCCACACGGTAAGGAAACCCAGCCCCGGGCAGGCTCCACCCAGGGAGCCTGCATTTCCACCTGGGAGAGTTAAAACAACAGGCCAGAAGATGTTCTCCGTGCCTTCCGTGCCGTGACATGCAGAACCGTCAGGATTGGTGGTGTAAAGTAACAAAACTCACTGAAGCTGCTTCATCATTTTCAGCTCCTGAGTTTGGTTATAAGT
The DNA here is from genome assembly GCF_015832195.1 of Motacilla alba alba. Taxonomy (NCBI): domain Eukaryota; kingdom Metazoa; phylum Chordata; class Aves; order Passeriformes; family Motacillidae; genus Motacilla; species Motacilla alba. Next base: position 70,847,454 of record NC_052019.1, on the reverse strand, counting down.
AAACCATTACACAAACACACTGACTTAACAACTCAGCAGTAAAGCACTGTCAGTGTTGCATTTAAGTCCTGGGGCTTTTTTCCTGCCCCTTCTGTACAGATCCCAGGTTCCCTCTGCACATTTTTGCTGTGCATATTATGCCTCTTCAACTCAGATCAAATGGAAAATTCAATTCTGGCCCTCCTGGGGCAAAAAAAAAGTCAGGTGAACTTGGACATACAATTCTGCTGGGGCTTGTTGCTTTGTAATGCATGATGGCTCAAGGAAAAATGTCAGAGAGATATTTCATTTATTGACTCATGTTGCAAATTAATCTCAGTCTCACAAATAGCAATATATCTTGTGTTCTTAAATATTTGAAGTCACTGCTTGAGTATGGCTGCCTGTCGAAGCTGCCCTGTGTGAATTCATGGGACTATCCCAGCCCTTGTATGGAGTGGAAGTTAGATGGCTGTTGGAATCCTTGCCTCTTTCTGTGTACCAAAGGGAAAGGAGCATTAGCTTTGCTCTTTAGTGGTGGTAGCAGTTTGTGTTTCTTGGAGTGGTTTCGTCAAGTGGTTTCTTACAGCCACATCCCCAGCTGTCAGTACTCTGGATATTCAGGTAGGAGTGTTGGGGACCCAGGTGTGCCTTCATTCTGCAGCAGGTTATTCATTCCTCAGCTCTCCTGGCCACTGTGTGCTTCAGTCTTTCAGCTTCCCACTCTAATCCCTCTGGCTATTTTTTAAACATATCTCCAAATTCTTTTCAGCAGTTGTAAGATGAGGTATTGTTTGCCGTGGTGGTGGGAGCCAGGAAGTTCGATCCAGGATTGCTGGACAGCCTCATTACTCAGCAGCAGTAATCAAGGCAGTATGTCCTTCCATGCCAGCACTTTGCCCAGGAAATAGTATTATCCATTTGCTGTTCTCCAAAGCAAATACTGGCCCTAATCAAAGCAGGAAGGCTCATTAGGTGGCTTTCATGAGTGATGAAGAGCCATTTGCCATGGCTGCATCCTAGGAAATTCAATCAAGGAAATCCCCTCAGGGCCAGGAGGAGCTGTGATGGAACATCTCCGGTGCCGCCAGCATTCCTGCCGTGGGCCTGCACTTAAAGCCCGCAGACTGCAGGATGCTGGAGCCTCTGGCATGCCCAGCCTTCTGTCCTGCGGGGCCTCTCCTTTTATTCCCTTCAGTTGTTGATTCCCTGGGAAAACTGCGGGTGTCACTCGGTCCCAGCTGGGCGCTGCGCAGCCTCCCGGGGTTTCCAAAGCTGTGGGTGCTGTGGGCTGCAGCACTGGCACGGGCCAGGTCTCTCAGTACTGCCAGTGTGACCTGTGTGCCTCTCCCACAGGTTTTATGTAGGGCAGGAGGGGGTTAAACATTCAGGGTTTGGCTCAGGGCTGGTCCAGCCCCTCCGTCTGGGGTGCAGTGTTAGGTGAACATTTCCTGCTCTTAAGCAACTGCAGATAGAGAAGGAGGGAATGGTTTGGGTTGGAAGGGAAGAGAGCTCAAAGCCCATCTTGTTTCAACCCCCTTCCATGGGCAGGGACACCTTCCAGTATCCCAGGTTGCTCCAGGCCCTGTCCAGCCAGGATTTGGACACTCCAGGGATGGGACAGCCGCAGCTTCTCTGGGCAGCCTGTGCCAGGGCCTCACCCCTGTCACAGAGAAGAATTTCCTCCTAACAACCAGTGTAACCCTGACCTGTGTCAGTGGGAAACCATTCCCCTGTGTCCTGTCGCTCCAGGTCCTTGTCCCAAGTCCCTCTCCAGCTCTCCTGGAGCCCTTTTAGGTGCTGGAAGGGGCTCTGAGCTCTCCCTGGAGCTTTCTCTTCTCCAGGCCGATCACCCCCAGCTCTCCCAGCCTGACTTCAGAGCACAGGGGCTAGTATGGAAACATCAGGGATATGCAGTTGGAACAGAGATATCCCAGCCTTTCCTGAGTTTTCTTTTTACTGGTCACATTGAAAAAGCCTTTAAGGCCTTTGGTTTTCTCGTGTCAAATTTAATCCCACAGTACTTGGGACTCCTCATTTGGGGAAGCCCTGAGCTGGCAACATGGCTTGGGAATGGCTTTGTATTTTCATCAGAGCAATGCACGATCGTGTGTTCAAGGCTGCTGTTTCATGCAATGAAGATGGGGAGAAAGATGATGAATGAGCCAGGAGAAGATGTTTTTGGAGATAAGCTGCACAGACTTGCACAGTCTGGTGTGCAGAGCTGGAAAAGGCCGGTGTCTGCAGCTCTCACATGAAGTGAGGTAACTTGCCCAAGGTACTTGGGAAGCGAGGGGCAGATCCAGGAGTCTGGTCTTCCCTGGCCTCCAAAGGCACTTTTCCTCCAGGACTTGGCTGAGATTCCTTTGTTGAGGTGCCTTCAGCCTTTATGGAGTTGCTGTTCTAGCAATACATTGAGAGAAACATTGAATTTTGGTACTACTTCTGAGAGACTTTGAGCTTGGGAGAACCTCCCATTCCCTGCCTTGCAGCATTATTAGCAATGTTAGGTGTCAGAAATGGGCATTGGATAACTCAGCATGTGTTTTGTGCAGCAGTGAGGAAGGAATTCTTGAGTGGCCTTCAGCAGAGGAAGAGTATGGCACAGCATGGAGTGAGGGCGTTTGTAGCTGGAAACGTTCATAACTAAATGGTTATGAATCTATGCACACATACTCTAGTTCAGGCCACTTGCTGTGGACAGGTAGAAGAATTAGAAAAGAAAGGCCTCACCAAATCAGGCCTGCTCTGGTAAATTAATAGCTAGCCTGTCATTTCTTCTAAGTGCAGCTGAGTAATTTGCAAGTTCCCATCCAAAAACAATCTTAGGTATGAAAGGTTTGTTAACACAATAACTTATTCCTAGGTGAAAAGCAACTAGCACCTGCATAAACAAGAAGAACTGTCTCATGGGAATCAGTAGAAAAAGCGTGTGAACTGACTATAAATACAGAAGTTTGATAGACATGCAAAGTACCATGTACTAACCAGTAAACTAAGTGTAAATATACTGTCCACCAGTAAGATCTGACACAGTGCCTTCTGGTAATCCTATAAAATATAACCATCCTATAAAATATAACCTATACAATAAAGGTTTAGCATTTCTGCATGAAGCAGCTGAGTCCTGTGTGCAAATTAATGCTACAGCCACTGAAATGCATTAATGTTCTTGTGTTTGTAATGTCTGGCCCGTGAAAAGATCTTGTTCTACCCACTGAAGGCAGATCTGAGCTGAATTAGGACAAAGAATTTGGAAAATGCCACAGTCCCCTTGTTTTCAGGAGTGTTTCAGTAGTGCAGGAGCATTCAGGTGCTGCTGCTCTGCGCTGGAAAAGAGCCAGCTGGTTGGGGTTATTGCAGAAGAGAGTTGTGAAAGTGCCTGGTTCTCCTGGAAAACCAGGAGAATGCCAAGCAGCAGCTCCTGAAGTTATGAACCTCTTTCTTTTTATATTAATAATGTTTGGCTAATTTGCATCCTGGAGTTTGGAAAGAGTTGGCTGAGGAACAGTTTTTCTTGAGTGTTATTTTGTAAGAACTGGTAAAGCAGGGAAAGTTCCAGGAGGTGGGAGGAGAGCAGAGGACATGACCTGGGTGTGTGTGGCTTACTCACCTCCCTGTGAACCTCAAGTCAAACACTCAAACGCCTCGTGAAGGACTCGATTAAGAGGTGTTATGTAGCAATGCCAATCAATATGTATTTATGGATCCTGTCCTACTAACTTGCTGCCTTTTTTTCTTTTAGGGCTCTAGATTCTCTTGAGCAGAAAGTGCTTGTTTGGATAAAATACTCCTCATAAGCCATTTAACTTAGTACCTCATCATATTTGAGTTAGGGAGATAAAATAATATTTAATCCAGCCCTTGGAAGGGGATAAGTGCTTCTGGTGAGGTTATTTCATCTGTATGTTTGCATTTCCAAAGGTTTCATATCATGGTGTTTTTTGAACTCTTCAGCAGTGACTTGGATGTAGTTGCTGCCCAAAGAGATCATGTGAAAAATGAAGTGTCCAAGGCCAGGTTGGACAGGGTTTGGAGGAACCTGGCTAGCAGAGGTGTAGATAGCCTTGAGCATCCTTTCCAACACAAACTGTTCTGTGATTCTGTGAAACAAATCCCCATGGAGGTGGACAGGCTTTCACGGTGCACAGGCCATGGTGGGCCACAGGGTGTAACCAAAGGTAGCTTGAGGCCACCGGCAGCCTCCAGATCTCTGACAAGGACCACAATTTCTAAAGTCACATTTCTGTCTAGGTGTTGTGTGAGTACTAAGCAGCTCATTTTGCCATTCTGAAGGAGCAATCTCTTGGTTTTGTCAGATTTCTCTTCATTCTGCTGGGACCAAAGGGCAAAGCCAAGTCCTATCATGAGATCGGCCGAGCCATTGCCACGCTGATGTCGGATGAGGTAGGTGTCTTGGCATCTCCCAGGGAAATGGGGAATGCTTCTCCCAGGTAACAATGTCCTTCCCTCCAGCCTGGTCAACAGGAAGGAGCATTGACATCAAGCTGAAATATCCGTGTTACCTCCTAATTCCATCTGTTGACATAATTACTGCTTCTGGCTTTGTGTTTGTTAAAAGGGTGACTCTAGGAGAGGTTTGTCTGCTGTGTGTCTTTTCCTGCTAGCCATCACTCTTTCGTATCAACTGTGAATTAATTGCTGAATTTAGTCCATTGTGTTGAATTTATTCCTTGTGTCCCATTTTGCCATCCCAGAGTCCCACAGCCAGGGATATGCAGGTGATGCCCGTGGCACCGTTTCCCCCAGGCCGTGGTGCCATGTGTGGCACTGTGTCCCGGGCACTGGCAGTGTTCATGTGTAGCCAGGAGCAGCTGGCCCCTCCTCGCTGCCATGGCTGGCCTTTCAGGATTCATTTACAGCTCCTTCATCCAGCGTCCCTGGGGCCCTGCGTGCCAGGGTTCCTTCACATCAGCTTTGCTTCTTGGCATTGCTTCACGCTCCTACAGCTCCTTCATCACAGCTCAGCCTCCCCAGCTCTGCTGCTCCCTGTCACTCAGTGGTCTGCTTCCCACAGCCCCAGAGTCCCTTCCTGCCACCAGCTCATCTGTCACATGCACTGCTCCACCTCCTCTCCACACAGTCTGGAAGATTCCTATAAAATTCAGCATTAATGCTTTCCCCCCCCCCCCCCCGCCCTTTTCTCATTTGTTCTCCATGATTAATACCAGGTCTTTCACTAAAATCAGTTTATGATGTTGTTTTTGAGTAAATACTGTCATCAGTTCAGTGTCACAGGGTTGAAAAAGCAGCTGGGTTTGATAGACTGAAGTAGGTGGCTTTGTTAAAGTGTCTTCTCCAGGTGTAATTGAAGGAAAGTGTAATTGAGGAAAACTTTTTTGCACTAAAGATATAGATAATTGCTTTACTAACATTTTTAAAGGTTGGAAATAGATGGTTTCCTTAAAATTAGATATATGCCTAAAAGGAAGGAGTCTCTGTTGCTATCCAGGCAAGGGAAGGGGCTTTCTGAGGGACACACCCCCTTGTGCCACATGTCCTGATACTTCTTCAGAGGTTTCTGAGAATGAATTAAGGTGATTTTGTAGAACTCAGCAGCTGCTTCTGGAGTCAGGGCCACAGAAAATGCAAGCCTTTCCCACAGGGAGTCTCTTTTCCTTGCAGGTATTCCATGACATTGCCTATAAAGCCAAGGACCGTCAGGACCTGATCGCAGGCATCGATGAATTTCTGGATGAAGTCATTGTGCTCCCCCCTGGGGAATGGGATCCAGCCATTAGGATAGAGCCCCCCAAGTCTCTCCCTTCTTCAGATAAGAGGTAATAGCAGGAGAGGAGCTCTGTGGCCAAGGACAGTTGGGCATGAGGTGTGGAAAGGGGATGGGAAGAGCCGCTGTTCTGGTTGTGCCAGGTGTATGGAGTGACCTGCACCTGGCTGTCACTGTTTAGAAAGTCCTGGAGATACTTGCCAGCCTTCCTTAGTAGCTGGAGGGAGGATGTTCCTGAAAGTCTGTACCTTTTGAGGTGATGTTGTGGGTGCGCAATAACATAGCTGGTGGTTGGCTGGGCTCTCGGGGGTTCCTCTGGGCCCTCGTGACGTGCTGTGTCCTGGCCCAGGAAGAACATGTACTCGGGTGGGGAGAACGTGCAGATGAACGGCGACACGCCCCACGACGGCGGCCACGGCGGCGGCGGCCACGGCGACTGCGAGGAGCTGCAGCGCACGGGCAGGTCGGTGACACCCCTGCGACGCTTCCCTTGCCAAAACATCCCCAGCCCAGTGCGCTGCCTGTCCAGGCTGAGGTGTGAGCCCAGGATGCGTGCCGGGGGCTGTTCGTGCCCAGGGTGAGGCTGTGTGAAGGGTTCAGCACGTCCGGCTTCAGCAAAGGTCGTGGATCAGATGCTCAGTAAATGATAAAGAGCCAGTAGAAAGGACAGGAGGCACAGGTAGGTGCTGCCTGTTGGGAGCCTGTGAAGTCAGATGAACTGTAGGGGACATAAACATGGCTGGTACAAGCCTCAGTTGATCCGTTTGGATTGCTGAAGGGGTGCCTTGGCCAAAAGCAGAGATGTTCCCTTTTCTGGACATTAGTGTTGCAGTTGGATTGCACAGCTGAAGGCTTTTATGGGACAGAAATAGAGAAGGTAACAGTGCCCCAAGCTCTACTCTCTGCTTTGTTACTCTGCTTTGTGCCACGTTCAAGTCCACTGGAGTGGGCATACAGCTCAGGTGGCCACGAAACAGCGAGCTCAGTGTTTCAAGATCAGTGCACAGGGCTTCATGGTGGCTTTGTGCCCCTTCCTCCCACTCTGAATCTTGTTTTTCAATTTTAGTTCTAGTCTAAATTCTAGGAGAAAAGTCTGAAAGTCTTCACACCGCATCGGTGTGTACAAGGCAGTGGAGTGTCCTGATTTGGGGTCAGAAGGTGGCGTGTGCCTGTCTGCCACAGTGTGTCTGCAGTCCTGGCAGAGGTGGGCAGCTGTGAGCAGGGGAACAAGAGGCTAAACAAACATTTTTCATGCTGGCAGTGTCAGTGCCACGTGGAGTTTGTAAGACTTAAGTACTGTCTTGTCTGTGATCATACAAAAAGGGATGTGTGCCAGTGAGTTCTTTTGTCATCCAAGAGTGTTTCCCTTATGTTTTTACTTCTAGTTCTTTTGCTGGTTATTAATTGGAAGCATTTTTTCATGCAGCAGATGGTTTGGCTCGCCCAGCCATGGTGTCTGCTATGTGGAGAAATTCAGGCAGGGACTTGGACCAGAGTTAATCTTTTTACTTCATCAACTAATACATTTGTGGGAAAAAAACCAACAGATGAGCTTCCTGAAATACAAATTGTGGTGGTCTGTTTCAGCAGAAGCATGGCTTGTAGTCCTTCAGTTTGTCCCTTTCCAGCTGCGCCACATGTTTGGGATTGTATCTTTCCTTACAACATTCTCTCTGAGACCCCTGGACCGCCACGGCTGTGATAAGACTGTTTGTAACGTGGTGATCTCACTCCTTGGAGATAATCCTTCACTGCTGCCAGTGTCTCTGATGGCTTAGCGTGGTGACTTCCACTGTGAGACATCCTTCCTGAGTCTCCTCTTGCCTGTCCCTGCAGATTCTGCGGGGGCTTGATCAAAGACATCAAGAGGAAAGCACCGTTCTTCGCCAGCGACTTCTACGACGCTTTGAACATCCAGGCCCTCTCAGCCATCCTCTTCATCTACCTGGCCACTGTCACCAATGCCATCACTTTCGGGGGATTGCTTGGGGATGCTACGGAGAACATGCAGGTGGGCAGGAGCTTTCAGAGCCAACAAATCCAGCATTTGCCTTTCGCTGTCCAGTCAGAGCAATGTTTGGGCACGGGCAAAGCTGGAATTCTTGCTACAATAATGGGGGTGTTCTGTGTTTTCACTGCTTTCTCTGCTGCCCTGGCTGTCCTTTGACAACTTGTACAGCAGTTCCTTAAATGGTGAATAAAAGCAGGCCCAAGAGACAGAGAAGGTCTTGTCTCCTTCTGTGGAGAGAAGCTCCTCTGATCTGCTCTCAGTTGTACCATTTTAGTCCCAGTTCAGTTTGCTAAGTCTGAATCCTCTGGCTGATTCCTACAATACCTGGGCCTTGGCCTCTCTGGTGAAAAGAAAATGCCAACATTATTAGGAAAATGAGTAACACAGGAGAGAAAGGTCTTTAGAAAGATGAATTTTGTAGTAGTGGGAGGGCACAAGCTGAGAACTAGCCACATATCTGTGGACAAGATGGATCAATGGCTTAGCTCAGGCTAAAGAGAAGGGATTCTCTATTAACAGTGCTGGACGTGCTTTGTGTTAGTGGAACAGTAGGAAAAGGAGGAGGTTGTATTTAGATATATTCAGTTCAGCCAGTCCAGTTTAGTCAAATCTCCTAGCAATAATCAAGCTCATAATGATAATGACTGAATTATTAATTTATGCAGGTTTAATTAAGTCAAACATAGGAAGTGAGGGCACTTATCTGGAACCCTGCACTCCCCTGTGATGAATTACAGGCTAGAGTAAGGTCCAGCAGCCTGTGCAGTGCCCAGCTCCCTTCCCTCCTGTACAAACAGTTTGCCTTTTCTGAGGCTCATGGAAGTCAGGAATGGAGAGGCCTCCAGGTCCCACCAGTGAGGGAGTGGACTGTCATGGGGTAGCAGAGCAAAGCCTGTCTGCTCTGCACGAGGTGCAGTATTTAAATTACAAGAGGAAGGGGAAATGTTACCTGATTCCAAATCTAGTTCAAATTGAGAATCACTTCATTGTGGCCAGAAGTCTCAAGCATACTTACTATCAAGTAACAAAAAAGCCCCCAGAGAGCAGCATTTTTGGGGCTACTACATCACAGTTTGTGTGTCTTGTTTGTTGTAAACAGAGATGTGGCTGCTGCTGGGGCAGGCACTGAGCGTGGCCCATCCCTGCTCCCTGGCCCGGCAGCTGCCCCAGCCAGCACTGCCTTCACAGCTCACCCCTCAGTTTTCTGTTTCCAAGGAAAGACACTATTCTTAGCTACAGACACGTGGAAGAATGCAGGCAAAAGAGATTCCAGATGCTCTGGCCATGAGGGCCCTCTCCATGAGTAATACAAGAGGAGTGGAGGGGATCAGCTGTGTGAAGGCTGTTCCTTGCCCTGAGATTATTGGGCTCATCCTTACAAGTCCCCCAAAGGCAGCCAGCCTGTTGCTTTCCTCAGTGTAGATACTAACCCGTGTCTTCTAAAGGAAGAGAGACACAAAACTGGATTTCAATTCTTGCAGTACCCCTGACAAGTCAGGAGAGAGCTGCAGCCCCATCCCTGCAGCCTGGGTGGAAGGGAGGATCAGCCCGTGCCGTTAATTGCTGCTCAGCACGTGTGGTTATCCCGAGTAACTCGGGCTTATGTGGGACCAACATCTCCGTGACAGCTACAGGGGGGCAGAGGATGCTGTCCCCTTGGTTGTGGGCACGGGGACATGCAGCGCACGGTCACAGCAGAACTGGTCCTTCAGAGAGGGTGACTCCTGTCCTGTGTCCCCGCAGGGCGTGTTGGAGAGCTTCCTGGGCACCGCTGTCACCGGCGCCGTGTTTTGCCTTCTGGCTGGCCAGCCCCTCACCATTCTGAGCAGCACGGGACCCGTCCTGGTCTTCGAGAGGCTCCTCTTCAATTTCAGCAAGTGAGTACGTGGCAGCAGAGGGTGGGGGTGGCAATGTCCCCCACGAAGGAGAGCCCAGCCAGGGAATGAGCTGCCTGCTGCTGGGGAAGGAGGGGATTTAGTGCACAAAATGAAACGTCTCGTTCCTTGTTGAGATCCAGTGCAATCACATCAGGGATTTTCCCGGCACGCGTGTCCCAGGGCGCTGCCCAGTGTGTGGCTGCCTGTCTCTGTGGGGCCCCCTGAAAAAAAACAGCCTTGGCCACTCCAATCCCCCGTGAGCAATTTGCTCTATTTGCAGTGTGCTGCTTCTCCCCATCACTGCTTCTCTGACTCCCTTAGGAGCGAGGAAAGGAATCCCGCTCTTCACTAACAAAATCCCATGGATCTCAAGGTTGCCAAGAATTTGTCCAGTAGTCATTTGAAATAATCATTATTATTTATGAAAGCAAAAGTGTCTGTGGTAGAAACAGGCCCCAGAATTCTACCAGGGAGCTTTCCTGCATATAAAGGAAATTGTCTGCATTTTTTCCCATTTAACTGGTATGAAGAAGTTCTGCTCCCTCCTCATTGTTGACAGCTGACACCCGGAGCTAAAGGGAGCCCATTTTGTTAGGTGTGCTCATTTACCATTCCCACATCTGCAATACAAGGAAGATGCACTGAAATCCCCAAAGGAATCAGCAGTGTCGTGGATGATTTCACCCATGGGGCTGGTGACCCCATGGCTGGTGTTTTGCAAGGACATCATTTTAGGTTACACAGAACACACCCCAAATCTCGTGTACTCTGCGTTCTCAGCATGGCAGCTTGTGCAGGACTTGTGTTCCTACCTGTAGGGAGGGATGGGGGCTAGAAAAAATGGCTGGAAAGTTAGATTATCCCAAGGAGGGAAACTGGAAGCTACCAAAGGGTGAGAGTTGCACAGTGGAGCAAGAGGGGGGCATCTTTCTTTTCTTCCTTCATCTGGAATCAATGAACAGAGTCAGGAATGGACACACTGCACCTGTTGGTATCTGGCAAGCATGACAAAGCCCAGGTGCAGCAGGCAGCCGGAAAAAAGCAAGATGGAAAAGCACTTTGTACTGTTTTGGGAAGGAGGAGGTGGTTATTGTTAACCTGAGGAGGAGGTGGAGGTTGTAAAAGCCATTGTCCTAACAACCTGCCAGAGCAGAAAGGCAGGACTTTTCAAAGGAGGCCTTTCTTACAAGGAAATTGGAACTGAGCACTTTGATTTTTCAGTAATGCATTTGTGGTTGTTCATTTTCACAACACGCTGTTCCCTGCAAGGAGCAGAAGTAGAAAAACTTCCCATCTCCTGACTCATTTCAAGTGTGACTCTGTGTGTGTGTGTCTGAAAAGGTCCCTGAGAACGCCCTGCAGACCCAGCCGTGTGTCTGGCCTCAGGTGCTCCGCAGTGCTGGCACCCAGGACCAGTCCTGCAGGACACGGTGCTTCAGAAGCACTGCAGGAATTTGAGGAGTAAAAGCCAAAACAATATAGTTTAACATTTTTGAAGTTCTTCAGTGGTGTGCAGTCAGTGTGGCTGGGTTTCTGCCAGCTGCATTCACATGGATGGGTCCTCCTGCCCCCTCAGGCGCTGACACCGGATATTTCAGAGTTGTCACTCAGGTCTTGTATTTTTATTTTTTCCCTTCTCTTTTTCTAAATCACTTTGTTTCTTACTTGCTCCTTGCCCTCTTCCAGGTCAGGGCTTCTGGCTTCCAGAGACTTAGAGCTGGCTGAGCCTGCCAGTCCCACCACCTCTTGCTTCCTTCCCCAGAACAGGCAGTGGCCCTCCTGGCCGGTCCTTAACTGCTCCAGTGTTCCCTTTAGGCACTTTTTCATTCCTAAAAACCCACCTTTGGACTCTGTGCTGGCACAGCACCTTGGCCTCAAGCAGCAAGCAAGGGGTGCCATCGTTCCCAGGAGGGAATTATGTAGCTGGGTGCATGGTTCTCCACCCTCTGCCATTCCCAGCACCAGGGTTTGTCGTAGAATATCCCAGGCTGGAAAGGACCCATAAGTCCAACTCTCTGCACCTGGAAAGACTACCCAAAACTAAACCATATGACTAAGAGCAGTGTCCAGATGTTCCTTGAACTCCATCAGGTTAGGTGCCATGACTGCTTCCCTGGCGAGACTGTTCCAGTGTCCAGCCACTCTCTGGGGGAGGGTCTGTCCTTTATGTCCAGTCTCAGTTGATCTGTTGGAATGTTGGAGGGCTCTGCAGAGAGACCTGGAGTGGTTGGATGGATGGGCAGAATCCAATGAGATGAAGTTTACTAAATCCAAGTGCCGAGTCCTGCATTTTGGCCACACTAACCCCCTGCAGTGCTATAGGCTGGGGATGGTGTGGCTGGACAGGGCCCAGGCAGAAAGAGACCTGGGGGTGCTGGTCAACAGCCAGCTGGACATGAGCCAGCAGTGGGCCTAGGTGGCCAAGAAGGCCAATGGCTCCTGGCCTGTGTCAGGAATGGTGTGGCCAGCAGGAGCAGGGAGGTCATTCTTCCCCTGTGCTCAGCACTGGTGAGGCCACACCTCGAGTGCTGTGTCCAGCTCTGGGCCCTCAGTTTGGGAAGGACGTTGGGACACTGGAGAGCATCCAGAGGAGGTAACTGGGGTGGTGAGGGGCTGGGAACACAAGTCCTGTGAGGAATGACTGAGGGAGCTGGGGGTGCTCAGGCTGGAGAAAAGGAGGCTCTGAGATGACCTTATAACTCTCTACAACTCCCTGAAAGGTGGCTGTGGCCAGGTGGGCTTGGGCTCTTTCACCAGGCAGCACTGAAAGAATGAGAGGATTTAAGCTACACCAAGGGAAATACAGGTGGGATATTAGGAAAAAGTATTTTACAGAAAGGATGATCAAGTACTGGAATGGTTTGCCCAGGGAGGTGGTGGAGTCACCATCTCTGGATGTGTTTAAACAAAGTCTGGATGTGGCACTGGGTGCTGTGGTCTAGCTGAGGTGTTGGGGCTGGGTTGGACTTGATGATCTTGAAGGTCTCTTCCAACCTGGTCATTCTGTGATTCAACTACCCCTGACTCAGTTTCATTCCCTGTAACACCTGCTTTGTACTTCCTGATCTTATCTAACCCGATGTTTTCCTTTCTTGCCACCCTTGTCTTGTTGCAGGGACAATGACTTTGACTACCTGGAGTTCCGCCTCTGGATCGGCCTCTGGTCAGCCTTCCAGTGTCTCATTCTCGTGGCCACCGACGCCAGCTTCCTGGTCAAGTACTTCACCCGCTTCACCGAAGAAGGGTTTTCCTCCCTGATCAGCTTCATCTTCATTTATGATGCTTTCAAGAAGATGATCAAGCTGGCAGATCATTATCCCATCAACTCCCAGTTCAAGGTGGACTATATCACTCATTACTCTTGTGCCTGTAAACCACTAGATCCAGGTAAGGGAGTGTTCATTACCTCTCCAGTTTGTAGACAGGAGGTGGCCTTTGCTCTGCTTTTCCCTTGTGCTGGAATCTCAGATAATGGGTAGCTTATTCCTTCTTTATCGGTTGCCTTCAGATATCCTGTCTTGGTCTCAGGAAGCTTAGAGGTAAATTTCACCCCGAGTGGAATGTCAGCGTTGCAGCAGACCTCTCGTGAGGGGTAGAAATGAGCCAAGACACAGACTCTTGTTCAACAGCATGAAAAGGGTGCCAGTTGATTCTTCTCTACAACTGAGCCATCATGACTCTGACTACTGCAAGCTCCCACTGTTGGCTTCCCTGGGGGACTCTGACTGCAGCTAATTCCTGCTCGACTACGACTGCGTGTATTAGTGTGCAGACTCTGCAGGCTGGTCCTGCTGGAATATGACTGCAGGCTCTCACTGCAGGCCCCTCGCAAACCTCACCGCAGATCGTGTTCAGCAGCAACCATCTTTCTTATTTTGTCCATCCTCTAGTTCTTCTGGGTTGTTTTTTCTTCCTCAGGGGTCCTCCTCTTCAAGGTCCACCCCTGAGCAGCCACCCCACCCCTTCTGTCACACTTACCTTTATTAGTCCCAGCTGTGACCCATGAAGGGCAAGGCTGTTCCTGTTCTTTGGTCATTAGTGCAGCTGTGACTTCTGAGGTACAAGGTCACCTGTAGTCCCTTCTTCTACACCTCCATGTCACAGTACAGCTGGCCTTGCTGGAACTCCTCCAGGGAGCATCACAACCAGTGGAGAAGCTGTTTCTGCACCCCTGTCTCCTTGCATCCCTGTTCCAAATGGCATTCCTTCGAGAATGCCGTGAAGGGGCAGCAGTGGTGGCCAGGTCACTGCTGTGCAGCTGAGGTCACTGCCATGGAGCTCAGGCCATTCCTGTTTCAGGAGCTGGATTTATTCAAGGCGTTACCCAAACGTGGGCGGTTCCCACCTCCTGGCTGCGCGGATGAGAGGGAAAGCACAAACAATTCCTTCCCTTCCAAGAAGGGAAGTGTATCCCCAGGGCAGCCTATCTCTGGAATGTGGGCCGCACAGGAGATAGAGCCAGTGTACCTAGGGCTCTGGGAGCAAAGGGTTACAAAACCCAAATCCAAACTGAGAGGCGCTGGCTGTACCTTTAGGGAAGCGGGGACCACTCCTAGGATCCCACAAACAATGGGGAGTGAGTAAGAAACTTGATCTGTGCCCAGAGTAAACGGCAGGTTATCTGGGCACACCTGTCCAACAGGAAAAGCTGCTGGCTGCTCCTCGCAGGTGTCGGGAGCCGCTTCCCGGGGGGCTGGGTGCCTGCCTTCCCTATTCAACACAGGACCTTGGTGAGCACAGGGATGCCAGTCTGGTTCTGCCTCTGCTGGAACAGCAGAGTGATTTCCTTTTTGAAACTAGGACGATGGGAATGGTCAATGCCAAATTGGAAGTCTCCACTTCCCGTTGAAACGCTTGTGGCTCTCCAGACATCCAAGTGAAAAAAGTTTATTTATGCAAAACCTCAGTCAGCCATGAGGACAGGGGCCACGAGCCCATTTGCAGGAAGGATCGCATATCTCAATGAAATTTCAAATTCATGATTCCTAATGCTTCAGAAGCCGCAGGGAATGCTGCTCCTTCTTTCAAAGAAATTATCCTCATCCTGTTGATTTCAATTTCTTGCTCTCTTTTTTCTTTCTTTTAATTCAAAACCGTGTTTATGCTGGACACTGAATTGCATTTTGCTTTTCTGGGTATCTTTGGCGTTGTGCTTGCATTTGAAATTAATCATTAGGAGCGCTCTGTGGGTATTTAATTTAATCCAGAAATCATTAGGAAAATATGGGAAAGCTATGAAATATTATATTGTCTGTCTGGTTTTTTGTGGGGTTTTTTTACCACCAACTCAAAATATAATCCCAGTTGGGTTTGGGTTATGTTTCACTTAACCTTTTATTTTTCTGTTTTGTGAGTGGTTGATGACTGAGGCTTTTGAGTCTCTCTGAAACACTTGTGACTCACTTTTCTGGAGCAAAGAGGTGGCAAACAGCTTGACAGAGTCAAGAAATTATTTAATAATTGGAATTGGCTCTCCTTCCCAACTGTTTCCTGCATCCCGCTCACCATATTGCCTTTTTTCTTTTCTCTTGCAGTTAATAGCTCATTACTTAACAGGACAATGGTGCTGTCAGACTATGAGCTGGTCTCTCCCTCCTCTGAGCTGGTGAGTTCCCCTTGGGAAGGCAGGGCTCGCATGGCCTGCAGAGTCTTGTGGTGCCACTCTGCTGGCGAGCTCTGGATAGTGAGGAGAAAGAAGTGGAGCTTGATGGATCACATCCTATCCGTGTGTGGGGGAAGGAGGTTGAGGCACAGAGTAACAACCCCTTTTAGTCAAACACCAGCAGGAAAATGGTCTCACCCAAACCATTCTGTCCTTCCATGATTTTAACTTCTGCGTGATGCTCCCTGTTCCTCTCAGATACTCTGTCACCATTCCTGTCCCACCATGGGCCAAGCATCCACATGGAAACATTCCCTTTCTTCCTGCAGGCCAACACCACCATTGACTGGGCAGCTCTGACAGCCAAGGACTGCTTGAAGTATGGGGGTCAGCTTGTGGGCAACAACTGTGACTATGTCCCTGACATCACCCTCATGTCTTTCATCCTCTTCTTTGGCACTTACACCTGCTCCATGGCCCTGAAGAAATTCAAGACCAGTCGCTACTTTCCCACCACTGTAAGTACTCCTGTCACCCCATCAGTCTTTCTGAGGGCACAGGTCAGCCTTCCTTTGGGAGCTGCTGTCAGGGAGGGATGCTGTGCAGGGGAGCAGTTGGGCTAAAAGTGCAGCTGGTTGTTGGATCTGGTTATCCGAGGCATGCCTGGGATTGCTCCCAGTGGATCTGGAGAGCACGGGTAAGGCAGCAGAAGAGGCGAGAGGAGCCATAACCTGTTTGGGTAGTGTAGCAGGGATTTTAAAGCTGCTGAAGGCAACCCTTCCAGGCTTGCAGGCACATCTTGGGTGCATCTGCTTGTTCTGTCCCTTGGCCTCCCAGGCCAGGCGTGTGAGCCAAAGCCATTTCTCTCTGAGACTGCCCCGTTTCTGGCATTCTGACACACGGGGATTTATCCTGCATGGATGTTTACTGTTCCACTGTGTTACAATTGATCCTCTCTTATTTTGAATAGAAGGGAAACAAATTCCATCCGGGCTGGAATGCAGCTCAATTTATCTGTAACCATGCAAACCCAGGAAACCTGGAAGTGATGTGGTGTTTTTTAGGGTAGTTAGGATTTGGTGAAGGGAAGGAGAGATCTTGACTCTATTTCAGAAGGTTGGTTTATTATATTATGATATGTATTATATTAAAGAAGACTATACTATAACTATATTATAAAGAACAGAGAGAAAGATTCATCAGGAGGCGAGACAGGAATAGAAAGGAATGAATAACAAAGTTCTGTGACTCCCAGAGAGTCCGAGAGCTGCTGCCTCCTCGATTGGCCACCAAGTAGAAACATCCCACACTGTCCAATCGAGAAAGCACCTGCTGCATTCCACAGTACCAGATAACAAATTGTTTACACCTGAAGCTGAGACTCTCTCAGCTTCTCAGGAGAAGAAAATCCTAGCAAAAAGGATTTTCATCAAATATCATAACTACATGGAAGGAACAGCAGCTCTGGGGAGCTCACACAGTTCCAGGCTAGTGCAGTGGCTCCTGTCTGGTTAAGTTCTGGGCTCTGATCACTGGTAGCTCTCACTTGTTGTGTTCCAGTGGCTTCAGGAGAGCTGCAGTCTTAGGGATTTAGCTAAGAACCGGGTTTGTTTTCCTGTCTGCTTAGTTTCACTTATTACTTGAACAGCAAACAATGTCATCTCTGCCAGTCCTTCAGAGTATCTCTTTGTGGAAGTTCGTGCTGTTTCTGTGCTTCCATTTAGGCTTTCAGAGAACACAGTAAAGTACCAAGACATGTGTGGCAAATGCACTGGACATGATGGTGGGCATATTTGCGGGAGAAGAAATGACGAGCTTGTCCTGCCGGGGTTTGTCATGTGGACACTAAAGCGTGGGTGAAACGGTGTTCCGTGGTGCAAACTGCTGTGGTTATGGTGCCGTGTCTCTTTCAGGCCCGGAAGCTCATCAGTGACTTTGCCATTATCCTGTCCATCTTGATCTTCTGTGGAATAGATGCCCTGGTTGGTGTGGACACACCAAAACTAATTGTGCCAAGCGAATTCAAGGTACGTTGTTGTCAGCTTGTTTGCTGGCTT
The DNA here is from genome assembly GCF_015832195.1 of Motacilla alba alba. NCBI lineage: Eukaryota > Metazoa > Chordata > Aves > Passeriformes > Motacillidae > Motacilla > Motacilla alba. The sequence goes on along the minus strand of NC_052019.1, from coordinate 70,830,179 downwards.
TTGGAAGAGGTTCCTTTTCCCTCGCACCTGCCCTGCACGGAGTGACTTGCCCTCAGAATGGGAATGTAGTCAGGGGTCTGGAAAGGGCCTGTTTACTCGAGGGTTAGGGGTAGGATGCTTTTCGTTAGCATCATTTTAATTGGCTGGTTTATCTCCTAAATTCTGCCTCCATACTTGGAGCCTTTGATTGGTGTTCATGGGTGAAATTGCCACAAACCTGAAGCGTCTCCCTGGAGCTCCATTGCTGGAAGCCAACGTGGCTTTGGGATGTCACCACCCCTGTACTGCGCCTCTAACACAAGCTTTCTTTTCCTTGCCCTTCAAAGCCAACCAGTCCCGAGAGGGGTTGGTTCATCCCACCTTTTGGAGGGAACCCCTGGTGGGTGTACCTGGCAGCAGCCATCCCTGCCCTGCTGGTGACCATCCTCATCTTCATGGACCAGCAGATCACCGCCGTCATCGTCAACAGGAAGGAGCACAAGCTCAAGGTGGGTGTGCCTTGTGCCTGGAGCATGTGCAGGGGCTTTTCCTCCTGCCACCTTCCTCCCTCGTGGACACGAGCCTGTTCCCTGGCACTGGCTGCCGTTTCTGAGTAGGGAAAGTGGCTTTGTGGCCAAAGCTGCACGGTGCTGTCAAATACCAGCAATAAGCTGGAGAGATTTGGGACATACCAAGGGCATAGCCCCACGTAGATGTTATTTAAAGAAGAGCTGATATGTAACAGCTAAGCTGTAGTCATGTTTTTAAAACAAACTTTCCAGACCAGTGATATGCAGTTTTTCGTGCCTGTAGGGTTTTTTTCCTTTCCCTGCACGGTCAGTTCTGATGAAAAATATTAAATTCCTGTGAAAGAAGATTCTCCCTTCCTGCTAACAGGGCATGTTTCAAGTGGTCTGACCCGTGGGAGTAATGGCACCCTTAAAACACAGGCAGTGCTGGGTCCTTATTTAGATACCTGCTTTGTCAGTTATGGGGAGAGCTGCTGGAAGTGGGACGGGAGCTTCTGCTTGGAAAACAGGAGGACTTCAATTCATGTGGTCACTGTAAACATTAGACAAGTAATGTGTAATTTAAGACCATCCTGAGCCCAACCTGGAGGAGAGAGTTGAAGTACTAGGGAATGGGAAAGGTTTCTTGTGCACAGTGATGACTGCTGGCTGATGGTTTAAAAAAAAGACTCTCAGAACATGCTTGTTTGGCATCTGGATCTGCACAGATGAACTCAGTACTCAGCCCTCGTGTTCCTCAGAGATGGCTAAACAGTTTTAAGTCTGTCTCTTGCACCTAACCAAGCAGACATAGCATTTTCTTCAACACTGTAAGAAAATATTTGCTGTTCTTCCCTCATGAGGAAGAGGCCCCTCATCTCTGCAGCTTATGAACCACTGCATGTGGTTTTGCTGTCAGCACTGGCTGTACTATTTTAGTAACAAAGTTATAAACACTCCAGCAAAGTGCTGGTTTTTGATGTAAAAAATGATTCCCTGCTTCCTTTTTATGGTGTGAGTATGGTATTTTGTGGAATTGAGGCTTCACAAGCCCCATCTTGATGTTCCACACCAAAAAAACACTTCTATACACAAGATCTGCTGTAGAAAGCAAGGTGTTTGTTTTTGCTCATCCCTTGCTGAAGTGTTGGCAGGGTATTGCTGGGTGCCCATCCTGCTGGCACCAGCCAGCCAAGGTAAGCAGCGCACGTGTCAGGAAAACAGTGAGGACTATTCAAGAGAAGCTGGATTGCCCTCCCTCCTGGGTCATCCTAGGCCTGGATCGTTTGTTTTTTCCAATAAAATCAAACTGAATGAGATTTTAAAAAGGTTAATCTGTTTTAAAATAGCAAACCATAGAGCTTTGTCTGCTGTTTTTCTCAAGATCCCTTTTCTTGGTGGCTCTTTTGTTTCTTCTCTTCTTCTCTTGGCGCTTGTGACTGCTGGAATTCCTGTTTTATTTCAATGAAGGATTTTTAAAATAGAGGATCAGAGGTGTTTGAAAAGGAGTCAAGAACGAGGGCAGCTTTCTCCTTTGGGTAGGGAAGGAGGCTTCAGCTGTTCTTGCTGCACTCCTGAAGGAGCCTGGGGTTGTGTCCCAAGGGAGACGCTTCCTTAGGCTGTTCACAAGATCCGATGTATTTCTGGTGTGTGGCTCTGTTGGCCAGGATGCTGCAGAAGGAAATGCTACCTGTCTGGTGTGCCTCTGCCCTCCTCCGGGGGCATTTGGAATAATTAAGTTGAAGGTTGTTTGTCTCCCTCCACAGAAAGGTGCTGGATATCATCTGGATTTGTTCTGGGTGGCCATTCTGATGATTGTCTGCTCCTTTATGGGGCTGCCCTGGTACGTGGCTGCTACCGTCATCTCCATCGCTCACATTGACAGCCTGAAGATGGAGACGGAGACTTCAGCCCCTGGAGAGCAGCCCAAGTTTTTGGGAGTGAGGTATGTCCGACCAGGAAGGCTCAATTACCTCGTTTGCCTGCAAAATCCTGTTGTACAAAGAATTTTGTGCCGCCTTCTCCCTATTTCCAAAGCCAGTTCCTTCGGCAAGCCCCAGTGTGGCTCCTCCAAAGTTTACTTGGCCACGTCAGACACTGTGTTCCTCTGTTAAAAGAAATAAATTTCTATCCAGGGAAATGAAGCAAACTCCTTAACAAATGTAATGGTCAAACATAGAAACCTGTCACACCTAGTGCAGGCAGCTTTACTCAATGAAGCATCTTTTTCATGTGTTTGGGTGCCTTCATTAAGTGGTCTGAAGTGCTTCCAGTGGGATTACTCCTGGAAATCAGGCAGCTTATTTAAGTAACATAGATGGGAATGTTATGGCCTGGCTTTCAGCGTTCTGAAATATTACTGGCCCAGGTATTTTTGGCAGTGGGAAGCTGTGTGGGTGCTGCTGAAGGCACGTGTTGAGCACCCCATGGAGGTCTGGATGATTTATTCGGCTGTCGCAGTGCTCTGGGCAGGGCTGACACCGTGTCACCGATCTCAGCGTGGAGGGCCGATGGTGTAACAAAACCGTCTGGGGGTTTAAAACACAGGTCTGGCTCAGGATCCAGCCACCTGAGCTGCTGCATGAAAAATGTGGCTGCAGAAATGAGTTTTGGGGATTCCTGTTGGTGTTCAGTACTTGTGGTCCTGACTCAGTGATGTTGTTTCAGGGAGCAGAGAGTCACTGGTGTCATCGTTTTCATCCTCACCGGGGTGTCTGTCTTCATGGCTCCCATCCTGAAGGTAAGGGCTGTTCACAGTTCTTCGAAGGCTTAAATCCAAACCTTTTGGAAGGAAACACCAACATGGTTGTAGTGTGCTAGAACAGTGACCAAGTTCAGGGCTGGGGTTCTTGGGCACTATGGTGTTTTTCATTTTAAGGTTATTTCTCCATGTCTGCTTAAACTCCCTTTTCTTTTATGATTTCTTTTATGATTTCTTTTATACCTCTACTGGGCCTTTGTTTTATGGAAAACATATTCTAGATAAAGCTCAGAGGATGGAAAACATGTTTCTGGAGGAAGCAGCGCAATTAAATGGCATTTCTTCGTCTCCTGAACCCTTTTTATTCCTGTAAGTTTAGCCAAGGCTCTGGACAGATGTGCTGCTGATGGACCATTGTATCTAGGTAGGTTGCTGTTTTCCAAGACCAGAGATTTGGTGCGTGTAGCCATGGAGAAATGCATCCTTAGTGGATCATCAGATTTGTAGAAGGAAACTGGAAAACCTGTCTTGTGGAGGATGCTGCCTTCTCTGGGGATAGTGATGGCAGAGGTGCCAAGCACGGACATCCAGTCCAACGGGAGAAGTCAGCTGCAGGAGACCTTATCCATGGATCCATAGGCTGATGGTGGGAGCAGAAAATGTCAGAGCAGTGGCGCTGTGCGTTGTAACCGTGGCACCGGGCAGAGGGGTGTCTAGAGGAGCGTTTCTGGAGGCTGCACAGCAGTTTTTGGGGACGGCAGGGGCAGTGAGGCACGGTGTGATGTGAGCCTGGGGGGAGGAGGCAGGCAGGGAGCCGTGACTCTGTCTGTGGAGGGAGTGGAGGCAGTGGCTTTCCACGCCAGTGTGTTCCTGTTACTCACTTCTAAGGCCGTTTGTGCGGCTCGAATTTTGGTGTCTCAGGTAACAGTTTCCACCTCCACACAAACAGGCATTTCTCTGCCTTTAATGTAGTGCCTGATTGTGATAATCCTGTTTTTCAGTTTATGTGACCTTTCCCTGCAAGATCCCTCTTCCTCTATCCCACCGGGGTCTGTTACTTCCCCTGTTATTGCTTCAGTCATTAATTATTTGTCTGTGCTTCCCCACAGACAATGTGTGGGGAAGATCCTCGCTGGAGGACGCCTGAGGATAAGTCAGCATGCTGCTGGCCCACGTGCCAGCGGGAAGGACCTGGCAGGATTTCAGGACCTTTAGCAAATTCCAGTGGCAGGGTCCTGCTGGAGAGAGCTGCGCTGCTAAATGCATTGCAGAACATTTCAGTCTTCTCCTGCCAGCGGCAAATTGACCGCTGACAATCCCAAATTTAATAAACCAGGCAATCCACAGAATAATCCCAGCTTTGTTTGCCGAGGGCTTTGCGGTGGTTGTGCTGGTTTTGGATGGTGGCGGTGTTTCTGCTCAGCCAAGGCAGATCCCCACAGAAACATCCTTGGCCCTGCTAGGAGGGTGACAGGCACTTTCCTATAAATACAGTTTCAGTCCTGTTGGCCTGCAGCAGCTTTGCTTGGAGTGCTGAAGCCAGCGCCCCCATTGTTAGGGAATGCTTTGCCAAGAGAAAGCCTTCCAAAATGACAGCACCGCTTGCTGCTCTGCAGGCTCAGGTACTGAGGTTTCACCTCGGGATGATCTACAGGATTCATCATCATGGAATGCTGAAATAATATTCAGACATTTTTCTTACTTTAATAAAAAACCCCATGGAAATAAACAGAAGGGCAGGAGAGGAGAGCAGTGAAAATGAGCTGGCAAGCTCAGCTCTTGCTTACTGTAGCTACTGTTGTGTCATGTGTCATCCCTCAGATCCGCTGAGGGCTTCGAATCCCACGGTCACCCACAGCTTTGTGAACACCCCACCGGGACCCTGTCCCTCTCACAGCAAAGGTGTTGGCAGAGCCCAGAAAAAGCTGCAGAAAAAGCATTGACCTTCAGATGGGAAATGGCAGTGTGGCTCACTCGAGGGAGCAAATAAACCCCAGAGAAGGACGAGTTAGCAGTTAAGAAGCTCGCAGGAGGGGACAGGCAGTGAGACTCAGGAAGGAAGGAGAAATGCAAACAGGGAGCTTTGGATAGCATGTGGCTGGGTGCCTTTGGTGCTCATGTGCCCCCAGGGAAATGCCTGCTGGAAGCAGTGAGCAAGGTGGTGGGGAATATGCTGAAACACTGGATGGCTGCCGTGTTGTTTGCCTCTCTAATGAGCTCAGTGCAGGGGTTGGAAGGGGAGGGTTCCCAGCGCAGGAGTGCTGGGAGCAGCGGGTGCCGTGGCCTGGCCGTGGCTGCCATTCAGTGGCAGTCCCCTGGCACTGCACTAGGACTATCCTTGGGAGCCCATTGCATCCTCCCTGGGCACCAGTGAATCCCACAGAAGCTGTTATTCAGCCACTGCCTTATGGATTGTTCCAAGCATCCCTGTTCCTGTCGTGCCAGGCTGGCTGCCCGCTTCTCTAGTGGGGGACAGAGACTCATTCCAGGATTCCAGGGAGCCTGTCTGCTGCTCCCCTGCACCTTCCTCACTCCCAAAGGGAGATGGGCCCCATGTGGAGGTATGGGCAGCACTCGGCACTTCGAGGGAGCACAAAGTGGTGTTTGAAAGGATTTCCTGGCAATGCAGAAGGGAAGTCAGTCCTGTATTTGGGAGTAATTCTGGATTAATGTGTGCAAGAGACAGAGCAGTCAAAGATCGGGTTGGCGTGACTGTTGTTGCTTAGGTGGGACTCCAGAGAACATCCTTCCTGCATGGATTTGCATGGCTTACTGAGCTGGACTGGACATGGAATCCCAGGATTGTTTCAACTGGAAAAGCTCTCTAAGATCACCCGGTTCCATCAGCACTGCCAAAGTCACCGCTAAGCCATGTCCCCAAGTGCTGCTTTTAAATTCCTCTAGAGATAGCAGCTCCAGCACTGCTCTGGAAAGCCTGTGCCAGGGCTTGGCAACGCTTTCTGTGAATGTGTTTTCCCGATATCCTACCTAAACCTCCCCTGGCACAACTTGAGTTACCTGAGAAAACAGGGTACACCACAAACAACAAGATCATGCTGCCTTTCCTTCTTCTTCTTCTTCTTCTTCTTCTCCTCTGCCTTCTGCTTCCAGTCACACCACAAATCAGAGGTGAAAGGCAGTTTGAAGCTCCTTGGAACACGTTTGGCCACAGTGACTGGCATCATTCCCTCTGGTTCTTGACAAGATGTCCAAGTCCTGGTGAAGCAGGGGAAGTGTGGTTGCACAAATGTCCTTGTGTCTCTCAGAACACAGCAGGAGGATTTATTGTTTATTCAGCTTTATTTTGCTTTAGTTTCCTCCGTGTTGTCCACCCGTGGGTGCAGCTTGGATTGCTGACAGGCTGGGAATGTTGTCCCAGCGTGTGTTAAGGGCGCGTGGTGTGCGGGAAGGTTCTCACCTGGGCTCTCCTGCTCTTCTTGTCCCGCAGTTCATTCCCATGCCCGTGCTCTACGGTGTCTTCCTCTACATGGGAGTCGCATCCCTCAACGGCGTGCAGGTGAGTCAGCAACCAGCACAGGCTTCTTCCACAGCCCTCCAGCTTTACCCTTCTCCTCGCTGCCTCCTCTTCCTTGCCAAGAGGCCCGTGAAGGGTGGCAGCTGCTGGCAAACTTTGCCACAAGCCTGCGTGTCCTGAGATGGCACTTCAAGAGACAGTGGCCAGGTGGGCACTGGAAGTGCTGGGGGTGCTTTGTGAAGACCTGGGTCCATCTTTGGCAACCAGGATGGGGCTTGGGGCAGCCTGGTTAGTGAAAAGTGTCCCTGCCCGTGGCAGAGGGGTGGGACAAGAGGAACCCCTTAGGATCCCCTCCAACCTAAGCCATTCCAGGATTTTACAGACTTCTTCCCCAGCTCAGGCTCACTCCCAGGGTCGTTTGTGTCCTGTGCCACAGACTGAAGGCAAGGAAGGAGGGTCATTTACGGTAGTGGGGTTGTTCCTCAATGCTAAGGAGCAGGGACATTGTTCTCCAGGGAGGGGAAGCCACTCCCCACTCTTTGTCATTGAGGAAATCTTACATAAGGAGCCATTCTCATGCCCAGGGCCTGTAGCTGGCCCAAGGAGGCTGGAAGTGATTTTGTTGCTTTCTGGCACCCTGTTAATTGTGGCCTTTCTTTTTCGTGCCGGGTTGTGGCCTGAGGGGAAGGGACTGCCTGTTCTGTGAGCCCCAGAGTTCCCTCAGGCGTTCTGTAAAACAGCTCCAGCTCCCATTCACTGGTGCGGTTCTGTCTGGTCCCGGCAGTGGGCAGCCAGCCCTCGCTCCGGCAGGGGACAACGAGGGGATTGTCCTGCTGCCCCGGGCCGGCTCTCCTGGAGGGGATTTCCCCTGCTCCCGGCCCAGGTGGTGGGGGGACTGGCATCAACAGTGTTTTTTACTCGCTGAGAAATCCCCGTTTTGGTTTAACTCCAAGTCCATCCGGTCCAGCACAGGGCAGAGGGACGCTGCTGGGAAAGCTGCCCGTCCTTCCTTGCTCTTTGGTGAGGTGCTGTTCTGTTTGCTGGCAAGGCAATGTCTGCCCTCGCCTCTGTTGACCTCTGCTCCTGATTTATTTGGGGAAAACAAAAGCACTCTTCCTAAAGGATGAATGTCTTTCCTTGGAAGGAGCAGGGAAGGGGAGGACAGCAAAAGTGCCCCAGAGTGTGATGCTGGCCCTGGTTTGGGCATTCTTCTTGTTTTCTCTCTTTTTTGTGCATCCTGGCTTTCATTTCAAGATCTCTTCTTTTTCATTTCCAGTTCATGGATCGGCTGAAGCTGCTCTTGATGCCTCTAAAACACCAGCCTGACTTCATCTACCTGCGCCACGTCCCGCTGCGCAGGGTCCACCTCTTCACCTTCCTGCAGGTGGTGTGCCTGGCCCTCCTCTGGATCCTCAAATCCACCGTGGCTGCTATCATATTCCCTGTCATGGTAGGTGATGCTGTCCCTCACAGCCCTCCCTTTCCCCACAGCCTGCTCCTTCCCTGCTGGTACACTCCTGTAGATCTGTAAATCCAGCCTCTCCCTGGCGAGTGGCTGCCTTTCCATAAATCCTCTGGAGGAAAACGAGCCTGGAAAGTTAATTTTTTCCCAGGAAAGTGTAGTTAGTGTTGACCATTCCTGGCTGCCAAGGTTAGATTTGCTGTGGTTTCTCCTTGAGCTGCGTGAACCAAAGAGAGGGGCAGAGTCAGTTTTTCTGGCTTAGCCCACGCTAGCTACCAGATGCAAAACGTCTCCCTGGCTTTTAAACAGCACAAATTGACAGAACCAAGAAGGAGGCTCAGTGCCAAGAGAGGTGCCATAGGGAGGGAAAGGGCATGTCTCTTTTCCTTGGACTCGGGTAAAAAGACACTAATGTTGTTCACCACCTATGGGTGATTATTGGTGTTATCACTGGAGCTGTAGACACAGCTAGGCACTCTGGCTTGGAGATGGGTCTGACTTGTGCAAAGGCAAAGTCTTATGAAACTCCTGAATAAATCTTGATCCCCAGGTCACCTAATTTCTGGTTTATGGACAAGTAAAATCTGAGCTGTGGGGGCAGGTAGGAGCTGCAGTGCTTATTTAAGGGAGAGAGGGAGGGAGGGCAGAACCCAGGTAAAGAACAAGATGGTGACATGAGAAAAGATGATGCCAGTTAAAAAAATCCTCCAAATGTTCCTGCTGAGACACATGCTCCTGCAAAAGATGTGAAAAATCAGTAATTCCCACTGTGTGGCGTTCCATCGTAACTCCATGGCTGTATTGCAGTGATGTTGGAAGCTGAATCTAAAATCTCTTTGTCCATGTTAGAATCTGAGTGAAACCTGAGGCTGACAAAGTTTGTTAGAATGCTGCAGACTCAGGGAAGGCACAGCCACAGCTTCGATGGAGCTGGATATCATGGCAAAAGCTCAATTTTCTGCACTCGTGAGCAAAAACCTGCAAACTTCAGTTTTGTGAGGATTCAGCCAGTGGCCAACTCCCTGTTTATTTGGAGGAAAGGCATTTTCAACACAGTAATTCGGAGTGGGATGGTCGCGGGTGTCTGCGTGACCATCTTTCCCCCCCTGAGCAATTCCTCGCGTCCGTAATCGCGGCTGAGGTTACGCCAGCCAGAGATCTCTGGAGATCTTTTCCTGGGAGTTGTTTGTGCTGTGGATCATGATGGCGTGGGACAAAGTTGTCCTTAAAGGCAGCCCGTTGGGAATAGGTTGCAGCTTCCAGCCTGTTGCTGTACCCACTGGCAAAGCCTGTGTGGGGTCTCAGGGGCCTCTGCTGGGGCTGTCAGACCCAGTGTCCCTGTAAGTGCCCATTTCAGACACGTCCCTTCCTTTTTTCCCAGTGCTCTTGTTGCACTCTTGCACAGAACGAGCTTTTGCTCCAGTTTCCTGCTGCCACAATCCCAGTAAACTTTATTCTGCAAACTCTGGGGGTGTGGATTGGCACTTGTCTGATTTCTTGAGTTCAAATGGTGAGAAATAAGCCAAGGTTTTATTACTCAGGCTGTCCTGAACCTGCCTCCAAAAGTAAATGAATGTGCTCTTTTTTTTTTCCTATTTATTTCCTAATACAGGAGTATTATATACAGGAGTATCCACTGCTTCTGATTTTTTCTGACACGAGGCAGTCACAGCACCTCTTAAACTGACAGAGATGTCCCAGGTGTTCACCACCTTCTTTGTATGTTCATTTACAGCCAGAATCCAAGAGTGTGGGCTTAGAAGCAGAACTGAGAGGAATGCAGTGTGCCAAGTGAGAGGTAAAATGTGACTGGGAATCCCTCTCTGCCTTTGCAGATCTTGGCCCTGGTGGCAGTCAGAAAAGCCATGGACTACCTCTTTTCCCAGCATGACTTAAGCTTTCTTGACGACGTCATTCCAGAAAAGGACAAGAAGAAGAAAGAGGATGAGAAGAAGAAGAAAAAGAAGAAGGGCAGTATGGACAGTGACAATGATGATGTAAGGAGCTTCCTGCTCTTGTCTCATTGCTCCTTCCCGGGTAGCTAACCCCCTGCACACTCCACGCCCAGTGCTGAGGCTGGGCATTGGCCGGCCACTTGTGGAGCTGACAGCTCAGTCTTCCGCTGCCGCAGCAAACGGGTCCCAAAGAAAACTTCATTCCTACGCTGCCTTCCCTTTTCCAGCCTGTGGTGGGTGGTTTGTGCATTGCTAGGGGTGAGATCACACTTTCCAAGAGCACCTGCTGAGGTGTCATGCCCCTGGCTAGAATGCCTCTCATCACCCTGCCTCCTCCAGCTTCCCTCCTACGCCTTTCTCCCCTTCGTTGTCTCTTACATTTTAGGAGGAGAATGCTTTTCACCAGCAGCCCTGGTCCTACTGATTTTCTTTTTTTTCTTTTTAAAATATTTTTGTAATGGCTCTTTTGGAAAGCACAGAATAGATGTGATTTGTGATATTGCAGGAAAAACTGTTTGTTGTTGGTAAAACTCATCACCTATCTGAGTTCCTGAGCATCTGTGTCCTCTGCAGTACACTCTGGTCCTACCTCAGGTGGCAGCATGCCCTAAATAGTGAAAAATGACCTGGCTAGACCTGACTCATGTGCCTTTGACTGTTCTCTTTCCTCCTTATATATAAGAAGAAGAAATGTAGTCTTGGTGCCTTTAAATGTTCTCCTGCTCAGGTCTAACTCAAATCCTTTAAATTTATGTTGAAGTGCTAAACACACTCCGTGGTGAGTTCTAAGCATGCTGTCACCTCTTCTGCTCATGTCCATGAAGAAGGGCCTTTGCTGGGCTGTAGGGAGAGCTAAGGTCACCTGAAGCTGGGAAAGAATCCCCTTTTAGCACAGCAGGAAGAACAGCTGGCAGGATTGGCTTTTCGTTCAGCCAGCCAGCTGCCCTGTCCCATCATTGCTCCAGTTCCCAGGGTTTTCTTTAGCACCTTTCAGCAAACCCAAATGAGAGTAATCAGCAAAGGTTTGACTCCATCCCCTCCTCCTGACTGGTGTGAATCCAGCAGTGTGTCCCAAGCCATGGCTCCCCTCTCTCCTCAATGTTTTAAGGTATTTCCTCTCTTCCCAGGCTTTTCCTGAGTTCCAGGTACAGTAATTAATCTAGAGGGTAAGACATTGTATGCAAAATATTGCTTCTTAACTCCTGCTGGTTTTTTTTCAGCTCTTGCTTTTACCAGCTTCCTGAACATACAGCACTGGGCATTACTGATTGGATTATTTTCACTTTCCCTTCCAGAAATATCCGCCCCGAGTTAATCCTGTGGGATCTGGGGGCAGTGCACGGATCTGGGTTCAGCCAAGGGAACTCTTGGGTGTTGCTTTGTGCTTTATTTGAGTTACGCTTGTCCCTCGGCTTCATAAAAATAGTCCCGAGGAAACATCTTGATGTTGGAGCATGAAATAAGGCACTGGATATCAGTTATGTTAAAAAATAAATCAAAAATAAGAATAATAATCCAGGGAGAGCCAGTCTCTGGCCTCCTTAGTGTTTTCCTGCCCTGACTGGAAGGTCTCCTCCCTCCACCCTGCTCTTGTGGGTCTGGTTCTCTTCAGGAACAAAGATGTCCCGACATTTCTGGCGAATCCCACCGTCCTGCCTTTGCCAAGCTAGGCAGTAACAGCCTTTCCTTGGCTCTGAGGAGTTCCCTTCATTTTTAAAAGCCAATTCCAAGCACCTCCTGTTGGGCAGAAGCAGGTGGGTGATGGAAGGCAGTGGGGTGTCAAATCCTGCCGGTGCCCCAGCTCCGGGGGACCCAGGCTTTCCCCTGTGCCCCATCCCGAGCTGCTGGCTGTTTCTCTGGCTGGGCCAGGGTTCCAGAATGCTTCCAAGGGCTCTGCAGTTGATGAGCCAGAGGTGTAGCTGAGACTGGGTTTGACTCCACTTGCATGAAAGAGCCAGTCTGATGGAAGGAGCCTCTGCCATGTCACATCCAAGCCCTGTGGAGCAATTGGGAACAAGCAAGGGCTTTTACAAGAATCCCAGCAGGATGAGGGGTTTGGAGGAGCTTTTCCAGCAGCCAGGGCCCTGCTGTGTCTGCCCACAAGTGCATTTTCCATCTCTGTTTCCTGCAGCTGACTCCAGGCACAATGGGATGGTGTCTTTTAAGAGGATGGGGTGGGAAAGGAGGAGATGTATTGCAATTTCCAATCCCACAAGATGATTCTTTCAGTCTGTTTTTTAATTTTGGAGTATGAGGGTAATCAAGGGAAGTGGGGTGCCGTGGGGAACCAGTGCAATCCATCTGGCAGTTAAGCTGGAGGGTGCTTTCCTCTTTCCCCTTCTTTTCTTTTACCTTTTTCTACAGAACTATGTGAAGGATAATGTAATGTGTGGGAGACAGTGAGCGAGAGAGCAGTGGGAATGTTCTAAGACCTTTTACACGTTTCTTTCACAGTCTGACTGCCCCTACTCAGAAAAAGTCCCAAGTATTAAAATTCCAATGGACATCATGGAGCAGGAGCCTTTCCTAAGTGATAGCAAACCTGCTGACAGTGAGTAGAACTAAGCTCTTGCATGCCTGCTTGACTCTGACTTGGCACTACAAAAATATATCTGTGTCTATTTAGAGTGATTTTTAAAAAAATATTTCATCTTTCCTTTTACTTCAGAAGTATTCTCTTGTTCTTTCTTTTTTCCCCTTTCCTTTTTAATTTCCAGGCCCCTGCTTTATGACAGATTTTGCTTTTGTGAGCTTTTTTTCCTTTGCTGGTTACAAAATCAATGTTGTTCCTTCTGGTGCCTCCAGTTTAAGTGCTTTTCTCCAGCTCCTGACAGGTCTCCTGGCCACCCACTCTCTCTTCCTCTCCTCTCCCTCTCCCCCTTGGTGTTAACCTGCTGATGGTGGGATTTATTATTTTTTTTTCCACTGAGCCTGGTGTTCTGGATTTGCAGCGCTGTCCTGTCCCTGTTTGTTCCCTTAGGTGCCAAGCAGTTGCAAAAATCAGCCTTTAACAGAGTAATTATTTATTCGTGTCATTAGGCTGCACAGGCAGAGATCAGTTGGCCATTAACATATTTCCCTTCTTAGGTGGTTTGTGCTCTTCTTTTAGGTTTTCATTTCTGATGTTGATAGCTGTAATTGTTGAATTTAATCTTGGTTTTCAGTCATTCCCACTTTACATTTTCCTCTTCTAAGTGAGGAATCACAGCTGACCTTGGTGGTTTTGCCTTTGGGATGACTTTTTAACATACTGAGGGTGTCATATGCCCTTTTCTTCTGAGGTGGGAAGGGAGAAGTACAAACTAAATAAATCAGTGCCGCTGCATGGCTAGTGCTTCCTAGGAGCAGATCTAACCTAACCCCCCAGATCTTCAGATCCTTAAATTGTCCACAGGTCTTAGGAGCTGGGAGCCAGGTTCCTTCCTTTTGGTAGCATAGAGAGGCCTCAGGGAATGGTAAACCTTCCCCTGTGGCTTTTAGATACAGAAACGCTCAGAGATTGGGGTTATAAAATAAAACCATCGGAAAGGAGGCATTTTCTTGGCTATTTGGATAGCCTCGGTGTTTGGCTGATGTCAGCACATCATCCAAAATCAGCCACGGGTAACCTCATATCCTCCTCATTCCATGTTCTTAGTACACTCCTGATACTGAAAACAAACTGCATCCTAAATATTGTTACTGGGGATTGTAGGATCAGACGCCTTTTTCCCAACATCTTAAGGGCTAAAATAGTTAAGGAAAAGGTAGTGGAGCCCTGAACCTGGTTCTTGGGATGCCCTTGGTGATGAACAGAGGAAATCAGCCATGGCCTGAGCTGTAGTTGATTTGTGTATTTACACATTTATAATCCAGTATTTTATTTGCTGGTTTCTAATTAAAAGCAATGGGAAATAAAAACTAAAACCTGCCAGGCCACTGGAATAACAAAAAGAAAGCTGGAATGCAGCAGCACCGTGGGACCGTGCTTGAGTGTAACTGTGATCCAGAGCATGTTCCTGCCAGTAGCACTAGGATGAGCTTCCCTGCAGCAAGAGCAGCAGCAGGACTGTTAGTGCCATGAACGTGGCTCCCACGGGGTCCGGAGACAGCGGCCACCCTGTTTCCCTCAAGGTCCTGGGCTGTGACGGGGGAGAGCGGGGTAAGCGAGGGGGGCAGGTCCCAGGTAAGTGTCAGTCCCAAACCAGGGGGAGCTCCTGGGGATGGGGCTGCTGGCACCCCGAGGGTTTCGCCTCAGAGCAGAGACGGGAATGGAGTGTTTGCTCAGCCAGCTGTAAATCCATCCGGCAGCTGGCTGGCCCTTAGATCTGGGGGGCTGAGGCAGGGCTGGAGGCACGGCGGGTGTGCAGCGGTGACAGCGAGGCTTTCTTCCCCCAGGAGAGAAATCACCAACATTCCTCGAACGCCACACGTCGTGCTGATACGATTCCCTTCCTTCAACCACACGCCATGCCAAGGTAAGCGCCCAGAAAGGCACCTCTGCCCCCTCAGAACACAGCACATCTCCAGGGCATTCCTAAAAAACACTAGGAGATCATTCCCTACGCTGGTTGCTGCTTCCCAAGGTGATCGTTGATTCCATTAGTGCAGCCCCGGCAGTGCTGGGGATGGGCAGTCGAGAGCCTGTGGGGGACCTGAGGGCTCCCCTGGCCCCCCGGCTGCTGCACTCAGGGCTGCTGTGGGAATCAGAGCAGGACAAAGACGTGGAGCTGCTGGGAGGAGCCCAGAGGCTTGTTGCCAAGGGGAAATGGGAAAAACTCGTTTTTCCATATCTGTGGTGGAAAATAGAGTAATCTTCAAGTGCAGCAAGTAATAACTGCTCAGAGTCCAGTCCCCTGGGGCCAGCTCGGGCCTCCCGGCAGCAGGACTGTGAGTGGAGCAAGGCAAGTTGATTCCTCTGAAACGTCAAAGATGTGTCTGTGCTTACAGGTGTCAGACAGGCACTGAAATCCAGCCCTGGACTATTTCAGTGGCAGCTGAGGGTAGTGTTGTCACAGCCTGGGGTGCAGCACCAGGACGCCCCATCGTGGAAGTGTCCAAGCGGTGTTCAAACCAGCCCGTTCAGATTATCTGTGTGTGGGCCTTGCCTTAAACCCGGCTGTGTGTTCCCAAAGCCCGGCGTTTCGCCGCTCTGACCTCGTCTGTCTTCTTCTTTGCAGCCCTCCACGAACTCCAGTAAAAGTTGTGCCTCAAATTAGAATAGAACTTGAGCCTGAAGACAATGGTTATTTCTGGAGGAGCAAGGGAACAGAAACTACTTTGTAATTTGTCTGTCTGTCCGATCTTTTACGAATTCATTTTGTCACTAGCCAAATGTTAAGAAGCTCCCTGCTCCCGGTGCGAAGGTAACCGAGCCCCCCTCCCTCTGCCCCTCCCTGCCCACGCCCCCGGGCTCTCCGGGACTCGGCTGCCTCCTGCTCGGCCAGGGCAGGAGCGCTCCGGACTCACCTCGGCCTGCGGGAACGCCAGGGGCTCTGCCCCAGCCGGGCAGAACAGAGCTGACCTCCGGGCTGAGCCGCGTCTGCTCCCGAGATGCTGGAACGTGCTGCTACCCCTCACCTGCTCCCTCCTGTAGATACAAGAGAAGGTACTTCACTCCCAGCACAGACAGACCATTGCCATCGCTGTAGCATGTTTGGAAGTGTCCCTTTCCTATGCAATTTTTTTTAAAGAAACACTTTAATGGACTTAATCCGTCAGGTACATGGAAGAGTGTTATTTTCCTAGATTATTTTGTTTAAATTATGGGGGCCTAACCTGCGACTTTTTTTTTTTTTTGACAATTTTTTTAACCTTTTTTTAATTACTGTAAAGAAAAATGAATTTTTTTCCTGCAGCAGGAAACATATAGTTATGAGTAGTTCTACCTCTTATTTCTAGATGCCAGGCTTTCTGTAAAAAATGTATTGTACCGTATACAATGTGATTTTTACAAAAAAAAAACAACCCCACGACATCACACCACAATCTCCAGGACGTGGCGTAGGGCCGGATCGGTTCCATTAACACCTTCTGCTCCGAAGCATCTCTTTTTCTTAGGGTTAAGTTGGGTTTTGGAGTTTTTTTTAATGAGCAATCCCTGCTGTGAAAGAGACTGAAATCTCTTGTGGTCTTAGAAGAGCCTAAATGGACAGCTGCTGGTCATGTCCCTGCTGTCGATTCCTGCCGTGGGATGGCTCCACGATTTTCTCGGCGCACTGGTGCGTGTGCAGTGAGAAGAGCCGAGGTGTGCCTCAGGCACGGTGCTCGAGGAGGAAGATGAAGGTGGCCTGCTGGGATGTTCATCCTGACACTGGGATTTGCCAACACCTGCATCCTCCTGCAGGGCAGCCCTGTGTGCCACCACCTGCAGCGTGCTCCCTGCACCCCGGCCACTCGGCCCCACGCGGGCACTGCGGCAGCACTGAGCAGCCCGGGCGAGGGCATCCCAGGAGCTTGGGGTGGAACCAGCGAGTGGACATCACGGCAGGAGAGAGGCTTTTCTCTCTGCGGCACGTTCATGCTGGTGTGTGCATCTGAAGGCACGTTCGGGAAACTGGGCTTCACCGGGACGCGGGGAACACGCTCAAAGCTTCGTCCAAAAATCAAAAAGCAGAACAAGAAGAACAAGTACCCCAGCTCTCGAGGCGAATTCCCTGATGGAGACAATCCCATCACAGAGGATGGGCACGTGCTGCCGCTTGGTCCTTGTGAAACCAAAGTCTGGGTTGGTGAAGTGAAGAAGATTTTCTGATGGTGCTGAGACCTTAAATGCCAAATTTTAGCATCTGCTCCCACACAGGAACCACCACCTCCTTACAGCCCCTGCTCCCTCTCGAGGGGTCTCCCCTTCAGTTTCCATGAAATTTGTGTTGGGTATCCCAGGAACCCGGCTGAAACCTGCTGGGGAGACCTGGGAAAGGCCTGAAGAGGAGCAGCTCTGGGATCCCTTCTGCTGCTGGAGGACAGGTACTTGGGAAGTGTGGTGCCAGCTTTAGCCAATGCTCTCCATCCTTGGTGGACACCAGTCCTGGCACCCAGTGGGGACCCGGGCTGGAGCCTTGCCTGTGGAGCACACAGGAGCTGCGTGTGGGATTGCTGCACATCCTGCCCAGACCGTGGGTGTGCAGCAATCCCAGAGGAGAGGTGCCAGCAGGGGATCACAGGGGCTGTCCCGGTCACTTCCACGAGCACAGCTTCCAGCTGCTGGTGCCTGGTGACCTGTCTCCCCAAAAACGAGCTCTTCGCTTCTGGACCCTGTTAGATACACTTGGAGTGTCCTGACTGCTGTTCTAGATCTTTCTCTGTGTTGTGTTTCCTGTGTTGTGCTGAGGGCAGCGCTGCCGACGGGACGGAGGGTTCTGCGGCTTCGCGTGAGGAGCGCCCACCTCCGGCGGCAGGGAAAGGTTCCCTTGCCTTGGAGAGAACTAGAACGTCCCTTCAACCCGGATTAGGTATTGTGTCAGGAATGAGGGTGGAGACTGACCCAAAGCCCTCCAAGGTCAGAGGCAGCCGTCAAAAATGACCTTCCCCCAGCAAATGCGGGGTCCCGGCTGGCGGTGGCACGCGCGGTGGCCACCGGGCACGGGCAGCTCTGTGCCAGCCCCGGCCCGCACCGCCCCTCCCGGGGCCGATGCGCCTCCGTGTCCCTGTTGGAATCGAGTCGCACTTTCAGATACTTTTATTCTTGTTCTTAGTTCTCCCAAGTCCGTGTTTTCTTTGGAGGAGGGAACAAGGACTTAGGATGAAATGAAGTGGATCAGATGGTGGAACTAAAAGGAAAAAAAAAAAAGCAGAAAACATTTCAAACATATTAAAGTGATTTTTTTTTCCAGTAATATAAAAAATGAAATTCCTTATAACATTATAGTATTTTACAGTTTTATGAAGCTTTCTATTGTGACTTTTATGGAATCAAAAGATGAAGATGATGAGATATTTTAGCATTTATATTTTTCAAAATTAAATAAATGTATACTGAAAATAAAGTAACTTTATGCATTTATGGGAGAGTTTGTGTCTGTCTTCCCTCATGATGTGCCAAGTCTTGTCTGATTGAATCGAGATCCCAGAATCAGTTCGGTGATAAAAGGGGCCCCCTGACCCTCTAGTTGGACCCCCTGCAGCATATTTTGGGATACCTGGGGGAGCGGTTGGATGTGGAGAGTGGCCAGAAGGCCTGAGGGTGGCATCACAGCATCTCTGTCCAGCTCCTGTCACCTGTGCACAGCGAGGATAAGGCCAGTGTGCCTGGGCTTCTCCATGAACCCTCTGGTTTCTGGGCTGAAACTTGCCATCATCTAACTTGCTTTCTGAACGTGTTTCTTGGCCAGGAATCACCAGGAGAGGACTTAGGGAAACAGCAGCCATCGGGGCCTCTCGGGCTCCAGCAGCGTTAGGAGCGCACACACACCTGTGTGTCCCCTGGATCCCTGCTTGCCCACCTCTCCCACCCCTGAGCTCACCAGGGCAGCACTTGGAGGTGAAGGCACCTCGGGGGAGTGCTGGGCTCCTATGGGATCTGCGCAGCCCCTGGGATTGGTGCCCCTGAGGCAACTGAAGACCATCTCCAAAATCACCAAACGAAGGGGAGAAGGAAGGGTCAGGAACTGACCGGGATCAAGCTTGGGGGGTCTTTTCCCATCCAAATGGTTTTATTCGGGATGGTAACCTGCACAAAGGCAGTACCGCTCACCTGGTGGCATGGAGAGCCACCTCCCAGCCGCTCGGCTCCTTGCTGCTCAGCTCAGGTGCCTCTGGAAGCTTTGGAGCAAGCCCCGCCCCCGCCTCGCTGTCCCGTGGCCGCGCGGGGGCGCCGCGCTCGCAGCGCGCTCCGTGTCCGCCAGAGGGCCCCGGCGGGGTCCCGGCCCCCTGGCAGCGCCCCCCCGCGGCCATCCCGGGCCGGGCCCGGTCCCGGCACCGCCTCGATCCGCCCGACGGGGCAGAGGGGCCGCGCCCGGGACCCCCGGCAGAGCCGGCAGGAGCCGCACGCCCCATCCCGGCTGCGGCTGTGGGCTCCATCACCCGCTTACGGCCAACGTCGTCCCGCTATCGCAGCAGGAGCGGGCATCGAGTCCGGGCCGGGCTCTGCCCGCTCCTCACCCCGCTCCCAACCCCAGTGCGGCCGCGACCCGCGACCCGCCGGCCGGGCCGAGGCAGCGGCGCCCCGCGAGCGGACGGCGGCGGGACTCGGTGTCGCAGCGCCGTCCGTCCCCGGCCGCGGCGCCGCCGCAGCGCTCCGGGCTCCGAGCGGTCCCCGCGGGGAGCGGCCCCCGGGGCCGGGGCTCGCACAGCGCCGAGCGAGGCTCCCGGGACGGCGGGACGGGGGGCGCGGTGGCACCGAGGGGCGCTGCGGCGGGGCCGCGACCGGGGCCGGGGCGGGGAGCGGAGCGCCGCCGGGGGCTGCCGGGGGTCCCGGGCGCGGCCCCTCTGCCCCGTCGGGCGGATCGAGGCGGCGCCGGGACCGGGCCCGGCCCGGGATGGCCGCGGGGGGGCGCTGCCAGGGGGCCGGGACCCCGCAGGCGCCCTCTGGCGGACACGGAGCGCGCTGCGAGCGCGGCGCCCCCGCGCGGCCACGGGACAGCGGGGCGGGGGAGCCAAGGAGGGGCGGGGCTACAGGGGCGGGGCCACGGTGTGCGGGGCGGGGCCACGGGGAGCGTGCGCGGCGCGGGGCCGGCACAGGTGTGAGCAGGGCGGGGACACGGCGCGCGGGGCGGGGCCGGCACAGGTGCGCGGGGCTCCAGGGCGCCTGCGCGGGGCGGGGCCGAGGGCATTTAAGCCCCGGAAGCCGCGTCAGGCGCCATTTGGCCCCCAGCGCCGGGAGGTGCCGGACGGGGCTGGTGCGGGCTCCGCAGGGGGGCCCAGGTGAGGTTCTCTCTATTCCTCTTTTCTCCTCCTCCTACCTCCCTAACTCCACTCCTCCCCAGCTCCCCATTCCTTCCTCTCCCTGCCCCTCTATGCATCTCTGCCCCCCACTCCTCTTCTGTCATTATCTTTCCGCTTTCCTTTCTTCTTTCCTTTCTCCTTTCCTTTCCTTTCTCCTTTCCTTTCCATTCCTTTCCTTTCCTTTCCTTTTCCTTTTCCTTTCCCTGTATTTTCCTTTTTCATTCCTTTTCCTTTCTCCTTTCCTCTCCTCTTTACTTTCCTCTCGTCTCCTCCTTTCCTTTCTGTTTCCTTCTCCTTTCTTCTCTCCTTTCTTTTCTCTTTTCTTCTCTCTTTTCTCCTTTCCCCTTTTTCCTTTCCTTTCCTTTCCTTTCCTTTCCTTTCCTTTCCTTTCCTTTCCTTTCCTTTCCTTTCCTTTTTCTCCCCATCTCTGTGTCCCGTGTCCCCCCCTTCTCTCTCTCTCTCTGTCCCTGTCCCCGCAGCCGCGGGGTTCGGGGCGCCGCACAATAAAGCCCCGAGGGCCGGAGCCGGCGCCCCGTTTTGGTTCAAAAGGGTCGGGGCCCGCTCTGCGGGTGCCCCCTTGCAGATGCCAACACCGCCCCACACTGCCGGGCTGCCGGCTGTCCCTGCATCACACCGGGGCCAGGGCGGGCCCTCCTCAGGAGGGGTCCCGGGCCGGGCGGGTTAGCGAGGGCGGGGGGGTCCCGCACGGGCCCCCTCGCTAGGAGGGGGTCCGGGGCAGGGGGTTCAGGAAGGGCCCCCTCGCTAGGAGGGGGTCCGGGGGGTGGGAGGGAGGGCGGGCCCCCTCCAGAGGAGGGGGTCCTGGGGAGGGGCGGGGGGCGGGCCCCCTCCGGAGGAGGGGTCCGGGGTGGGAGGGGTTGGGGGGGTCGGCCCCCCTTTAGCCCCTCCCACCTCGGGCCCTCTTCTCCGGACGGGGTCAGCCCCGGCCCCCTCCTCGGGACCCCCCTCCTCCGGACAGGGGCCCCTGGGGGAGGGAGGGGTGGGTGGGGGGGGTGTTAGGAAGGAGGGAGGCTGCTGCTGTGTGACACAAACGTGTAATTACGGTTCAGAGTGACGTGACCCCTTCTGCTACCCCTCCCACCCACCCCTCCCCCCCCCCTCGGGGCCCCTGTCCGGAGGAGGCGGTCCCGAGGAGGGGGCCGGGGCTGACCCCGTCCGGAGAAGAGGGCCCGAGGTGGGAGGGACCAAGGGGGGGGGGGGGGGGGGGGCCGACCCCCCAGCCCCTCCCACCCCGGACCCCTCCTCCGGAGGGGCCCGCCCCCCGCCCCTCCCCAGGACCCCCTCCTCTGGAGGGGGCCCTCCCTCCCTCCCACCCCCCGGACCCCCTCCTAGCGAGGGGGCCCTTCCTGAACCCCCTGCCCCGGACCCCCTCCTAGCGAGGGGGCCCGTGCGGGACCCCCCGCCCTCGCTAACCCGCCCGGCCCGGGACCCCTCCTGAGGAGGGCCCGCCCTGGCCCCGGTGTGATGCAGGGACAGCCGGCAGCCCGGCAGTGTGGGGCGGTGTTGGCATCTGCAAGGGGGCACCCGCAGAGCGGGCCCCGACCCTTTTGAACCAAAACAGGGGCGCCGGCTCCGGCCCTCGGGGCTTTATTGTGCGGCGCCCCGAACCCCGCGGCTGCGGGCAAACAGTGAGGGGACAGAGAGAGAGAAGACAGGGAGGCAGAGGGAGAGGGGACAGAGAGAGAGAGGGGGGGACACGGGAGACAAAGATAGGGGGAGGAGGCAGAGCAATGGGGATAAGGGAGAGAGATAGGGGAGAAGGAAAGGGAACAGAACAGGGGAAGGGGGAGAGGAGAGGAGAGGGAAGAAAGGAGAAAGGAAAGGAGAAAGGAAAGTGGAAATGAAGTGAAAGGAGAAGAGAGGAGAGGAGCGGACAGGAAAATGTAAAGGAAAGGAAAGGAAAGGAAAAAGGAAAGAAAAAAGGAAAATAAAGGCAAGACGAAAGGAAAGGAGAAAGGAAAGGAGTCGGGGGTGGAGGTGCATAGAGGGGCAGGGAGAGGAGGGAATGGGGAGCTGGGGAGGAGAGGGGTAAGAGGTCGGAGGAGGAGGAGAAAAGAGGGATAGAGAGAACCTCACCTGGGCCCCGCCTGGGGAGCCCGCACCAGCCCCATCCGGCACCTCCCGGCGCTGGGGGCCAAATGGCACCTGAGGCGGCTTCCGGGGTTTAAATGCCCTCGGCCCCGCCCCGCGCAGGCGCCCTGGAGCCCCGCGCACCTGTGCCGGCCCCGCCCTGCTCACACCTGTGCCGGCCCCGCACCGCGCACGCGCCCTGCTGTCCCGAGCTGCGCACGCGCCCCGTGGCCCCGCCCGTGTGGCCCCGCCCCTCCTTGGCTCCCCCGCCCCGCTGTCCCGTGGCCGCGCGGGGGCGCCGCGCTCGCAGCGCGCTCCGTGTCCGCCAGAGGGCGCCTGCGGGGTCCCGGCCCCCTCCGGCAGCGCCCCCCCGCGGCCATCCCGGGCCGGGCCCGGTCCCGGCGCCGCCTCGATCCGCCCGACGGGGCAGAGGGGCCGCGCCCGGGACCCCCGGCAGCCCCCGGCGGCGCTCCGCTCCCCGCCCCGGCCCCGGTCGCGGCCCCGCCGCAGCGCCCCTCGGTGCCACCGCGCCCCCCGTCCCGCCGTCCCGGGAGCCTCGCTCGGCGCTGTGCGAGCCCCGGCCCCGGGGGCCGCTCCCCGCGGGGACCGCTCGGAGCCCGGAGCGCTGCGGCGGCGCCGCGGCCGGGGACGGACGGCGCTGCGACACCGAGTCCCGCCGCCGTCCGCTCGCGGGGCGCCGCTGCCTCGGCCCGGCCGGCGGGTCGCGGGTCGCGGCCGCACTGGGGTTGAGAGCGGGGTGAGGAGCGGGCAGAGCCCGGCCCGGACTCGATGCCCGCTCCTGCTGCGATAGCGGGACGACGCTGGCCGTAAGCGGGTGATGGAGCCCACAGCCGCAGCCGGGATGGGGCGTGCGGCTCCTGCCGGCTCTGCCGGGGGTTGCCGGGCGCGGCCCCTCTGCCCCGTCGGGCGGATCGAGGCGGTGCCGGGATCCAGGCGCCCTCTGGCGGACACGGAGCGCGCTGCGAGCGCGGCGCCCCCGCCGGGGCTCGGGCTCGGTGCCGACCCCCAGACCGGGGCCCTGCCGGGGCTCTGCGGGGCCCGGTAGAACGGCGGCAGCGGTGCTTTCCGGGTGCCCCCGATGTTCTGGAAGCCAGAGCGGCCGCCTGCCTGTCCCTCATGTGCCCGTCCTCGGGCGGCGCCACGGGTACACCGGGCCGAGGAGGCGGCACTGACCGTGCCGTGGGGCCAGCACGGGCCGGTCCCAGCTCCGCCTTCAGCTCTTCCTGCCCTTCGTGCCTCTGGAACTCAGGGAGCTCCAAACAGCGGCTTTTCCCTGCCACCAGTAGGGTGCAGCTCCTCTGGCAGCTGCCAGGTGAGATGAGATGCTCCCCTTCCTCTCCCTCAATTTCCCTGCACATCACACTCGCCAATGGCAAAACTGTTTTTAAAAATCCCGTTCAA
Organism: Motacilla alba alba; assembly: GCF_015832195.1. Lineage (NCBI taxonomy): Eukaryota > Metazoa > Chordata > Aves > Passeriformes > Motacillidae > Motacilla > Motacilla alba. The sequence goes on along the minus strand of NC_052019.1, from coordinate 70,806,724 downwards.
ATATTTAATCTTTATTTCCAGTCGGGGAAGGTCCTGCCTGGGATGGAAAGGGCTAAAAAAAGAGGAAACAAAAATGCCAAAACCCGACGCTGGCACCCGAGTCACAGCAGGGAAAGCCTCGGGATGTCCAAGGTTTGCTTTATTGTCACGTCTGAAACCTCTGCTGATGGCCAGTGCCGCCCCTATTCCCCCGAGGGACCCCCCTGGGCCGCCAGGATGGCCTCACAATTGTATCTTTGGGGCCCCGATCCCCTCGCAGCGTTAAACGGCTCCAGCCTGGGCACTTCTTACAGGGGAGCAGCCACTGCACAGGAAACTTGGATGGCCACTGAGAAACGAGAGAGACCTGTGATAAAAAACCTTCTTCTAAAGAATAACAGCAACAATTTCTCTACAGCAGTTGAGCAGCTTCAATATCCACATGACACGGCATCTAATTCCAGCTCCAGATTTGATCTTGGGCAAAGGGAAGAGTCACCTGCCCTCAGAGTAAATATTTAGTACACAAAATACTGTCAAGAAGGTTACAAAGAGCAAAATCTATGGAATACAGACCTGTCCATGTCCTGATCCTGCTGAGGTTCCTCAGAACCCTTGCTGGTTCCTGACAAATCTGGTGTGAAAGCAGCAGCTCTGCATGGGAATACCCGTGCCCCATGTGGCCCTGAGAGGCTATCCCAGCCTCAGCGTGGAATTCTGGGCTACAGGTGCAATTCCTTCTGCCTTACCTTAGTGACAATGACCCTGATTTGGTCCTGTCCTCTCCTGGTCCATTTTGGAGGATCCATTTGTGCTGGTTTGGATTCCATGACCCCACCCACAGCGTGGAGATTTGGGGTTCTGCTTCTCCACTTCCAGCAGGTTAACTGCTTTTCCTACCAGCTCCTGAGCAGGGCCACCACGAGGGAGTTGCAACCCCAAAAAACCCCAAATGCTACAGAGTGAATAACCCAAAGGAAGAAAGGCATTGTTGTCATAAGAAGCCTCAAAACCTGTTAACAATTCTGTGAGAACAATGTAATGGATTCCCAGGAACCTCTACAGATGGCCTGACACTCTCCCCCCAAAATATTCCTTGTACCTCACAGAGCAGCTCAAGTTTTACCCCAAAAATTATCCTGACAAATCTGACACTCTCCTTTTTACCTCAAAATGTTCATTCAGTCCATTACAAATGACCTCAAGTTTTGCCCTCAAACTGTTAATCTCGTCCCCTATGGATGACTTGGATTTCACCACCAAACCCCTCCACTATTTACCTCTACCTAATCCCTAAAATATTCATTCTGTCCCTTACAGATTATGTCAAATTTTAAAGCAAAAACTTGACTGTAGCAGTACCCTACTGATCACCTCAGTTCACCTCAACATTTTCTTTCTTTCCAGACTCACCACCCAAGATTTTTCCTACCTGTTACTATTAATCATCTCACCTTACCTCACAATGCTCATTCTCTCCCCTACATGACCTCAAGTTTTAATCCCAAATTTTTCCATAACTATCTGCTAATGACCACCTAATTTTTACCTCAGGATTTTCAATCCCTCCTCTACAGGTTAACTCACATTTGAACTCCAAAACCTTCATGTTGTCCCTGTAGATTACTTCAATTTTCCCACCAAAACCCCTCACCAATTATCTCTATCCTATCCCAAATATTCATTCTATCCACGGTAGGTTACTTCAGCATTTTTCCCCTCAAATTTTCCCTACGTGTAACCTCATATTTACCTCAACGTGTTGTTTTCTCTCCTCCAACATTACCTCAATTTTATCCCTAAAATTTTCTGTGCCTGTCCGCTGCTGATTCCATCGGTTTTCCTCAAAATGTTCATTTCCTGCCCTGGAGGTTATTTCACTTTTTAGGCACAAATATTTCCCTAATGTGTGCTACTGATTACCTAACTCTCAACTCCAAATTTTCATTTACTCTGCTAGAGGTCATCACGAATTTCACCAAGATTTTCCCTACCTGGCCACTACTGATTTGCCTCAAAATATTTATTCTCTAGCCTGGAGACTATCCCAAGTTTTAGCCCAAATATATCCCTACCTTTGCACTACTTATTACCTCAGTTTACCTAATTTTTTTCCCCTAGAGATTACCCCAGGCTTTGCCCCCAGAATATTCCCTCTCTGTCCACTTCTGACTAGCTCATTTTTCCCCTCAAAATCTCCATTTTCAGCCAATACAGCGTACCTCAAGTTTACTCCCGAATTATTCCCTGCATGCCACTCCTGATTACATCACCTCTCCCTCAAAATATTCATATTCTCTCCCCCAGAAAGTACCTCGAGCTTTTCCCCCATAAATTTCCCTTTGTTACTCATTACCTCATTTTTTACAATAAATTACCCCATGTTTTACCTCCCAAATTGTCTTCCCTGCACACTATTTATCTCCTCGTTTTGACCCCAAAATGTGCATTCTCTCCCAACAGCTATTCCCTGAAAATGCCACCTCTCTCCCCTCCACGTCCCCTCACATTTTCCTGCACAAACACAGGTTGGGTCCCCTCTAAATTACACAAGCTCTCTGCCAAAAATGTCACCTCTGTCCCATCTAAGTTATGCCAGGCTTTCCCATCTGGGAGCTGCAAGGAATTCAGGCAGGTGAAACGATATCAGGGAATACCTGCAAACAGAGATTTTACCAAGGGTTTAACCTCCAGAGTATTCCTTGTACCTTGCTCGGGAGCAAACCCAAAAACTTCCCTACCTGGACACTCCTGATTTTCTGAGCTGGCCTCAAAATGTTCCTGCTCTCCCCTAGATGTTACCTCAGATTTTACGGACAAAATTGTCCCACCTGTGCACTCCTGATTGCCTCTGCTCACTTCAAATTATCCATTCTCTGCCCGGGGGACTACCCCAAGTTTGCTCTGAAAAATTTCCCTACTCATCCACTAGGGATTACCTCGTTTTTACCTCAAAGCTGTTCATTTTCTGCCCTAAAGGTTATTTCAAGTTTTACCCCCAGAATTTTCCTTGTTTGTTCCGTACTGACTCCCTCAGTTTATCTTAAAATTCCATTGCAACCCTGCCAGCTCTGAGCTACTCCCAAGTGCCTGGAGTGGTTTGGGGAGTGGCAAGACAACATGCCACTTTATGTTTGGGAAAATGTAAGATAATAAAATGTAATTTCACTTCCTTCTCCGACCCAGAGCTGTGCTGACATTTCCCAGAGAGCTGATCCCAACAGACAGGAAAAGGGAAGTGTGGCCCTCTGCCTTACCCCACAGCCTGTGCAGGACCAGCTGTCCTCCAGCGCAGGCCATCAGGCTTTGGCCGCTCAATCCCATCCAAAACCAAAGGTTCTGGCAGGGCTGGGGCGAATTAAATGATTTTTCCTGCCATGAAAGAGAGGAGAAAAGGAAAATTAAGTCCGCTGTGCAAGTCAGAAGCTCCTGGCTGTCACATATTTGTTATCACTGCTTATTACAGAGTTTTTAATTTTAAAAAGGAGAGGTGGCAGCCATATAGAATATGTAAGTGCCCTTCTCCAGGTATTTTATTGCATGGAACAGTGAGGAACGAGCCCTGAATGAACAGTACTTGGAGAAAAAACACCAAGCAGCAGCCCCTGTGCTTGGCAGGGTCCTGGGGCATCCAATTCCAGGCTACTGCCTTCCTTTTCCTTCTTTTGCAGCACTTGGTCTGGTGGCCACAGAGCTCCTTCGGCAGCCACAGCGTGCCCAGACTGGATTGCCAGTCCAGCACTTTGCTCCCTGCACAACGGGGACCCCTCGCTGCTGTCAGCAGTGCCTCACAGCCCACACCCTGCTGGGGAGGAGTGGCTGTGCCAGGGAACTGCGCTCCGGACTGCTGCTGCCAACCTTTGCTCCTCACACGGGACGGCGCTGGCACTGCAGGCACAAATGCTCCTTTGGGGAGCACCACGAGCCGTCTGTGAGGTCCCGCTGGAACTGCAGCTCCTGCAGCACTGACCCGAGCCACGTCCTTGCAGCACTGACACAGCTTCTGCCAGCTGGAACTCTCCCCTGCCTGGAAAAAACCCCTTCCACATCCCGCACTCTTACCTCCTTGGGAACAAGAGCTGCATCCTCCTGGATCCCGCAGCTGCGTGCTCCTGGCTCTGGGCAGCTGTGGTGACCGTGCCCAGGGCAGGTGACACCAGCGGCGGGTCACAGCAATGCCGAGCAGCCCTGGGCTCTTCTGCCTGCTGCAGAAACAAGCAGCGACCAAAAACAACAGGGCAGTTACGGAAGCAGTTTTGTGCCCCTCTTCCTAGCTCCTCAGGGTCAGGGATGCAATTCCTGACTGGAGAAGGTAGCAACACTTGGAGTTACATCACACCTTTGAGGAAAGTGGACTAATGATAGTACACGTATCTTTTGGGGGGTAGTTTGGAGAATTGCCGGGTGCTTGATAGGCTGAGCCAGGAAATGTGAATTGCTGAAATTCACCAAAGGAGAAACCTGGACTAAGAAGCCTGAATGGAAGTGAAGCCCATCTGTTGAACTCCTCCAGTCACTGCAACTGAAAAATTAACTCCCAGGAGCCCGAGGATGCTCTGGGGATTGCAGTTCACAGCCTCAGGCAGCCCTGCATGGAAAAGCCAAGTGGGTTTTCCTCTTGCCACAGCAGGAGGGGCTGGGGGAGCCTAAAATGCCTGTGTAGTTCAGAAGCTGCACACCCCTAAAGCTTTCCCACCTGTGTTCTACACTCCCATGTGTGCTTCCAGCACTTTTCAAGAGAGTTTAAACAAGAGTGAGCTGACTTAGTGACAGCACAGCACAAGCTCAGGGACCTCAGCACCCTCAGTAGACAACACTCACTGTGGACAGCACAGCTCCTTGTGCTCCAGGGCTCCAGCTTTTCAGTACAGCTCCACTGCAACTGAATCGAATGGAAAAACATCTGGCAACAATTCACATTAATCCAGGAGTGTCAGTGCATCACCTGTGTGTTACCTGAGTGAGTACAGCTGCACATTCACCCGCTACAGCGGCAGGCACTTGGCTGAGATAAAGGCATTTATAATGCATTGTTTTATGTAATTTTCTGAAAGATTTATGTTTTCCTGGCATTGTTCCAACACACTTGAACCCGGGTCCTGCTCCCTGTCCTAAAGAAGAGCTTGGATATCATCCGTGATGCCGGTCTACTTGATGAAGTTACTTCTGCAAACAGACAGAAATCAATGGTTGGAGAAATTAACGCAGAAAAGACCTGCATGCTTCCCAGCCCCTGCCCAACACACCCCAGTTCTCAACTGACAGCCTAAGTCCTGTTCTTATCATAGGAACTCCATTATTTCATATCGTTATGCTTTATAGAAGAGCTTTGCAGGGCGATTGCCTCTCCCAGCATCAACAGCAACCCTCAGCACACCACCAGCCCCACGGGAAATGCCGCCTAAAAAATGCCACCTGAAGCTTAAACGACAGAAAATGAGCAAAACGCATTAATTCAACACGAAAAAGATCAGTAAACGACCAATTTAGAAAATATTCCCATCATAATCTGCACGGGGAGAGGCGCCGGCATGCCAAGGCAAACTCGGAGATCAAGACGTTCTCATCCGTGACACGGCTTTACTCGGGGTCACCGAGTGCTTGCCCCGCAGCACATCCCATACCGAAACACCACTCCAATTTCCAAACATGACCAAGAGATACCTTAAAGTGCATTTTTACCTCACCGAAGCAGGCCGGAGCAGCGCCGAACCTGAAAATTGAAAAGGCCACTTCAGCCGCCGGCTTTTATATACCTTTGGGCGGCTCGGGATTGGCTGGCGCCGTGAGGCGATCGCAGCGCTGATTGGGCAGCGGGAGGCGAGCCTCGCTCCCGCCTCGCCCTGTCCCGTTCCCGCCTGCCGCGGCCGAGCTCCGGGATGGTGCGTGGGGGCGGGCAGGCGCCGTGTCCCAAATCCCAGCAAAACCCCCTTTTCCTCTCCTTTATGGCAGAGCCAAGCACTGATTCGGTTTCCCAAATCGGATGTGGAGTCAGTGAAGGTGTTGGCATGTGGGAGAAACGCTCCTCCTGGGTGCAAAGTCTGAGTTGTTCCCTAGGGCAAATGGACGTTCTGAGGAGAAAATGAGTTAGCAAGCAGGGGACGGAGGGTGAAAATTTTTGGAGCAAATTTGAGGTAGGCTGCAGTGTGGAAAATGAACATTTTGAGGTGAACTGAGTAGCGCACATGGAAGCAAAGGTTTGAGGGTAAAATTTAGGTAATGTGTCGGGAAGAGAATGATCACTGAGACAGTGAACAGCAGGGAATGTCACAATGTGGAAGTCACTCCTATTTATCTGAGGGAGGACTGCCCTGGGGAATGGCTTTACCTGGGCTTTGGCTCCTGTAGGGCCTTACAGAATAAGCCATAGTGCTCTGTGGTCCTGTGCTGGTCCTTGCACAAATCCCATTCCTCACCATTCCTCCGGTGTCACTCTTGTCCCTGCTGAGGTTTGCCTGATCCAAAGGGCTCTCAAGTGTTTTCTCTCCTGCTCATAGTGAAATTTCAGCCTCTTTGGGTGACTCCTACCCCCTGCAAAATCGAGCTCCCCAAAAAACACACCGCGCAAACCCATTTTTTTTTCCTTTATTTCTCAAATTCCCATTTCCCCTTGTTTCTCTAGCTGCAACAACAATGGACGGGACAGAAATAACTGCAACAAAGGGGAATAAATGGAAGGTGAGGGAAAAGGTTAAATTTTGTCGTTGGAGCAGGACCCAGTGTTCACAATGTCTGAGAAGCACAACCATGAGAAAGTCCAGGGACTGCTGGGCGCCAGACCGTGCCAGCATGTTATGGGACAAGGGATTCCTCACAGGAATGAAATGTGACCACAAACAGGGTTCAAGCAGCCCTGTTCCAGCTGCTCCGAGAGATCGGCAGAGTCAGAGCGCCTTTCACTCCGTCCCATTGCCCTTGAGCTCCTCCATGAGCAAATCCTGCTCCTTATTCACCCAGTTTCCTCTCTTAGCTGTCTGGGGAGCGGGATGCTGGGGCAGCTGGCAGGGGGCAGCGGGCAGGACGGCGGCGCCTGAGGCTGCCTGGGAAGTGGCCGCGCTGGAGCAGAGCTGGAGCTTGAGCACGGCCTGGAAGCCCCGGCGGAAGTTCTCGTTGCAGAAGCCGTAGATGATGGGGTTGACGCTGCTGTTGAAGAAGGCCAGCCAGTGGGCCAAGGGATAGATGTAGATGTTGATCAGCTGCAGCTGGAGGTCCGACAGGCTGGCGTAGTCCGACAGCAGCATCAGGGTCCACAGGGGAAGCCAGGACAGGGCGAAAAGCAAGGTGACGAGGACGAGCATCTGGATGGCTTTGCGCTTCCTCTTCCACGCGCCGTGCCGCTGCTCCCGGCCGCGCTTCCCCGCCCCAGGCGCGGCGGCGTGGGAGAGGGAGAGGCCGATCCTGGCGTACATGAGCACGATGAGCGACAGCGGAGCCAGGTAGATGTTGGCAAAGAGAACCGTGGTGTAGATCTTCCTCATGGCCGGCTCCGGCCATTCCTCCCGGCACCAGAACACCGGGCGCGTGGCGTTGCCCGCGCCCAGGAGCAGCCGGAAGCGCTTCTCCTCCCGCACCTGCAGCAGCACGGCCGAGGGACACATGATGGCCACGGCCAGCGCCCAGATGACCGCGATGGTGGCCACGGCGGCGGGGACGGTCAGCTTCTGCTTGAAGGGATGCACGATGCACCGGAACCTGCGGCAAGGGCAGCGGAGAAGCCGTGAGAGGAGCGCTTCCTTACCCAGGCAAGGACGCACACACGTTTCAAACTGCCTGTTTGTCATCCTCCCTGCCAGTCGCTGCCTGTGTAGGTATGAACACCTCTGCTATCCAGCTTCATGGCTGAGGAACAAACCAGTTCCAGGGGAGATGACACTGATGGTTACAGACTCCGCAGCACCTTACCTGTCCATGGCAATAGCAACCAGAGTGAAGACAGAGGCAGAAACAGAGATGCCTTGGACCATCCCATTCATCTTGCACACCAGGCTCCCAAAGGGCCACCCTGGAAGGAAACAGGAGTTTTGGAACTGCTGCCATCTCACATGCTTAAAATAATTTGCTGTCATCTTGCCTTTCCTGAGTAGAACTAAAGACTCACGGAGTGGTTTGGGGGGAAAGGAAGATCATGGAGTTCCAGCCATGGCCAGGAGCACCGTGCCATGGGCAGGGACACCTTCCACTGACTCAGAACGCTGAACACGCGCCCCTGGCTGTCCCCACCCCAGGGGCACCCAGCCCACCTGCAATGATGTTGTCCAGGAGGGTGGTGGGCATGCAGAAGAGCCCCACCAGCAAGTCACTGACGGCCAGGTTCAGGATGAACAGGTTGGTGACCGTGCGCATGTGCTTGCTCCACAGGACGATGAAACAAACCCCCCCGTTGCCCACCATGCAGAGGAGGAAGATGAGGAGGTAGGAGGTGATGAAGACAGCAGCCACCCAAGGCTGGTGGAGGTAGAAGTCCACGTAGGAGACATTTCCTTCCAAGTAAAGGTACTTGTACGTCCCGTTGTAATTCGGCAAATCCAAGTGAGGCCAATCCCGTGAAGAGTTTGAGTCCATTCTCCCCCTTGTGTTCCAACGTGCCCTAAAAGATATTTGTAAAGAGGTCATTTTAGTCTGCTTGCCATTGTTCTGAAGCAATGTGATGATATTATTATTACTATTATCATTATCATTATTATTATCCTTGTTATCTGCTTTGGGTGCACTGCGTGCTGAAATAAGCACAAAGCTCACGTGCCACCCCGGCAGCAGCGAGGTGGCTGAGCAACAATCACTGAAAAGCCACTAACTCCAGCACTGAAAAACAGGGATTCAAGCTTTCTCAAGTGGCACAACCCTTCTGCCTGCGCGTGTCCAAATCCAGCCCCATTTCATGGACATGAGATGGTTTTGTGTGCAGCTGGTTGCTTAAATTCCCTGCTCACGAGCTGCCTAACTCCAAGCCTGCAATCAAGAAGGACCACACTGTGTCTGAAACATGCTGAGCTACCAGAGAGCTGGGCTCATTTCCAAGCAGCTAACTTGACTTGGAGGCAGCATTCCCAACCTTTTTCCACGTGTGTTTTGTCTCCCAGATGAGGATGCCTAAAGAAGCAGGGGGCAAAATTAATTAGTGGCAGCAGGCATGAAATTCAAGTATGAGCGCAGGTGCTTTTAGGATGCTTCCAATTCCTTGATAGAAATGGGATTTAAATTTAGGCACAAGTTATCTGAATCCAGATGAGCTTGTATGAAAGCTCAGCAAAGCCTCTGCAAGTGCTTTATTTTCAGGAAGCAAGTGCAGTAAAAACAAACAAACAAACAAACAAATAGAAATTATTCTGCTGTGCCTCAGGTTTGGAACAAGCAGAGCAGTGAAAACCCATCAAGTTCTGGTCTCTTGTGCCTGTTCAGAAATCAGCAGCAGTGCAGTGTTTTAATGGGTCTGTATTTTACATACTTATTAAATGCCTGCACAGCTAGGTAGGGAGACAAAAATGTGGAACGCCTCACCAAAAAACAGCTGCTTGTAGGTTTGAACAAGTGTAGGAATAGTCGTCCATTCCGTGGGGCTGTCCTCACAGAGAAAGGCTTATTTATCTTGGTTAGTTTATACTCAACATGCTTTCAAAATCACTGGAAGCGATCTTATGGAGCTGTCTGATGTGCCAGCTGCTTTCCCCAGCCAGAGCTCAGAGTCAGCCTTGTGAGAAGTGCTTGAATGCCCATTTTCCTGATCCCTCAAGGAAGCAGCACTGGTGCGCTTGCACCCCAACCTGGGCTCAAGGTGGGGAACTCAGACAGAATGCCACCACAGATATTTGACACCACCAGTTCACACTGCTCCTTTAATCCCAGACTTGGAGCTGGGCTTTATAAATCCCAGGAGACGCTGTCTCTCTCCATTAAAAGCCAGCATTATTATTATTATTATTATTATTATTATTATCCACTAATTTTCTTCCATAATCTTTTGCTTCCCAGAGGAGTTGCTCTAGGAAGTCACTGTGGCCAAGGGAAGGTGGCTTTTGGCTCCCACCCCATGCCCAGCTGTCCCTGTGCTGTCCCCAGAGGTGCCTTTCCTTCCTTACCTGCTGGAGTTTGGCTTTTCCAGGGGTCTCTGATGCTCTGAGGCACAAGTTCTTGGTCATGCCATGACAGGGCTGTCCCTTATCACACTAAAAGCAGGAGGAATAATGGTTATTTTGGACACATATTTTGTGTTTTCTCTCCGTTTCTGACACTGTCTTGTGAGGGAGCAGCTTCTAATCTCTTCAGTAATGATCTCTGGGATAGTTTTTGTCCTTGGTTGGTAAACAAGAAGTTGTAAACAGCCTTGAGGCAAAACTGGGGCTGAGTCTCATCCCAGTTGCACTAATGAAATTTTGGCTGTGGCAGGCATAGGGAAGTGGCTGCACAAACGCTGCAGATGACAGGAAATGGAAAAGCTCCATGGATTTCTATTATTCTGAAGCTGAGGGGGAGGAGGATTGGCTGGAAGGAGAAATTAAGCCAGTGCCTTGTGTTTTCACAGGGGCCTTGCCTGCTGAAACAAGCAGTGATAAATAATTGAGAGAGGCACTGAGGACAGAAACATAAATCATCTAAGAAAAGGAAAAAAAAAATTATGCAATACCTAATTGTTACAAGATGATGAACGACAGTAATTTGCTTCCACGTGGCAACTTGATAAGAGCAAGGCCTCCCTTCTTCATTTAATACACCAGAGAAGATCTGCACAGGAATAACGTGGGAGGCTCCCTGAGTGCAAACCTGCCCCAACCCACAGTGGATTCCCAAACACAGGGGGCTCATTCCCTGCTGGAATCCCAGACACGGCCTCCACAGACAGACACACAGCATAACATCTCACAGCCTGGCCAGGACCATCCTGTACCTGTGGGTAGAGAAATTCAGTTTTCCCTCGTTAGAGCAGCAGTTCCAAGCCATGGTGAAGGGATGCCGTTATTTTCACGTTGGGCACGTGGAAGAAATCCCAGCACTGCTTCACCCCTGTGCACAACCCGCTGGATTTGTCATCTTGACGTCTTCATTTCTATGTGTGGAGTACCCTCACAGAATGCTCTGAGGCTGAAACAAAAAGAAGGAAACTGCAGAGATGGGAAGAACGGCAGGAGCGTGTTGTTCTACATGAAGAACATTCAGTGTGCTAAGTGCTAAAAGATTTGCTCTTCCCTTGCCCTGGGCTCGGTAATGGCACAAAAGCAGACTTCCCAGGGTTCCCAGTTCTCACCTTGGAAAATGATCCCTGGCCTGCTGACAAGTGAGAAAGTCCCAGGGGCAAAACACAGCCCCTTGAAGGATGGCAAAAACAACAGGACATGGGTCTGTGAGTGTCTGAGAAATAAGGGACAGAGAAATTTATGGATCATCCTCTGCCCCAGGAAGGGAACCACTGACTAAAAAACTGAAATGCTGTTCCACAGGGACCCCACGCACAGCCCAGGGCAATCTGGGCTCATCTTGGCTTCTCTTTCAGAGCAAGGGGGAGCTGCAGCCACCCCAAAGCCCCCATTCCCAGTTCCACAGGGAGTGGTGCAGGAGGCGTTTGGTCTGGGCCATGCAGGGCTCGAGCTGGGGCCTCTGGGGATATTTGTGAATTTAGGTAATAGAACCTACTCTTCAAGTGTTTAACTTTTTCATCCATCAGTATTTCCACGATGTTTTATATGACATACCTCAGAGTGGTTCATCTCCCAATAAGCCCAAATATCCCAGTAGGCTTTCAGCAGGGAGAAAGGAGCTGTGGAAGAAAACACACCCTTAAAATAGCCAGCTGCAATCAAATCATTCTTTCTTACTGACGTTCACTTTCATAAAGAAAAACAAGTGCACCTTGAGAAGTAAATTTCTCGTTTTGAATTGGGCAATCCCAGGCAGATGTGCCAGTCTCAGAGCTGCACACACATCTCCCTCTCCATGGGCTTAAACTGCTTATCCTCCCCTCAGAGTCATTTATCTGCGTAGTCTGAGCTGGGGCCAAAGAAAATAGTTTGTAGGTATTTCTTTTCAGAAGAGGTATTTCTTTTTAAAAGATGGCAAACTTCAAATGCTGGAGAACGAGGCTATCAGCAGGATGACTGGAATAAACACCCGACTTAGCTGCAGATTACTCATCCACCTGAGCTGGGAAGAGAAAACATTTAGAAGATAGAAAACATTTCACTCCAAAGCCAAATTGTAGATGTAAATCACGAGATGCAAACAGCAGGTGAGGCATCCACAGCAAGTTGGTTATGGCTCTGTATTTTTATATATATATAAGTATATTTATATATAATTTCCACCCTGCATCATTAGAGCCAAGGCTGCTTACCTGTTCCTCGTCATTATAATTTTATTTTTTTTTTACTTCATGCTTAGACAATGTTTAAGCTTCTAAGTATTTTTTTTATTTATTTGATGTGTCACAGGCTGTTTTAAATCTAAACTAAAATCTCAGCCAACTGCTCCGTGAAATCAGGTTAAAGTAAGATTTCCACGCCCAGGCACACTTATGCCACCCCTTTATTGAGAAGCCTGGCAAGCAATAAGATTTTAGCTGCCTTACCTTGGAAGCAAGTCCCTGTTTTCAAAGCTTTCAGTAGGAAATCACTCGAGTTCTCCCGGGATCCAGTCTCCAAGGAGCAGTTTCCCATCCATCACTGGAAACTGGGAAGAGACCCCACCAAATATCTGGCCTGGCCACAGCTTTTTCCCTGGAGAGGTGCTCCAGCAGCTCAGCAGTGAGTGCTGGGGTTTAGTCCATCGGAAGAGCTAAATCAATGATCCCTGCCGGGCTCTTGGCAGCACTAAATTCCCCACAAATGGGACAAATGAGCCTCCTGAATTGCACCTTTCAGCTCAGCCTCTGCTCATGAGTCACTCCCTGACAGCCCTGTCGTTTGGGGCTGAAACTGAGCAGAGTAATTGGGGAGCAGGTAGAAAGAGGTAAAAATAAACCCCAACCCTGGAAAGTGGGACAATCATGAGATAGTCTGAGCGGAGGATGGAATTGGCAAACAAAAGAAGTGTTTTAGGAGCCCGTCAGCCAGGCAGGGCTAATTCACCAGGGACAGGAGACAGCTCTGCCCGCAGGTAGTTTGTGTCCCCCCCCCAAAATGGGGGGCACAGCAGATCCTGTAATCACTGCCAAGTGAAAGACCAGGAAAACCCAAGCCAATCCCACTGCTCAGAGCACACCACAAGGGTTCTTCGCACCAGCCACAGCCACGGAATTGTTTGATTTCCATCTCTTTTGGCACAGAAGTGCCACTGCCTTGTGTGAGGCAGTCATGAGAGCAGACAACCTGGTCTCACAGGGCATCGTGACTTCCAGCCTGTCACAATATAAAGCATTTTACCCCCCACCCAAGCTCCTGGCATGCAGAATGTTGCATTATTCACTAGAAACCGGGCAGAGCAGCCTGCCTGGCCCAAGGGCAGAACAGGTGAGCTCCCTGTGCAGCACCGTGGGGCTGGATCCTGAACGCTCCTGAACCTCAGCCCGATGCTGGAATTGCCCCGAGGCAATGCCTTTAGTCTTAAATAACTGCACAGGAGAAGAGCTGGCTGTGAAGGTGACAGCAGAGGCTTGAATGCAGCGTCACCTCTCCAGAAAGATGATGGCTGTGGAAGGGTTGAACTCTCCCTGCACCTTCCTGCCTTCTGACTGCTCCCTTTTACATCACCATCCACATCCACACAGGGACTTTAGGTACTCTTTGATTTATTTTTTTTTTCCCTCTGACCTCCTCTGAGGATTTGAATCCTTTCGGAGCTCTTGAATTTCCATTTGCTGCTGCCTCGGTGACTCAATTTTAATTAGCACCAAATTCTAAGCCTTACCTGGACAACGTGGATGGGTACCTCTGATGGATGCCAGGAATCTGACACGCTGAGAGGTTACCTCGGAAACCTCCTGGTTGGCCTCCAGTTGAAGCCAGTTCTGCTCAGTGAATGACACCCGCAACCCACAGCAGTCCAAACAGCAAGGACTGCAAGTAAGTTTTCCTGGCTAGGATTTTCTTGGGAAAAAAAACCCAGCAGCACAGATCCTATCTTACCTGCCAGCCTCAGCAAATGCTCAGAGTTACCCTTTTTTGCACCCCTTTTCCCAGCACAACACCCCAAACTGATCTCACTGCACTTTAGACTTTGCAGCCCCCCGGCGTGGCTCAGATTTAAAGGCTACTCCAAGCTCCGGACACTTTCCTCCTACTGGAGGTACCTGCTACTGATAGAAGAGCAAAATGAAATTATGTGAACTTGTCTTAATCACTGAGAAAGAAAACAAACAAACAAACAACCAGCCCCAGGATCTTCTTCTCCCAATCCTGGAGCTCTGCAGAGTGGTCCAGCTCCCAGCCCAGATCCTCCTGCAACACACGGGGGCTGGAGCTCCAAATGCAGAGGCTCAGGGGCACCTGCTGCCACCCCCGTCCCCTCCAGTGCCCAAACCGCTCCCCATCCCAGCAGTGCCCACCCCGGGCAGCACAAGGAGGGTTGTTCCCAGCCGGCAGGTCCCTGGCATCACCAGGACCCCCGAGCTGTGCCCCTCATTCAACCAGGGCACCTCCAGGCGCTGGAAGCAGCATTCCAGCTCTCTCTCTCTCACACACCCACAGACCTGTTGCTCTCTACGCTCCCGCGGTTTTCCCGCAGCTCCCGGCTGCAGCAGGGAGGCAGGAGCAGCCCAGCCCCGGGAGAAGGCAGCCCCCCGGCCCAAATTCCCCCCCGGGGTACCCCGATCCCAACCTGCAGGTGCCGCAGCTCCGCCGCAGTCGCTGGCTCCGCGCAGGCAGGAGAGAGGCTGCAGCCCCTGCTCCCGGAGCCCTGCAGCTCCTGCCTCAGGCAGGGAGGAGGGACAGGAGGAAGGAGGGAGGAAGAAGAGAGCCCAGCCCAAAGCCAGGCGCCAAGTCGGATTTCGGGGGTGCCCGGTTGGAAGAGCTTCTGGGCTATGTTCCACCGCAGAGCCGCCCTGCTCTGCTGTGTTGGAAGCATCCCTTTGCCTTGGGAAGCTCATTCCAAGGGTCAGGAAGTCACAGTTAGCTTTGCAGGTGCCACCCCTGACACCCCCCATCCATTAGAGTCCAGGTTCCCACGGAGATCCAAGTGCTCCCAGCACAGTGGCATCTCCTGGACTCTGCTCCTACCTGCTGAGCTCCAACATTTAGGTCCAGGCTCTCCAGAGATCCCAGCTTTTATGTCAGGAACTCAGGGAAAAAAAAACACCGGTCAGTGTGGCCCAGGTGAAACCAGGTGGCTCTTGTGGCTGAAATGGCAGGTTCTGCCTTACCTGCCTCTGCATCAGGTTTTTCTGGAAAGAAAAACAGCATCCCAAGGACAGATGCTAGGAGAACAGGCTTCCAGCTCATTATTCAATGGATGTATCATCATTCTTTAATGATAATAATTTCTCTATTTTTACACTCCCCTTTTTATTCCTGGCATAGTTTAAAAATTAATCCTTTAACAAATCGCTTGAATTCGAGAGAACAAATAATTGTCCCAATGTGAACTGAAACCAACAAATGCCTTTCCAGCATAACTCGGCGTGGAATTACAACAACTCTGCATGGAATCATCACGTGCTGTAAATGGAGTGCTGGGAAGCTCCAGCCACACACACAGACATTGCAGTGAGGGCAGTTTTGCCCTGTGTGATGCAGCAGATGGAATTCCAGAATCCAGGGTGTTGGACTGGGGGCCCAGAGTCGGGATGCTCTAAGAAAGCCACAGGCAGAGAAACCTCTGACCAAGAGAGGATCCTGAAGGCTCGGCATCCAGGTAAGAGGATTTTGTTTAGAATTCCTACCCCAGCTCACCCTGCACACACACACACACACACACACACACACACACAGCTGCAGTTCTCTGCTCCCCATCAATTCCCCACATTCACATTCCCTCTGCCCGGAAGCCCAAAAAGGCGGCGAGTTCACTTTGGAATCCCAAGAGCTTCAGGTGGAGAGGCGTTACTCGTGGAAGCAACAAAATATCCACGACGCAGGGGAACTGAGACGCGCAGGGAATCGCTCTCTGCCTCCCCCACACCCCGTGGAACATCGACATGGACTCTCCATCCCGGATTTCTGGCAGAATATTGTCCTTTCAGTTTTAAAAACGGCTCCGTGAGCGGCAGGGCCGATCCGTGTCCCAGGACACTTCCATCTCTTTGGAAGGCCGGCGGCACCATCTGCTGGGAGCAGGGGGGAGGACACGATGCGAAATAAACTCGAGGAGAGCTCCTGGAAGGATCCACGGAACCCCAGAGTGGTTTGGTTTGGAGCTCAAGGGTCATCCAGTCCCACCCCGGAGCCTGTTCAGGCTGGCTGCTGTCCATCGGCGCCTGATTGCAGATGGATATGGAAGCGATGGAGGTGTTCAGGAAATGCTGCTTGTTTTTCCTTGTGTCGGCTAATCTGGTCATTAAAAAGACTAATTGACCTCTTCCGACAGGGAAGCATATAAGCCAGAGGCGCCAAAAATAAATTGGAGTTCCTGTGCAATGAAATCTGCAAGTATCCGATTTTAAATCCCCCTGGCTGGTCCCCGGTTTGACTTCCACAGACTGCTCACACTGCCCAGGTGCCCTCAGTTCTGCTGTCAATGCTTTTATCCGCACCATAATCTCTCTTTTTCCTTGTAAAGAGCATCTGGGCCATAGAGGGGCACGGAGGGGAAAGGAAGGGGAGCCACTCCCGGGACGCAAATGCTCCCGGTCCCACTCCGCACACCTGAGCCCACCCCCCGGCTCCCGCCGCCTCTCACCACTCTGGGGTCCGCCCTGAGCCTGAAACGCAGGATTTGGGCTCTGTGATCCAAGCCTGGATGAGCCTCCACTCGCACTCCCCAGACAGGGCTGGAGTCTGTGGCGCTGCCCCGAGACTGCCCGGGTGGGGCTGGCTCCGAGCGCCCACAACGCGGGACTTTGCCTCATTTCTGAGCCAAAGAAAATGCCTGATTTATTTATTTATTACAGGACCCTAAAAGTGGCCAAATGAGCCTGGTGCCCCCCGAACACAGGCCTCAGCCCCTGTTTCCAGGACATGAAGGTGCCTGGCTCAGGCTCACC
Source organism: Motacilla alba alba (assembly GCF_015832195.1). NCBI lineage: Eukaryota > Metazoa > Chordata > Aves > Passeriformes > Motacillidae > Motacilla > Motacilla alba. The sequence continues at coordinate 70,789,683 of NC_052019.1, read as the reverse complement.
GTGGGGTGCCCCATTCTGATCCCCAAAACCCCACACGACTCAGGCCTCTTCTTTCCCAGCTGGGTCTGGAGCTTCCAGCTGCTGGAAATGGGGCTGGAAATGGGAAATTTGGTCCCTGAGCCCCGCAACTGCACTCCCCTTGTTGTGTCAACACCAGCTGGAGAGCCAGTGGTGTTGGGAGATGAGATAAAGAGGAGGACGGAGCCCATGCAGGATACCCCAGCACCCACCAACACCCCGAGGACCCCACTGTCCTGCCAGGGGTCGCAGAGGAGGAAACTGATCACTGCCAGCCTTTTCCCAAACCACATCCATGGGCCATGCCAGCACCCTGCATGGCGGGAGACGGGCACCAGAGAGCAAAAGGCAGAGACTGGCCAGCATCAGCAAGTTTACTTCCCACTGCACAGCAAACCACACCCACCTTACACACACACACAACCCCCTCCAGGCACCCGCCCAGCAGTAAGGCACTTTTGCAAACACAGGGAACATTTTTGCCACCCTCCCCGGGGGGGGATGTCGGTGGCCTCAGGCTCAGCGCAGCGTCACCAGCTCCTCGGCAGAAGTGGGGTGAATGGCAACGGTGTTGTCCAGGTCGGCCTTGGTGGCCCCCATTTTGATGGCCACGGCAAAGCCCTGCAGCATTTCGTCACAGCCCAGGCCTTGCATGTGCAATCCCACCACCTTGGGAGAGGAAGCGAGAGGCCGGGTGGGACCCGGAATCCAGGGCGAGCTCTTGGGCTCGGGGAAGGGGGAGCTGGACACGAGGACAGCCAGCTGTGGCCCCCACTCACCTTCTCCTCCTTGCCAGCGCACACCAGCTTCATGACACACTTCACCTTCCTCTGGGTGACAGCGTGGTACAGGGGAGTGAAGGATGTGTTGTAGATCTTCACGTTGTCCTTCCCATGCGTGGCCACGGCCTCCTCTGCAGCAGAAGCCACGGAACGGGGGTCAGAGGGATGCACACAGAGCATTCAAAAAGAGGAGGCAAAGCCCTTCGGTCGAGGCTCACTTGCTGGAGATGAAAGCATCTCCAGCACCCAAGCAGCAGCTCCGAGCCAGCGTCCCCAGCCCCTCGGCCCCGTGCGTCCCCACCTTCGGTGAGCCCCACGGTGCCGATGGGCGGGTGGCTGAAAACCACCGTGGGGATGTTCTCGTAGTCCAGCCGGGAATCCTGCTTGCCCTCGAAGAGCCTGTGGGCCAGCTTCCTGCCAGCTGCGATGGCCACTGCGGGGAGGGACAGCGAGCCTGAGCCACGCGGCACCGAGGGGCCACGCAGGGGAGGGGGCACGGCGGCAGTACCTGGCGTGAGGAGGGCTCTCCCACAGACGTCCCCGACGGCGTAGATCCCTCTCCTGGTGGTGTTCTGGTACTCATCCACCACCACGTGGCCCTTGGGGTCCACCTGCACGCCCTGCCACGGGAAACAGCAGCCACATACGCTCCAGCAGGGATGGGACGGCTCATGGGGCGCCTGTGACAGGCTCTGGAGACCCAATGGAACCCCAAATACCCGTGGGATGCACAGAGACCCGCGGGCACGCCCCCAGCAGCCCGGAGGGGACGCGCAGCCATCTCACCACTCGGTCCAGGCCCAGCCCGTCGGAGTTGGGCTCCCGCCCCACGGCCCACAGCAGGCAGTCCACGTCCCGGATCACCTCCTCCTTCGGCTTGTGGCCGGGCACCACCGAGGCCACCGTCACGTCCAGCAGCCCACACGGAGACCTGGAGACCCTCTTGACCTAAGGGGAACAGGAGCAGCAGGAGAAGGTGCAGATGGCTTTTGGTGATGGCAGCCATGCTGCGGAAGCAGGTATGTCACCAAAAGCACGGCTCAGCAAGCAGCACCCAAAAGGGCAGCTTTCCCCCAGCCCTGCCTCTGCAGGAGGGATGGGACAAGCCACAAGGGCTGCTCTGTGCTTTCCCACCTGTGTGTGCTTCCAGACATCCACCCCGGTGTTCTCCAGCTCCTGGGTGCAGTTGGAGCTGATCAGGGAGTCAAAGGTTCGCAGCACCTGCGCAAGGATCCCCCCAACCCTGTCAGATGAGGGTCTGCAGGCAAAGGCACCACCTGGCAGCCCCTCCAGCGGTATTTCCCTGCTCCTGGAACCCAAGAGGTTTGGGGTGCTTCTGGTTAACAAAACTTTGTTTCTCCATTATTTTCTTTTCCTTCCTTCCTCTTATCAAGTCGTGACTTGAAACAAAGGGGATGCATGCGGTGACACGCACGGCTCCAGAAACGCCGGGCACGTGGGAGAGTGCTGCTAAAACACGTCCCCTCTGCCCTCTCCATGGCTCCCACGCCACCATCCCCTGCACCACTACTCCCGCGCCAACTCAGACCCTCCTTCACCGGGAAGTGACAGCCAGAAATCGCCCTGACCACCAGGGCTGGGGCGTGGCAGCGGGGCGGGAAGCGCAGCTGGGGACGGGCGGTGGCAGTAGGGGGGTGGCAGTACCGTGTCGTGGCGGATGAGCAGCGACGACTTGGAGCCCAGCGTGGAGAGGATCCCCACCATCTCCACCGCGATGTAGCCGGCACCGACAACGACGCTGCGCCTGCGGAGAAGTGACGATGCCGTGAGCAGCCACCCGCAGCTGGCGCCGGTGGCTGCGGGGCATGGGTCCCACTGTACCTGGGCAGCTCCTCCAGGTCGAAGAAGCCGTCGCTGGTCATCCCCAAACTGGCGCCTGCAAAGCAAAGATGCTTTCGCACCCTTTGCCTGCTTTGCTTGGGCAGACCTCTCCCCAGCCCGGGAGGCCAGGGGATTTCATCAGGCTCACCAGGAATTTCGCGGTCGGAAGGGAGAGCCGGGCGCCCTCCCGTGGCTATAAGGATGTGAGGAGCCGTGTACTTTTTCCCATTCACCTCGATGGTTGGCTCGGGATCAGCGGTGAACTTGCCGTAGCCCCGGATGATGTCAATGCGAGCCTTAGGGGAAACGGGTGTGGGGTAACAGCGGCATGAGGAGACAGCTAATGGAGCCAGGGCTTAGGGCTGGAAAAGTGCCCAAAAATCCATCACTTCTGCCACTGGGATCTGCAGGATAAACACATCCCGCGCTCACCTTCTTCACGTTGTTCTCGTAGATGTCATTGAGGCGCTGCACGTACGCGTCTCGCTTCTCCTTGATGGTCCTGGAACAGAGCAAGGAATGCCATCACCGCCGGCAGATGAACCCCAGAGCTCAGGAAGAGCCTTGCATGGTCCAGTTCACAAGCTGGTGGTCAGTCAAAGGTTATAGACTTGATGATCTCAGAGGTCTTTTCCAACCGTGATTGTGTGAACTCAACCCCTGTGGCACGTGGCAGCCACGCCACAAAATAAAGCGGCTCCCTGTGACCCTTTCCCCACCAAAGCAAGATTTCTGTGCCCGCCTTCCCTGCGTTTGTCTTTCCCAGAGTCTCTTCCCACAGCCAGGTTGGCTCCCTGCTCTCCAAAACACAGCTCTGCACAAGCCACGGGAGCCTGCAAGTGGGCAGGGACCCCCTGGAAGTGGGCAGTGGGACACTCACAGCAAGATGCTGGTTCCCACCTGGCCCTTCCCATTCCTACCTCCAGTTGAACTTGACACCCGCTGTTTCAAAGCCATAGTCGGCGTGATCGTGGACGAACTCCGCGTGGACCGCCGTGTTCCACATCACCTGCCCACGCAAACCTCAGGTTGGCTCAGGAGCGTTGCCGTCATTCTGGGAAAACCCCTGCCAGGCTTCCCGATTCCTCAACCTTTGCCCGGAGCGCCCACGGCAGCCCGATGGCTCACTAGCCTTCGAGGCCCTGCTTCCTCCCCACACCCTGTGCCAGCACCTCCCTAAAATTTGGCAGGCGCCCACAGCAGACCCATCCCACGCCACCGGAGCCGGCGGCAGAGCAGCCTCACCTTCTTTGGCACACATCCAACATTGACCTGGAGGGAATAAGAACAAGTCTCAGTGTCAAGGCCAGAGTTTTCCCAAGGCAGTGCTCCGGAGAGCATCCCACACCCCAGCTCTCTGCTCAGGAAAACAAAGGCAGGATTATGGGTTCCTGGAAAAAGAAGGGGTGTAACCGCCCTGGGAGGCTCAAGGTATTGCGGTTTGCCCGTTTTCCTTCACTTCCTTGAAAGAGAATATGGAAGGTGGAGCCTTCAAACACAGGGGTATTTTTCCACTGATACTGTAAAAATTATTTACTAGCAGGAAGGTGTTTGCCCTCCCTTGCCGGCACTTCTGGGAATATGGTAATTTTCCCAGCAGAATGCATTTAGGGCATAAAATTAGAGCCTGTCCCTCACTTGCTTGAGGAACCAGTTTGTTTTTTGGCTGGTTACCAGCTCACCATGCTCTTGAGTTCTGCTTTACCGCCTTGCAGTTGTGCTACACAGATCCAGGATCCATCGGCATCCTACCACCTGCCTGAAAACGGCTCGGGAACGGCCGGGAAGAAGCTGGTGGAGATGGGGGATTTGGATCCGTCCTGCTTCATCCTGACGCGGCAGGTCCTTGCACAACGCTCGCACACCGGGAGGGCGATTCCTCCTCTCCCACTTCCCGCACCGCGACCCTCCCCGGCCATTCCGCCACCACCCCGGCGTCACCGGGGTCAGCGAGGGGACACCGGCCCCGCACGCACGTCCCCTTCCCCGTCCCTCCCTTCCCCAGGTGCGGGTGCACCCCCACGGGACTCACGCAGGTGCCGCCGAGGCGCTGCGGCTCCACCAGCGCGACCCGGGCGCCGAGCTCGGCAGCCCGGCGGGCCCCCGCCAGCCCCCCGGAGCCGCCGCCCAGCACCAGCAGCTCGTAGGCGGCCGCCGCCATCGCTCCGGGCTCGGTCTGGCCCCGCCGCCCCGCCCCGGGACCGCCCCCGGTCCCGCCCCGGTCCCGCCCGGCCCTGCACGACACCACGTGTTTGGGGCTGACAACGGCGAGTTTATTGGTTCAGGTACAGCGAGGAGGATTGCAAGCACTTCCAGGACAAATATACAGAGGGGAAGGGGGGGAATAACAAAAGAGAAAACGAAATAAGCAAAATACCCCAAAACAATTAAAAAAAAAAAAAGGGGGGGGGGCTAGGATCAGCACAGAACGGGAATAGAGCTAAAAAGGGAACACTTTTATCTGGGTTATGACAACGTACTCCCAAGCAGGAATCACTTCCTTTCTCCAGTTAAATTGAGCGGTCTTTCCAATAAAATAAAGAGTGGTGGGGGATGAAGTTAGTGTGCACTTCCCTGGAAAACAAACTCTAATTCATGCCAGTTAAACACTAGAACTAAAAATGTACAAAGAAGCGTCAGAGGAGATGAGTGTTGTTAGAGTGTTACCTTTTCCTCTCTGAACAGTCCAGAAGGAAAACAATGACTACAAACACAGCAGGCAAACTGACTTTCGGGCTGATGGGCATGGGACAGAGAGAGTGTCGTAAGGAATTCAGTCTCAAGTTGTGCTAAATGCTCTTCGTCCTCTGTATGGCACATTTTGGTCCATGATGGGGATTTGAGTTGAGACGAACCCTGATTTCTTACAGAAACGTGTAAATATTGTTGCTCTTTTTAAAATGCCAGGTGTACTTCCTTCTACAAAGGCTGGGAGAGGTTTATAGGAAGTAGTCTGGGGTACGACGGGTAACATGAGGCTCTCCACGACGAGGTGCTGGGTCAAACTGGAGGCTGCAGGAAACAAAAGGGGATCCCTTACCCTCCTCCACAAGCCATTTGCCACTACCACAATAAACACCAGCCTTGTTCTCCTGCTGCTAGTGCACATAAAACAGCCCAAGCCCCAAAACAAGAACCCATGGGAGTTAAAACTCATCAGAGTGAGCCAGCAGCCTTTGTAATGCTTTGTCACGGGAGCAGCTGAACGCACAATTCAGAGCCTCTCCCCATCTTACAAAGCTCAGTGCTACCAAAGGTGAAAACAAATACATAAATCCGTGAGTTTTTACTCTCTCTGTCAAGCTTAGGCTTGAAGTGCAAAAGCTCCAACTCTTCAGCCAGCCAGGAAGAGGAGCTTTTAGGAGCTAAACTCCCTGCTTATTTTAAGGCAGAGCACACGTTAATTCCAGAGTGGTCTGAGCTGGCTTTTCATGGAAGAACCCCTTTGGGAATGATCGGCCACCCCTCAGAGAGTGGCTAGAAAGAGAGCCCAGCCCCAGGAAGGATACTCACAAGGAATATTTTAAAGTGTCATCTAGTTCCATGATAGCAGCCTGGTTCCCACAGCGGTAGCAGTAATTGGGGGCACTGAAGATGGTAACCACATTCCGGTCGTGGCACCAGTTATAACCCTGCCAGGGGGAGAGAGAGAGAGAGAAACAAAACAGCTCTGTTAAACCTCAGCCCCTCCAAAGTTCCTCTTCAGGCCTGAAACCCTCTGAGGCACTTGTGAAACTGCACAGTTCTTGAAGTATTTCCAACTGAAATAGCTTCATTTCAAAATACGTGCTTTACCACAAGAAGCAGCAGCAGGTGCCTGGCAAAACCAGCTTCAAGCAGCCTGCAGGAGACCATCCACTCCTCACTTGTAAACTATGGATTGTACCACTAAAGAGCCTTGGGATTTTTAGGGATGCCTTGGGCTTTCCTCCACAAGTGGAGGAAATTCGCCTGCTGAATGCCAGTGACTTCTGACACGTGGTTCTGCTTAAGGGATCTACCTGCACTAGATTTTGAAAAGGCATCTGCTCCATTGACCCACCTGGCATTTTTCCAGCAAGACATCTGAGAATAGCCTGTCGAGAGCCAAAAATGGCATAATCCCCGTCACATCTGACTGCCAAGCACTGTGGGGCAGGCAGTGGCGCTCAGAGCAAGAACAAGCCAGCATAAAAAAAGATTACTCCTGCCACAAACGGGGCGTGACATGGCCCCCTTGCCAATTCAATTGGGAAATTTGCTTGGAAAGGCCAGAACATCCCCTTATTTAGGCTGCAGGTCAAAGCAGCCTAAATGATGTTGTTTTCACACGACTAAAGCCTCTCTTTGGTAGTGACCTGTGCAAAAGTTAGGTGTCAACAAACCTGTGAGTGGCAGGTGTCCCAGAGGAGACCCCCTGGGCCCCTGTTTTGCTAGCCCTGGCTAGCAGGGTGCTTGCCCTACCTCCATGACCAGCTGGTGAGCGCGGGAGACCAGTGTGAGACCATTGGCGTGGTTAAAGGTTTCCGAAATGTCCTGCCCGAAGGTGTAGCCAGCACCACGTGGGGAAATGCCCCAGCCGCCGCGGTCATCCGGGTCCGACCACAACAGATCACACATGGGACCCTGGGGAAGATGGGGAGCTCTGTGTTAGACCACTGGCAAGGTGCTTAAACACATTTTATTTACAGCAGCAGCACTGCCAGCACGCCCTGCCCGGTGTAAGGCACATGAGGAGCTCACTGAGCACGCATCCGCGAGCCCCAGCCACTCCCAACACAACTTCCAGCCGCCCCAGGAGTTCCAAGTGTGGATTTCAGTCCAGACTGCAGGCCTCAGGAAGCTGCAACAAGATGCAACACCACAGGAGGGAGGCTGGGCTGCCTGGGAAGGAAGGATGGTGATACACTGTGGCTTCACACGGTGGTTGTCAGTTCACAACCACATCTGTGAGGGGGATGAAGAGATAGTAAACACCCTCCCCTGCCAAATCTTGCTCTTCAGACTGAAAGCCCAAAAATCCCACGATTCTGGGGAAAACAGCTGTGAAACCCCCACAGCTCTCCTTATGTAGGCTGCTGTAACCAAAGCACGCTGACTTATGTGTGTTTTGCCCAAATGTTCATCTGCTCCAGCTCCTGGAAAGACCACGATCCATGCGTAACCACGTGTTTTAATGGACTGCAATGCGAGAAAACATTTGCACTTTCCACCAGCAGATATCTGGGTTTCTGAAGCATTTATTTTCCTTTTACCTCGTGTGGAACTTCCTGCAGGCGGTCCAGAGCCCTGATATGATCCAGTGTATCTATGGATGGAGAGAGGCCACCGTGGAGGCAGAATATCTGTTCCAGAAAGAAAAGAGCAAACCATTAAGCGGGAGGAATGACCTCCAAACCAGCCGGGTCTAGCTCTGTTTCCACCCATTCACAACCCCAGCCTTCTTGCCCTGGGATCACAAGTTACAGGAGCTTGTCTGGGACTGCTCCTGTGCATGTCAGACAACACAGCCTGCAGAAATCCACGGAAGGGAGGCTTTTCCTCGTGCCACACTCACCTGGCCGTCTACGAGAGCTGTGAGAGGAAGGTAATCAAACAGGTCTGTGAAGTACTTCCAGACGTTGGCGTTGCCGTACTTGCGCAGGCACTCGTCGTAGAAGCCGTAGACTTGGGTGATTTGCCGGCTCTCGTGGTTGCCCCTCAGTATCGTGATGCGCTCCGGGTACCGCACCTGGGGGAGGACACAACGCTCCCTTAGCGCGGGCATGGAGACAGGGAGTGATGGAATATCACCAACAGCAGCCAAGCACTCTGCTGCTCCCAGCACGTGGCCGCTGACACGGATCCATTTACACCCGTTACGCCCGAGCCAACGGCAGCGTCACCGGGAGGAGAAAATGGCTCCCAGCTCCCAGGTTTTATCCCCAGCCTCCCGAGCCATACCTTCAACGCCACCAGCAGAGTCACTGTCTCCACAGAGTAATAGCCTCTGTCCACGTAGTCTCCCATGAACAGGTAGTTTGTGTCTGGAGACTTCCCACCGATCCTGAAGAGCTCCATGAGGTCGTGGAACTGCCCGTGGACATCCCCACAGACGGTGACGGGGCAGCGTACCTCTTGCACATTGGATTCCTTCGTTAGGATTTCTTTAGCCTGCCGAGGAAAGCACGTTTAGGACACAAAGGGAGGAAGCTCCTCCAGAAGCAAGTGATGTTATTCTGCTGCATTCCCACTGGAAACCCAGCTTCATCCCCGCCGCCCAAGCTGACCGCTGGAAAAAGAGTTTGGTGGGTGAGCGCAGACAAGGGGTGTTCCCCAAATCCCAGTGCAAGGGGATGAGCAGACTGACTACAGCGAGGCCAGATGCCCTTGCCCACCAAAATTCCACCCCTCTTCCAAGCACAACAGTTCACAACTTCTACGGGCAAGTCACATACAACTGGAAAGTAAAGGCAGAGGCAATTGGAACATACGGAGCCACAACGAGCCTCCCTGGCTGTACCCAGCTGGCAACAAAACCACCACAGATGGAGGGATGGCATCCCTGGATTTAGTCATCCCTTCTTCCACACCCAGCAGTTCCTCTGCTAATTACAACCATGCCATGTAGCCTATCTGCACCACCTCATTATCCTTATCAAATACCAGGTTTGTTGTGCTGCCTGCAGCTCACTGGCTGATGCTGATCAGCGCTCCTGGCACCTCTGAGGCACAGGGAACACCCACGGGATGGCTCCATCTGATTCAAACAAAAGGGCTGGAAGATCACCAGCACTGAGCAGTCACAGGCAGGTGATGATCTGGGTATTCCCTGCCGTATCCCTTAGCTCAGGATGAGCTAAGGCTCACCCTGTGCTGCCAGAAGGGAGCTGCTTCCCAAGGATACCCTCTGAGGATGCCTGCATTCCCATCCCAATGTTTGCTGCCTTGCCTCTTTTAGGAAAAACATCTATTTGGAAGGAATAACTAGACCCCAAGCAGTCTGGACTGCATCCAGCATGCTCTCTGCACAGAACCTGACCCGAGGGATCCCTAAAGTCACATCCTGCCCGTGGATGGGCTGAGATGGGCTCTGCCTTGCACTTGAGGCATGCCTGGGAACTGCTGAAACGTTGTCTGTGAGTGCAGTAGTAGCACTCAAATCCTGCTCGCATGTCTTTAAAAGCATTTATAGCGCCTTCGGAGAGCTCCCACCCTCTGGGAGAGACAAATATAAACCCACAAAACAGCTGCTCCCTGTGTTCTGGCTGCTGCACAAAGCAACAGGCAGGGGTTTGTTCCAAGCTGGAGCTCAGCAGGGCTCCTTTTCCACAGGAACAGGGCGAACAGGCTCCCTTCAAACCCACCCGGGGAAGGGGGGCCAGCCCGGGAACTGAAATGTTGGTGCCAGGAGAATCCAGAAGTTTCCCCCGATGAGGAAGGAGCTGGCAGGTGACAGGAGTGGCTCCTGGCGCCGCCGAGCAGCCGTTCCCCTGCAGCCCATTCCCTGTGGACGCTCACGGGCGCACGCGGGCACATCCAGGCTGCCATCTGACCTCTGCAGAGCTGGTTCCCGTCAGGCTCGGGAGCCCCGGTTTGCCCCCGTGTGATGATTTTCCAAGGCGGAACAAGCCTCTCAAAATGCTCAGCATCAATAAAAACACCCCAGAAAAGCAGTGACTAACCAGTGCATCTGCCCGCAGTGCGAGCACTGAAATCAAATGACTTAAAATAAAAAAGCACTATTACAAAGCAAAAATAAAAACCTCTGATGCAAGCAGGCTGCCTGGCATCATCAGCACTTACTTAATCCAGGAGGCTAATAAATAACTATGACTTGGAAGTCAAAATTTAGCTACCTTTGTTGCAGAAAACAGTGACTAATGGTATCAGCTTCCTGTGCATCTGTCCCACTTGCGCTGGATGAAAACCATATCCAGGTCAGGACAAAAAGCAGCAGCTTTTCGGTGTTTTCATTAAATAAACCTCCTTTGTATTAAATAAACCCAACCAATGGCTGCCTGCCTGTGCTCAAAGAGCCTCTGAGGAGCAGCCCATTTGCTGGCTGTGAGCTTGCCCATCACCTCAGCTCCTTGGGTGCTTCTGAAGAGCCTGGGAGAGAGGAGAAACTCCATTCCTTCTGGAAGATTCATTCCCTCAGCTCGGTCTGACCCACAGAGGCTCGTCCTCAGGGAATCCAAAGCCAGGCACGGAGTTTGGGATCAAAATTCACCTGAACCTCCATCCCACCAATGTCCACAGACCAAGCTACTGTACCACCAAGTGGGCTGAGGATATTGAAGCTCAGGGAGCTCGGCTGGAACGAGAACCAGCCAAGTGGGATGGGTGCCAGAGGGATGGCAGGGATGGAGCTGTCTCACCCTTCAGGAATGAGGCAGCAGCGGACACCCAGAGCCTCTGCCAAGGTGCCCAGGTGCTCCCAGAGGCTCCTGAACCAGCACCCCCAGCAGAGACAAAACGTTGCCAGCCAGGACACAACACAACACCGGGAATTTGCTGCAACGGGACTCTCTTACACCTCCAAAGAACCAGGAGAGGAAAGAGAAGCTGCAGGGAGAGGGATGGTCATGGATGGCTGCTTGTTTAACACAGGAGACAGCCTTTTCCTTGCCTTCTTCCACAGCCCATTTCATCATCCTGGTGAAAAACCTGGATTGAGCAGGGTGGCTCTCAACTCCCTCACCTGCATGCTCCAGCAGTGACCAGAAGGAATCCTTCTATCAGCCTCTGAGTTTCTGCAGGGTTTGAGCTAACTTCCATTCTGAACACCAAGAGAATGGGAACAAGGTTACCACGCTGAGGAACAGCCCCTCCCTCACCTGCAGGAACCACAGGGGGCTGAGCAGCTGCCTGGCGAGGTGAGGACACAAGGCCCTTCCACAGCTGCAAACTTCAACAGCTTTTAAGAGTGCACAATCACTAGGCTCACCTCTGCTGTGCCCAACCCTTCCCTCATCACTGCCCACTGTGCCAGTACTTAAAACCAAGAATGACCCACACAAATAACTCTGGGATTTTTCTGGATTTCCCCCCCCCCCACTTCATTTTGATTTTTTGTTTTAGTACTCTGTTATCCCGCACATTAAAACCTGGGGCAAAAGGCACTACTGGGCTGGGCCTCTCTGAAATCAGCCCCAAACACCAGAGTGCTAGGAAGTGTTCTGGAGAAGAGGATTTCTCCAAATAGAACTTCAAGGAAACCAACTAAACCAGCTTTGTGGCAGGGCCGCACACCCAGAGGTTTTTGTAAGCTCCTCTCCTGGGTGACACAACCACTCCCCAAAACTTAAACAGGCCAAGTCGGTGCCGGGCACAGTGTTTCCTTCATGCCCCACTCGTTTCCATCAGTTTCCAGCAGCCTGGAAGAACGAGGTGCTGTGACAGATGACACACCTCCCTGTCACCTGCCTCCTGAAGGACAAACAACCTCCCCACCTCCAGCTGAGCTGTCCTGTCCAGCTTCTCCCCGTTTCCTGTGTGTCCAGCCACAATCTGCTTCCCAAAACACAGCAGCCACAACTCCAGCTTCCCAAACAGCCACAGCTCCCTCACAACTGATGGAGTTCTGGAGAAAAGAGCCACAAAACAAACGGAAAGCCCCAGCATGGGACTGAAAAAATGAAAAGGAGGAGAAGAAAACAGAAGCTGTCTGGGGGTTAGGGAGATGTCAGGATCAGAATGGCAAGGAAAAACTTCCCTTGGTCACAGACTGCAGGGTTGAGGGGGTGCTCACAAGGAGCTGTGGGGCTGTTCAGACAACACGCAGCCCCGGTCTGAAGACCCTTCTCCTGATGGGAAAAAAAAGGCTTTTCCCAGCCCCCACCAAACAAACCCCAGCACGGTTTGTCAAGGCCTGTCCAAACGGCAGTCCAGAATAGCAGCCAGCGTCCTTTATCCAACCATTCCTCTTTCTGTTTTGGTTCCCCCAGCGGCCTGGGAGCCTCTTGGGGTCTCACCTCTGCTTCCCGAGATCCCACCTCGGAAGTCAGCGGGTTTCCTCACTGACCCGGGGTTGGTTTTTCAGCGCGTGGCTCCTCCATGTTGCGCAGCACACCAGGACGCCGGGTACCCCACAGCGGCAGCACCCCGCTGTGCCAGCGCTGGACACTCCAGAGGCAGCCACCTGGCCACCCCATGTCCAACCCCACAGAAACCACCCCCAATGGCGGATATCCCACAGGCACCATCCCGCTCTCCCAAACCCCCCGGCACCAGCCGCTCTCCCAGTGCCAAACACCCCACGAGCACCACCCGCTCTCCCAGCGCCCGATATCCCGCCAGCCGCATCCCTGCCTCCCAAAGGCCGATATCCCGCAGGCACCGCGGCCCGGTACTCCACAGGCAGCACCCCGCCTCCCGGAGCCCGATATGCCCCGGGCCGCTAGCCCGTCTCCAACGCCGGCCACCCCACGGGCACCGTCCCGCCCTGCCAACGTCCGGGCCCCGCACTCACCTTCTCGCACAGGCTGCGGACCTGGCTCTCGCTCAGCTGCCGGCACTCGTTCAGCTGCTCGATCCACTGGTCCAGCTCCTTGGCGAAGCCCTTCTCCTCCATGGCGAGGGGGGCCGGGCGGGCCCCCCAAGGCCCGGGCCCGCCTGTGGGTGCCGGCGGCGGCCGGGGACGCGCGGCCCGCTCGGGTCCGCTGCGCTCCGCGTAATGGCGGCGCCCCCCGCCTGCCGCGGCTGCTGCGCACTTCCGGCCACGCCCACGGCCGCGCGCGGCGCGCGCCGGCGCTTCCGGCGCGCCGAGGCGGCCTCAGAGCCACGCCCCCTCTCCCCCTGACCCCGCCCCTCAGCTCGGCCCCGCCCCCGCTCCCCTCAGGGCTGCGTGTGGCCGTGGCGGCCGCGCTGCTTCGGCCAAGGAAAAAAGGAATAAAGTGCTCCCTTCTGCGTGTTGAAATAGGATAACAGCACACGGTTTGGCGCCCGCTGTGCGCGTCGAGTCGCAAGCGTTGGCAGCAGGGCGCGGGAGTGTAACAATCCCTGTCTGCCTCTCGGTAAATGCGCGGCATTAATTCCTTTTGTATTCCCGTGAAGTACTGCGGAGCAATACTCAAAACTGGAGTTTGTTGTTTTTTTTTTCATCACGCGTACGACGGTGTACCAAATATGACACATGATCGGTGAATATAAGCAGTAAAAATTAATAACATTTGCTCGCAATCTGGCACTCATCCTGCCCTCAGCTTTAAACTGTGACAGACCTGCAGGAATTCCTACCCGGTGCTCTTTATTTATCTCCTCCGGACTCGTCCTGCCGTCTCTCCTGTAGCCAAATGGAGCAGTAATACCGTGACAGAGATGCAACAACCGAGGCTGTGACACTGCCACAAGCTGGAGCGCCTAGCCCAGACAGCAAGGACTGGGATTTTGGGAGACCCCTGAGGGGAAACTTCCCTGGGATTTTCGGCAGGATAAAGTAGATCAAGTCCATGCGGTGTGTTTCTTCATGTCAGATGGGAAGGCTGAGGACTGCTGAGGAGCTGCTCAGGCTGTCCTACCAGGAACACTGATGTTGGTCACCGTGCCCTTCATCTCCACTGGGAAAAACAGACAGATTTGAGGAATTCACCCTCAACTGAGGGGGGGAAAATGAAAGGATTCACAGCATCACATCCCTGAATCGAATTTTCTAACTAAAAACACAGCTAGCAACGTAAAAGAGAGCAATTTATGTAAAACACAACTTTGTAGCTACTGTTCTGCATGACAATTGCTCGCCCCTCCAGTTCCCAGGAAAGATAGCTGCCAGGAACTGTCCACACTCCTCTGGATGTTTGATTTGCTGTTTTTTTTCTCCAGAAGATCATTTCTAACCATGTTTGTGACCCCACAGCAGAGAACAGCTGTGGGATAAGGCAAATCCTGCCTCGTGGCAGGGGACAATAAATCTTCCCAGCCTCAAGCATACAGGAGAGCAGCACCCCCAATAAAAACCACCCCTGGCTTGTCCAAAATGACCCAAAAAAGGGCATCCTGAGCCTCAGGAGGCCAGCCTTAAAGCAAATGCTGAGCAGCTTTTATTCCATCTTTCAGTTTCTGGAGGTTCCCCCGTGGTTTCGCTCGAGGAAACAAAGCGCAGACGGACGAGCACGCTTTGGTGCTAAGTTTGTGTTTACTGATTCCTTGCCACCATTAAAATGTCTAATAGCTTAAATGGAAACCTGCAGCTGAGCTATTTCTCCTGGCTCCCGGTCAGGAATAAAGAGGTTTCTCGGCTATCGATCCGAGGGCAGGTCCTCAGCAAAGCTCTGGCAGAGCCTCTCAGCCTGAGCATCCCCAGAGCAACAGGACGTGGTTTGCTGGAAAGAGGGAGCTCGTGGGACGAGCTGGGGATTTTCCTGCAAGGGAGCGGCAGGGACGGAGCCTGCGGATGTGGGGGACATCCATCAGGCTCCCTGGCAGGGGAACTGACAAGCCTCACCCAGAGGGAATTAATGAAGGCAGCGTTTTCCACCACCTTCTGTAAAATCTCATCATTTCTGTGCTAGAACCTTCTAAAAAGGCACTGCTGGTGAAGTGGCATAAAAGGCCACCTTATTAAAAAATACATTACTGTTGGCTGTGTAACATTAAACCCCCCGTGGGGTTTACCTCGCTTTCTTATTCTGGTGCTTTTTCCACTGAAACTCGGCTTTCTGAGGTGTGAAACAGAACACAGGAGAAATAGAAGCAGAAAAAAATTACTCATGGCCACCGCTGCCTATGGAAGGCATTGCCTGGGCTTATCCACTGCTTCCCGAAGGGTGCTGGACTCCTGTGTTTTAGAGAGGAGAGAGGCCCACCCCACAGTGAATAAATGAAATAAATCAGTACAGTTCTTCCTTCTGCCAGCAGCTGAGGGTGCACAAACCCAGTGGGAGCTGCTCCAAGGACACCTGATCCCCCTGGGAGGGTGCAGGGGAGCACCAGACCGAGGGACATGAGGATACGAATCCCTAAAACAAATTTTAGGGTGCAGACACGGCATTTGTGCAGTGGATGGGAGGCAGACCTACCTGGCAGCAGCCTCTGTGGGAGCCTGGATTCTTTCTCCCAGGGTTTCCCCACGGGATTCGTCTCCCGTGGTGGCATCTATCGCCATGGGCAGCACTGCAAGGAGCAGCAGGAAACATTACAACGTCTTGATAAACTGGGAACCAAAAGCCAGGGAGAAGTCAGAGGGGAGGGAAGAGGCAAAGAGAGGGGGGATCAATCTCTGAAAACGGACTCTGTCACCGTAACACATGCACAGGGATGGATTCCGAAAGGAAGGAGAGCGGCCAAACCCTCGCAAGGATCCTCCCGAAATGTTCCTCTCGGACACAGCTCCATCTTTCCGGGAATAAAAAATGTCCTCCTGCAGCAGCCTAGAACAATTTTAATCCCCAAACAGCTGTTTTTTGGGGGGAGGGGGAGGAACCTCAAAACCTGCGAGCCTGGCAACAGGTTTTGTTCGCACGCGAATCCGGACTATTCGCCTACTCCTCGTATTGAACCTGCCGGCTGATTTGATTACTTGCCTGGAGACGCATGTGCAAATCGGTTTTGCAGCCTTTGGAGGGCACTGCCTTCCGCCGCGCCGTCTCCGCTGACTGATGCCAGCGTGTCGCTAATGCGATGTGCAGCGAGAGCCGGCGCTGCATGCCGACGCCGATGCCCGCAGCCCGCGGCCGTAAATCCCTCCGTTCCCGAATGCAAGAACACCGCCGTCGGAAATGCCTCTATCCTGGAAAAATGTGTTAGCGACAATTGAATCGCTCAAACGAAGCGGGATGAGGCGCAGGCGCTCCCCTGCCACGCACTTACCCGGACAGGAGCAGCCGATGATGGAAGACTGGGTGGGGGGAAAAGGGCATCAAATTGAAAAGCCCCGGGGAGATGAATGGGAGATAACGGAGTGAAAAACATTCACAGCCTGAAATGGTTCCCCCTCCCGGCAAAATTTCCTTCTCATCTCCCTGGGATGCGCTGAAAGGAGAGCGCCTTGGAGAGGGGGGTAAATCTGGTGGTAAGAATCCGAGCAGACAGTTAAGACTACACAAGTAAGCAAATTTATTTGAAGACAGAACAAATATCGTGGCAAACAACAATATGCAAATTCAGTTGAGAACAGGGGTAAATATCAGACTTCGTTTTCAAATCGATATAAAATATAGTCAGGTTTCATTTTGTCCAAAAAGCAGCTCGCATCGGGGTGGGGGGTGGGGGGGGTTGGAGGGGGTGGCCCTGTCCACGCCATCCGAGCTGGGTGTCACCTGGAAAACCTCAGGCTCGGCAGGTGGCTCCTCTGCCAGCGGAGATGAGCGGTGCTGGGAGGAGATGCAGGCGCCTTTGGGACTCCACGTTTCCACCTCCATTCTCCTTCAAAGCCAATTTTTGCCACAGAGCAAGGGGCGGGTTCATCCCCTCCGTGACCCTCAGTGCCCACCCACCTACGTTTGGTCCCGGGTGCTTTTTAGGGCTGGGCATCTTTGAAGGCACCTGCACCTCCTCTTCCTCCCTGGCTCCCGACGGATCAGCCTCCAGTGGCTGAGCCTGAAGAGCCAGCGAGGGAGCAGCTCACCTCGGATGCCAGAGGAGCGAACAGGGCGAAATCCCCTCCCGGGGGCGAAGGTGCTGGCGGGCTGCTTTCTAGAAAAACCATCCCAAAAGAAAAGCAGACATAGAAAACATTAGATTGTCAATGAGGCTTTGAAACAAATTCAAGTTTATCCTTAATTTTTCTCATACGTGTGTGTGTGTATGTGTGTGTGAGTTGATACAAACAGACGAGAAAGACGTGGTGGACTGAACTGAAGCTGGGGACGGGCATGTGGTCAGTTGGCGTCCGCAGGAGCACCATCGGATACGGAGGAGTTAGCACCAGAGAGCTGGGAGCACCCAACTGAGCACACGCGTCCTTGGGGAACAGTGGGGACACATGGAACAGTCCATTGGGAACAATACAAGGCAATTCATGAGTTTTCATACAGTACAATACAGTCACTGATCAATTAACCCTTTCAGTACAGTACATGACAAGTAACACTTTGCACCCTGTTAGCACTAGGAGAGGAGGGCTCGGGCTGGAGAGGGGTGGCTGGTGAGCTGTGCTGGATTTCAGGGATCGTGGATTGCTTCGGCAGCTCTCCCACCCCAGCTCGGGCGGCCCCACCCCAGCCTGGCTCCGGGGGATGCGCCGGTGGAGCGCAATGCCACCAGCCCGTCCGCCCAAATCACGGAATCCTAGAATCCCACAGCGGAGGGGACCTCAAAGATCACCTAACTGCACCCTCCCTTTCACCAGACCAAGCTGCAAAACGGTCCTGGTTTGGCCAGAGAGCTGGAAGAGCCGCCCCAGCGATGAGAAAACCCCTAATGCCAGCTCCACCTGGCCAGCTCTGGTGCCAAAACACACGGAAAAGAGTTCAGGGGCTGCCTTCAGCCAGCCTCGAGCCAAACCTGCTTCTTCCCTCAGGCGTAGTGAGAACAGGGTCCATTGGAAAAGTGCTAAATTACAGTACATTGGCATTTCCATATGTCAACTATTGAACAGCAAAACAGATTGTTTGAAAACAGAATCAGTATCGTACAGTAAGTTCACACTTAATTCTTCACCGTTTCTACACTTGTAACACATGCATTTTATTTCCATTAGTTTAATGCCAGTAGGACCAACATCCTCCAGAACAATGATCTAACATTAAACAAAAGTTCCTAAGGAAAATATTAAGCATCACATAAAGTTTCAGGAAAAAACCTGTTAATTAGCATCACAAGGTACTCAGATTTACACTTAGGAGTTTTCATGCCATGACTTTAAAACACCTTTTGGTTAATATCCTGGGGGTGGGGGAAAACAAACCCAAAAAAAACCAAACCAACCCAAAAAAACCCAAAAAACAACAACAAAAAAAGATTTAAAAAAGGAATGTTTTGGGAAATAATCTATTTCTCCACGTGTATACACACCCAGGGAGACAAGCACGAACACGCGGGCCGGTGCATGGGTGTGTGCACAATTTTGTTTTGATAAACTTGACTCATTTCAAGGGCATTTTCATGGGTCCAAAAAGACTTTCAAGGAAACCAACTCTAAACTACTGAAGCAAATTAAAAAGTCTCTCTTGGAGGAACAGAAAAGGTCGGTAAAGCATCGCCTGTCTGCTGTTACAATGCGCTTCCCACAAGCTATCTGAAAACCCAAACACAACTAAAAATCCCTTTTTTCCACCTAAAAGGCCCTTCCAGAGCCAAGGGTGCTGTGCTAGGATTTGCATTCAGGCCTCAAATGTGACGGGCAGGAGAAAACACTGAATTCTGCCTTCCCAAAGGCTGAGATGCCATCTCCAAGGGACAAAAAAACTACACCTGAGGGGGAAAATAAGACAAAAATACCTGTTCCACATCCCCCTTTCTCCCAAGCTTGTTTCCACGGACTCCGTGAGACTGGTGGGCTTGCTGGGGGGGGACTTTTCCAAATGGTTTGCCTTTATCCTGGTGACAGTGAGCGGGATGTGGGCTCTGAGTCACCGAGGTACTTTCTGAAGAGGCTGTTCCCTCAGCCACTACAATTTTGGGGGCTCGGATAGAGCAGCAGCATCGCCTGGTGCTATTTTTTTAAAGCTAAATTTGCAGGGATAATTTGGTTGGGGATGGGGGGGGGGGAGGAAGAAAAAAAAAAAAACAACCCAACCCAAAATGTGGATTCTGTTTCTGTTTTTACATCCAGTGACAGAGGACGTAAGAGCATAATACTTGGGGTTGCTCAAGATTTATTTGGGGTTTTTAACCACCTTGCGTTCCCACTGAATATCCAAGCCCCTGAAGAAGGAAGCCAAGAACACCAGCCACTAAAACTGGAGCTGTTCAGGATAACTCCTCCATCTGCTGCAACAGGCAAGCCCAACACAGCCATCCCTTTTTGCTGCTCAAGGTTATTTCCACGCTGGCCCCCTGCTAGCAGCAGTGAAGGAGAAGCCCTAATTCCCTTCTCTGCATTCCCACTGATCATGCTGTACTGGCAGGGTTTATCCATCAAGTGTCACCGGGGAGAAACTCCCATCACGGAGGATTGCCAGGGAAGGATTTGGATTGACTGTGGGCTCGTCAACGATGATGAGCAGAAGTCCCAAGTGTGGATACCCTGGCATGAAGGGAACACGGGGCTCTCACACCCACCACGATTGATTTGCTGCCGTGGAAAACCCACGGGGGCTTTTAAAGGAGCAGAACCCCACCAGGTGGTTGGGAGTGGGTGGTTTGGGGCATCAAAACCCAGATTATTCAGCATCCCAGGGATCACCATTCCGAATCCTAGAGATTTCTGACTATGTTTCCTACTAGCTCTTCCCCGCTGCTTTCCTGCTGGCAAGGGAGCTCTGATCCCTGGAATACCACAGCAATATAACAGGAATAGCACATCTGACCTGCCTCTGAACACGAGAGCTGATCGACTCCTAACAGCGCTTTCCGAATTCAACAGCGAACCCCAGGGTTATTGTGCTCCATCTTCTAAATGGCCTGCAAATCTTTTTGACTTCAAAATGCCTTTTGCAGTTGAAGCCCACGACCAATCCCAACAGCACTTCCAGTGCAGGCACAAGGATGGCTTTTATTGCAATGGCTTGAGCACAGCCTCTATTGGTAGCAGGCTCTCGGGCTGGCTTGAGCTGGGCTGTCCCGTGCACTCCAGACACAAGAGCGCCTTGCCCGCCCTGCGACTCCTGCTCCTGCTCGATTCCGGGCGTCAAGGAGATGATCTTGCGCCACCCCAATCCCTATTGAGACTTCTCCTGCATCTTTGGTGTTTTTAAAAGCCATGCCCTCGGGTCTCCGGGTGACCTCGAAGTTTACAACCACCACCACCACGTCTGCCTGGACGCCAGCGACGCAGATGTCGGTGCTGTCGTGTAAAACAAGCTTGGACGGGTAAATTCCCTACTCTCAGGTGGCTAATGGATACATAATGGAAATCAGGCACACCTCAAAATTTTCTTCTGATGGCCCCTACGTAATTAACACTGCGCCTAGGAGGGGAAATAGCTGGGGAAAAGAAGAGAGTTCAAAACTCAGTGCTAACAGTACGTACAAAAGTGCAGTGCTCAGTTTAGTCCGAAGCAAAGTGACTACTAGTACTTAAAGTGCTAGTCCCAGCGTCGGTTTGGTTCAGTGTCCGAAACACGGGGGGGAGGGCGGGGAGGCTACCCCGGGGGCAAATTAAAAACAGACAGCACTGCAACTGCACATGCCACACCAAAAGTGCTTCAAATCACGCCACGGCTCAGCTTGTGAACACACACGAGCAAACGACTTGACACCTTTTAGGCTACTATAAAGAACAGCTCCATTAACTCCATCGCTATGAACCCGCTCGGGAAGCAAGTGGTCACGGCGCACAGAAAACAAAGGACGAGCCCACTCCAAAACCAAGAGCCTTTAGGAACACTGACGAGCCTTTGCAACTAGGATACTCAAAGTCTAGCGAAAGCAGCCTTGCCCAGTGCCTGCAACAAGCTTGGCCGATGCTTATCATGCACTTTGCGGAGGCAGGCTGCCTCCTCTTACGCGCTATCTTACAGCTTAGCCTATTTACCTATTTACTTGTGGTCTGCTTCGTTCATTGCAGCTTTCTGACCATGCATTAAGCTGGCTTGTTTCTCTCAGCCACCCTACCTGCCAAAGGACAACGAACGCAAGGACGAGACGACGAAGGCGGTCTGGTAAACGCTGACGTGACTCACGGCTTCGTTTTCACGAAGAACAAAGCTCCGGAGAAGGACTTGGGATCAGCACGCTCCTGGGAAGAGGCTGGGAAAGGAGGATTCGTCCCAACAGATGACAGGCATGCCCTTTCCTCTTGGTAAACGCACACTTCCCACCAACTGCCCCATCACCCAGCCCGATCTTCACACAAAGCAGAACCTCCAGTTCTCACTGTGTTTCAGCAAGCACCCCAAAAAAATGGCCACAGGACAGCAAAGTGGCTCCCCGGGCCCTGCATGCATTGCCACCAACTCTCCCCCAAGTGTTGTACAAGGCAACATCTGGCTGTGCAACATCTGGTGCGTGCAAGGTGGGAGTGGATCTTTTTCATGGAGAAAGCTCTTTTAAAGTCAGAAGCTGGCAGGATCTGTTGAGGATGCTGCAGGTACAGCTGCAGACATGTTTCTCATCAGAGATCAAGCACTAGGGAGATGGTTTTCCAGCAGCAGGGAACACTAATATCCCAGGAGTAAAAACAGAGCTACAAACTCACGCCACTTATTTCCATTACTGCCAGAAAGAGCTGGATTCAACACACAAAGAGCAAGGTCGTGCATACGGGGCATATGGATGTAGGCACAAAACTGGCAAGAAATGAAAAGATGTGGGAGCTGGAGAAGTGCAGCGCGATACGGGCAGTGCCCCGCAGTGAGGAGGGCAACGAGGTGCAAGGTGGGGAAACACCACCATCTCAGTCCACCATCCAGACAAAAAACTTTTGGAATGATATATCCAGGGGAATGTACACAAGCACGTGGATGTGGCCACGAACCTGCCTCCCAGCAAGGAACAAGTCCATCATGGGGGAAAAGCATGCCAACCTTCCCTAAGTGATGCTGGAGCCTTGTGGGATTAAAAGCAATTGCTGAGCGATAGACTGGGCAAAGAAGCATCTTCCAGGACTGTATTCCAGGACTGATCCTGCAAGAGTGGCACTTCTCACCATGTGCCATACGTGGGCACTGGGATCACATTTGGTTTAAGTAGCGTTGACCTCAGTGTTGAGACCAAACCCAAACACAGGAGGCATGGACAATTACCAGCCTGAAAACTCCCATGCCAAGAGGACTCCTTTTCCAGGTCTTTTTATAACATGTTCTTTCCTGTCTTCCGATGGAAAGGATTTTTGGCAGATGATTTGGAAGTGGATAATAAATCTAATGCTAGGACACCGCGTCCAATTGCTCAGTAATTTCCTGCACAGCTCTCACCAGGAAGTTTACGCGTGGTGCCGCATTTCTGCCGCTTTACTTTCTCCTACGATTTACTTTCTCCTCTCCTGTCATTGTGTGTGACGCTCCTTATAATTCTCCCTCCACCTGGAGTGGCAACCCTGTTAAATTTTTTAAAAAGAAAAGCTATTAGAGGTTTTTTTAGGAGAAAAGGCTGTCTGCTTGCCCGTGACCTCACCTTTAACCCGAGCTCTGGAATTTAAAGGCATTTATAAAATCCTGCTCCGGCCGCTGCTCTAGATTTTCACCTAAACATCCTCAGCAACTTTCCCAGTCTCCAAAAAAACAACTGATTTGGAAGTTTATTAGGAGCAATAATTTACTTTTGGAGGCGGAGGCTTTTGCTGCATTGAAGCCTGCAGATATCCGTGCACTGGTTTTCAGTGGTGAATCAAGCGATTCCCAGACACAGCCTATTTCCGAGGAAAACACCAGCCCAGGCTGCTGGGTGCCAGAGACGCTACAGTGCAAGCTGAAGATGCGGGGCCATTTTTAATTCTATGCTAATTATCGCAATAAAAACCAGATCCTGCAGCGGAAGACCCATTCTGGGAAGAAATAATCATCCATCTTTCCTAGCTGTAGCCGTGCTGCTGGAGAAGAAGCTTATTTACAAAATGGCAATCTCCAGGAAAAAAGCTGTTAGCGTTGTCTGACAAAGCCATATATTCTGATACCTTCTGGGGGGCTCTGTCTGGGAAATTCCTCTTTGAAACCCGATGCTATAAACCTCAAATATGGAAAAACCCCATCCTGTTCAACAAAAGGCAGCTGTAGGGCTAATGCAACCCACCGTGACACAGAAATGATGCTTGGAGATCCCTGCTTTGAAATCGCTGCTTTCGGTTTAGAGCAGGAAAATCATATGAGCCCTAAATTATTTATATGTGAAAAGATGCTTTTAATAAAAGCATCAATGGTGTGTAAACAAAACCGAAATTCCTAAAGCAGACTTTCCACATTTTGTACGGTTACTTAAATGTGGATGAGAAACATCCTTTTTCCCCCCCGGCCAAAAAACATCCGTCCTGCAGGATGGCATGAAAATGCCCTTTTTTAGTATGCAGGCAACACAAGAAGCCAAATAAAGCCATGAACCTGCAGAGTGGTTGTGAAAGGGATGAAGAGAACCCAACCAAGCAGCAGGACTGCAATCTGTTCCCGCTCCCCGAAGAGGCTCTCGCACCAGATTGCGGTGCCAGACAATCTCAGGGAGACGGGAACCTGCACTTGGGTCTCAGCCAAGCACGACCCCCAGCGCCTCTTGCCTCGACTGCCAAGACACAACCTTCCTCCAAGAGCTGCTTGCACCCCGGCGTGCCACCACCCACGCAAAGGGCTCTGCTCCGCCTCCTCCGTCCCTCCTCGCTGGGCATCCACGAGGCCTACATCCAGTATTCCCAGGCACGTTCCCAGGGAGCAGCAGAACAGCTCCGATCCGTCGCCCCGCCGCAGTGATGGAGCCTGAAGACGGGAACATTGGACCGCAGGGACAGCACGTTGAAAGCAAAACATTTTATTACCGTCGGTTAAGCTTCGTAATGCACGCTCACGAGTAAGAGAGAGGTTATATGGAGATCACTTTGCTCCCTACCAACTGCAGCTTCTGGGATTAAACGCAGCAGCTGCTGAGCGGAGCGGAACGGGACCGGCGCAAAGAAAAGGAGAATAAAATACATTTGAAACGGTGTGCGGGGGGGTAGCTTGGCAGAAAACAGGCCCCTGACTTGAAATTCAAAGAGAAAGGTTTATTTTTTTTACTGCTGCACCAAAAGGCACGGCGTCCTGGACAACAGCTGGCGACCAAGCACTGCTCAGGAAAGGCACCCCTGTAACTCAATACCCACCTCAGCAAGCACCACCCGGTACGGGCGCCGCAGCTCCCACACAGCGCGGGAATGTCGGAGAGGAACGCTTTTCCTTGGGGCCACGACAGCTCTACAGTCCAGAACGCCACAAAGCCAGGAGCTCCAGACTCATCACGCCCCCACAGGTGTCCGTGGGAAATTCTGGGGGCCGTGGACCACCAGGAGGATGGGTGACAACGGGGACCTACCCTGAATTCTGGGCGGCTGGCTAGCTCAGCCGCAGCGCCTCGCAAGGCTCGCCTGGGGTTGACTCAGCCGTGTGATTCTGGCTTGTTTTCTGTCCGCTCCCATGAAACGTTTTTGACAGCAAATGCCAGCCTGGGATGGTTTCTAAAGAACACAAGTTTCTTCCAGCAGAAATTGCCCCTTCAATCTAAGATCAAAAATCCTGTTATCTTTCCTGGAGGTCAGGGAGCATAAAAAAGCTATTTTGGACCATCTGCTGAAGAGTCACTAACACACTTTACCAGCACCATCTTTTTTAAGCCCAAATCAGTTTACCTTCCAGCCAATCTTCCACAAGCAGCTTCAAATTGTATCAAACCCTATCCAGAGGAGCACTCTGCTTTCCCCTTTCCCGATATTACCGCTCTTATTTCACAATAGTTTCTGCATTCAGACGGAATTGAAAGGAGAAAATGCCTGCGCTAGTGAAAGAGGACTCCGGTTATTGCTAGCACAAAGCTACCAATTTTTCTTCTAGCAAACAAACCGCTTGGCTAGAAAGGTGGGAAGCTCTTGGAAGACTGAGAGCCTGGAGGAGGCTGGTTTTCAGGCTGAGGCAAGTGAAAAATCCCCATATTGTGCCCTCTTGCTTGTTTTGCACAGCATCCTCAGCCTCGCTGAGAGGAAGAGGCCGGCGTGGGTTTTGAACGAGGAGAGAGAGCACCTCAAGGGCTATTGCAACAGCTCGAGGGCTGCAGAGGGGAGCAGGAGGGTGAGCTTCCCTCTGTGAAGAGCCTGAGGAGGGAGGTCTAGGGAGGTTATCCCAGCTTTAGAAGGCGCCTCCTGAGAACGGGAAAGAGGTGCGAAATGCAACAGGTTAAACTGCAGCTTGATGCTACAGGCAGGAGTCAAGGGGGCACCACCTCTGCCTCCTACTCTGGATTGGGGGTTTTCTCGGGGTTTCACACATATCAGCATAAAACACATACTGCCAAGCAGACAGTTTTAAGCTCTCTTTAAAAGAAAAGTCTCTGTAATATGCCTTCACCAAGGTAACTCACGGTAAAAAGCTGGCAGCATCCATGAAAATGTTCATCAGGTGACTACAGCACCTCCCTCTCTTTTTTTTATTTCTTTTTTTAAAATAAGACAGCTAGAAGGAACTTATCAGTGGTTAGCTCCAAGGGTTACCCCTGGCAGCGCTGAGGGATGACTGTGCTGACATCAGCAGTAAATGCTGCTATGGAGCGGGGCCGGGATGCAGCAGGATTACGTGCACACTGCATGCTGGCACACGCTGATCCCAGGACGGACATGCCTCGAGGCTCTCCAGAGAGGATGCGCCAGGCAGGAGGTGAAATCCCAGAGGCAGAAGAGGAAGGAAGAAAGAGCTGGGCTCCTGTGGTATCCAGGATCAAGCTGTTGACACCTTCCCTCTGAGCTGTAATGGGATACACAGTACCTGTGGGTGGCTGTCCCTTGCCTAGCTCAGGTGTCTGCTGCCACTTTGACCCAGGTCCTATGGGCAGGCTCTGGTGGTCCCTGGTCCTGGTGGGTCCCACCGCAGCAACCGGAGTCAGTACAGGACTGTAAGAGAGTAGACAGGAGCTTGGCAGAGGCACAGCTCTTATCTCCACATCTTCATGCTTTGCTGTGGGCACGCTCCTCCCACGTGCCTGAATTTACAAACCCACATCAAACCCCTGGGTCGATTCCCAAACTGATTTGGAAGCATTTGCTATTACACATGCAGAGAAAAGCGACTCTAATTACTCTGCACCCCATTTAAATGTCCCGGGGAGAATGAAATCCTGGCACTGCTCAAAGAAACCAAATTGAGGTTACACATAACAAAGGATCCAGGCATGCCACTGAGCTGTGGTGGGAAGGAAGAGCCTGAGCTCAGAGCAGCACTTGCAGCAGATGCAGCGAAGCTCATCCCCGGGGAAGCTGTCAGACATTGCCTACGAGCGAGATGGTGCGCGCCGGCTGCTCGGGGGAAGCGGCGAGTCTGCCACCAGCACAGCACCAGGTCTGCCCCAGGTAACTGCTCCCTGCAGCCCACTCCACATGGGAGCCATCCCCCAGGGAGTGGCGGACTGCAGGGTTCAGTAACTCCTGCTTTGCTGCAGCTTCACCCCAAGAATGTGCCCCAGCTGTACCCCCAGCCCTGCTCTCTGCCGGAGCCCCACCAGCCACGCAACAGCTGCCGAAGCACGCGAGAGCTGCAGGCAGGATCCCTGGAATGGCTGAGGCCGAAACACACCAGAACAGACACGGAGCAAAACGACTGTCTGGGAAAAACACAACCAGCTCCACATCTTTTTGTCCTACATTGGCTGCAGCAGTTACCAAATGCACGGTGAGGGAGGGAACCAAGGCACATTCGGGCTTTGCACAACGTTTCCAGAGGGATTTGTAACAAAAGCTTAAGAAAAAGATGCTGAACTTGTAAGAAAAAAAAAGAGGTTTAGGGCCCTCAAGCCAGGTCATGCACGAGACACGAACTTGGTGATCCGACGGGGAAAAGGAACAACACTGGCAGGATCAGGCCCTGCCAGCAAAGTGAGAGGAGAATGTCCCCATGCACTCAGCCATATCAACACCTACAGGGGTTTCTGCCTGTGCTGCTTTAGTGACCTTGATGTTTTGCAACCAGATGGAGCAAGAAATATAATGTCAGCTTAAAGGATATGCTCTGAGGAAAGAGGCATGGAGGTTTGGTTCACCTTGTGAAACACAGTGCCTATTCTCAGCTTACAGGTAAACATTGCAGCCAAAAAACTCTTTGCCTAATTTTACCAGGAGGGGGGGAGATTATTAAAAATGCTTAAATTAAAAGCCTTCATCACTTACTACAGGGATGTGCACATTAACTGAGTTGTTGAATCCAGCATAAATCCTATTGCCAAGAACTAGATCAAACCCTTGCCCTCTGTTCTTGGGTGCCAGTAGCCTCTGCTCACCCCTGCTGTGACAGCTACCTGGGAAAAACTCTTTCCAAAGTGCCACCAGCACAATGCTCCGCTTTTCAAACACTTTGCCGTGTTTATTGGAGTCTCAGGAGAGAGACCGTCCTTGGAGGCAGCTCAGTTCCCTCACAGATTCCCGTTCTAGGCAGCCCTACGGAGATATCAGGAGTGTTCCAACATCCAGGGGGAAAGAACAAGCAGCTGTGGTGAAGACAACCCAAACAGAAAACACATCTACCCGTTGACTGCACCCTGTGCTGCATTTACTCCACAGCAGTGCTCTGTCATCTCCCTCCCAGAGCCTAAGGTGCCCAGCCTTAGATTCCCACTGCCGGCTTCCTGGGAGAGAAGAGAGAGATTCTCTTTTTCCATCAGGTACCTCCCAACCAGGCAGCAGCACAGCAACCTCCTCGGTGCCCAAAGCAAAAATGACAATTTGCAAAACAGCCACAGGTCCAGGGGGAACTTCCAGAGACAAAGCAGCTCCTGCTCAGCACCAGTTGCCAAGGGAAGCGGTGGGAGCGATGCCAACGCCAGGCTGGGCTCCCTGGGAGCCAGCCCTGAGCTTTGCTCTCGTGCTGCAAAGCCGGCGGGGCCGCTGCTGCCAGCACATGCCGTGCTCCAGATCCCCCTCGGACATGGAACAGCAGGGATAATTGATTTATGTTCAAAATACCAGGGCTGCATTGGCACACCCAGCCTTTTCCTCAAGAAGAGGAGGGAAGAAATAGCTGCCTGACACATGTGCCCTTCTGGAAGCTGTTGGGATGAATATACATCATAGATTCATGTGTGCAGTGGTGAAACACTGTGGGACAGCAGGACCTTCTCTTTCCTTGGACCTGCACAGAACTCTCAGACCTAAAAATGTTACTGTGTGTCTCTTCATGTGATGACAACATACAATCCTGGGAGATTTAGGAACGTAAGGGAAAACCTGTATTTCCAAACATGCTGGCACAGGGAGCTTATATAGTCACCTACTGTGCTTTCCTTACATTTGTGTTTGAACAGTCTCATCAGAAAGCAACAAGAACATGACCAGGGCTAACAATTATCCCTGGTGGAACGTTTTGTATTTCCTTTGGAAAGGATGCGGAAGAGACCTGACAACAGCCTTTAATTATGCGTAAGAGCTGCGGCAGGGAAGAAACGAACCCGTTTTTATAACTCCTCTGGAGAGCATGGCCTGTAAGGCAAAGAGCAATAGAATTAGATGGAAGCAAGGGACACATGGACTGGACAGCAGGAAAAGTATCTGACAGGAAGTAGGGTGAAATAGCTTAGGGAGGGAAGCTGGGAATATCCAGCGTGGGAGATTTGAAAGAGCAGATTTTGTCCAGGTTGTTCAACTTGGGGAAAAATATGGACGCTTTTTGCTCTGTACCCGGCCCTGAAACGCACCATTAGAGGCACCCTTGCACTTGCAAATTCGAGTTTAGAGTCAGGTAGGTTCCAAACCTCCCAAACACTACATTCCACCCCAAATTTCTCCCCGTCTCGCTTTCAGATACCATCAGTATCGACCACCATCAGACCATCACAAGAACTCTCGCACTCCTTTGAGGTAGGGAGGTGTCACCCACCCCCTTTTAGTGGTGGAGAACACAGGCACAGGCGGGATAAAGCCAAAGCGATCCCATCTCCCTTATCAGGAGGCCCAGCTCCACACACTGACAGCTTTCCCAGAGTCCAGGCAATTACTCCAGCACTTCACTGGCTCAAAGCACAGCTTTCAACAGCTGTTGACACCGACCCCTGCTGCACCTGAGACCTCAGAGTGGCAGGCCCAGGAAAGCAAAGGCGGTACAAGTGGTGATCATCCTCAGAGTCTTGTTAGAAACCACACAAACCCCTTTGCAAAGGCATGAGATTGCTTCTTGAAACCCTCTTTCTTTCCCCTCTGATCCCCTCCAGCCTTCCTTGGCAATGGAAAAGAGCAGCTGCCCCACTGATACACACCACACTCCATCAGTCATTCCTGGAGCGGGAGGCAGCCGATGCAGCGTGAAAAGCACACGCAAGCATCCATAAGTTGAGATGGCACCAGCAAACCTCACAGGTCACCAACAACTGAGTGCTCCTCTGAGCTTCTGCCTGTATTCCTGGGCGAGCCTCCTCGCTCAGCAAGAGCCCAGCCACGTGAGCCTCCAAGAACGAGCTGTAAAAGCACTAACTTCACCCATCGGCCTCGCTTGGCCCCGGTGGGTTTGCTGGCAAGGTTAGACACTTGCAGAGCGTGCTACTGATCCCAAAGAGGAAGGAGAAGCAGCCCCAAGAGAACCACCCTGGTCCCCGAGTAGAGCATGAGGATCCAGGCTCTGTGTCTCCTTGCCCAGCTCTGTGGGACTCCAATGCTGAAGGCGCAGCCTATTCCTCCTACTACGGATCCAACCATCCCCGGTGCTCTACGATTCCCTGGAGCACGCATCCTGTCCTCGCTTCCCTCCGCCCCCTCCTGCCTTTTCGTTCCTCTGCCTCAGTGGGAAGTGCTTATCTCTGCTCTTACTCCCCCTCTCCCTCTGCATTGTGCCAACAACATGTGCTCCCAACAAGGACCAGATGGGAATACTTGTAAGAGCCTGGGGTTAACCCGTGTCTTTTATCCCACATACTCTCTGCTGTTTTGAAATGCAGATTCCGTTGCACGCGCTTTGCAGTGTAAAGATTTAAGGTTAGTAGTAGAGTATGTTGATATTGCTCGCGAAGCCCATCTCGCTCCTACTGCACGCTGATCATCTCCGATACGGGAAACAGAACAGACAGACAGTGCTCTAATGTCTCCAAGGGCAGGACCTATTGGAAACAGGGGGGGAAACGAGTATTTGCAATATGCCCGTGCATATCAATCTCCAATATTCCTCTCTCCCTCGCCTCTGCGTTCATTTGTGCCCACATTCATTTGTGAATTCACAGATGTTGCGCCAGTGGGGCTGGGCACGAAGCCTCGGCTTTCTCCGGCTGCCAGCAGCCGCCACCGAGGGCCATCTTTGCCTCCAATTAATCTCTGCGTGGCAAACGATCGGGACCAAGAGCAGATGCAAACTCCCGCCTGCCGGACGGATTTCCCCCACCGCGGTCAAGAAATCCATCCGATTGTCTGCGTGTCCAACCAACACCTCCAGGGCAGGAGCCGTGACCCCTCCCAGATTAACACTGGTGCGGTGGATGGGTCTAAAATCCCGAAAAGACGGAATATGCCTTTTTAAGTTTTGGCTCTGTGCAGAGCTAGCAATTTCCACGTGCCACTCCAAGCGTTTCTGTGCAGCCTAGCAATTAAGAAGATGAATTAGCGAGTCGTTAATGACGGTTTTACTGGGGGGGGGGGGGGGGCAGCCAGGCCCCTGGAGGCTAGGCCGGTAGGAACACAACCACATTCCCCACACATGAGAAGCCAGCAGGCACCTGCACCTTTCCAGAAGTTGGTGCACACGAGAGAGCCCCGAGGCTGCGGGTTCGGGTTCCGCGTGACGCCTCCCTCCGCGCGGGGAAGGAGCGATCTAATTACATCCATCACAGAAATGCCAAAACGACATCCGGCTTATAAAACCTCAATTTACGCTCTGACATTTCTGGAAAACCAATTTTTAATCCATGTCATCTATCAGGAGTTCTTGATATTTTACTTCACCTCGATGCTTTATATATACTGTTGCCTTTATTGAGGTGCAGGTGGGGAACTGAACGCAGGCTGACAAAACATTAGGAAGAAAAATTGATGTCAGCCCATGAAGGCTTCCGCAGGTTTTGGAGGAACAGAACAGCAAGAGATCTGGCTTTAGCTTTTTCCAAATCCCCCAAATCCAGAAGCACCTTGTCCCATAGCTGGGGCTCTTTTCCTGTGGCCATGACAGCCTCGCCTGGGTGTAGCTTGTGGTGTAGCCTTTAATTCCACTCCTTCTTGAATAAACTCTTAATTTCAAGAACAACCTTTAGTTGAAAGGAATGGAGGGGCGAGAGGGGAAAGGTGAATTTTAGACATCACAACACATTAAGTCATTAAAATAAAGGGCAACTTAATTTTGGAGTAAGCAGCACAGAAAATTAAACAGAAGGTCTAATTTTCTTCAGGAATTCTTTCGTAAATCGCATATATCTAGTGTACGTACAGCAAAAGTGGGAATGCCATGAAACTGAAAAGGCTTATTAGATAATCTTTGACCTGGTGCAAAATCTGCCCAGTAAAAATACACAGTAATAAACTCCTTTCTACTATAAAAATTACTAGAATTGGAAAACAGGACTGCAAGTCACGCAAGCAGAAGGCTTCCTCACCACCAGCAGCTTCCCTTCCCTGGGAGTCTAGGTCACTTCAATAGGCCATAGTGGAAAAAAATGATGCAATTATCAGACTAGGACATCTGTAGCTGGAAAAAAAAAAGTGCTGACATTGATTTTGGTAATTGCTCGGGGGTTCTCTTTTGTATAAAGGACGCGACTATAATACTTCTGCTTGGGATTTTATGAACACGGCAGTACAGATTTGCAGAGCCAGGGGTTGTAAAATGGCACGCAGACATGACGTGGCCGGCAGCTGCCTCTTTACAGCTCTCACCTCGCCTCAACGACGCCTCCAAGAAAGAGCTTGGCCTTCTTTTAGCCACGCTTTCCCTCGCAGCCCCGCTGAAAACCCGTGGGATTCTTCCGAGGGCTGCGGCCAGGAGCGTGCACCCAGCCCTGGGTGGAATAACGCGTTTATCCAGACCGGTGGCGGGAGCAGACGTCCCCTCCTCCTCAGACTGCGCTTCAGATAAATAAGGTTATTTCGCTACGAGCTACTACAGGCTACAATATACTCACATAAATATAGTAATGCCTATACGTGGATATGAATCGGTATATATCGGATACAGATAAGAAACACTTACGACGACGAGTAGATACCAATAACCGCTGCAGCTTCTCGCTGGGTAAAGCCCACCGTCCGTCCGGGCTGCACGCAGGGAGCCCCAGAGGGAGGGTTTCGCCGTCCCCCCGCTGCTCCCGGCGGGTCGCCCTCTCCACACCAGTGCAAAACGCTTCCCAACCCTTCCGTAGCTCTGTACTTTACCAGGAAAGCCGGCTCCGTGGGCCGGACCCAACACAACGTCTCCCCAGCTGCAAGGCAGGGGAAGCCCCCCAGCCCCTTCCATCCGGGACAAGCTTTTCAGGGACCACCCTGGCTTTTGCGCCAGCAGCGGGGAAAGCCAGGTACGAGGCAGCTGCTGGACTCGGCTTTCTCAAGACTACGAGCGCAAAGCTCGGCTTTAAGCCTCGACGGCAACGCGGGGGGCCCAGCTCGCAGCAGGGGCGAGGAGCCGCTGCGGCGGCGGAGCTGAGGACGCTCAGCAGCTCTGCACCATTGCAATGTAGAGAACCAAATCATCATCCCACTCTTGGTGGTTTGGGAGGATCCTCAACACAGCGCCTGTCCTCCTCTAACGTACGAGCGGAGCTGGACCAAGCAGGACCAACAGGTCTCTAACAGACACATGTGCATGCAGGAGACGGCTTCTCTCGGCATTAGGCTACGCTACCAAAGCATCCCCTTACCGGAGCGGGAGCAGAAATGTGCTCCTAGCATTATTTACACAATATAAAGTGCATTAGGATTTAATAATTCAACTGACAGACTTTCTGCCGGGACCATACAATTTCGAAACAGAGGTGAGGGCTTGAATAGGAAATTCTCTCATGAGAAAAAGAGGTTCAGACCGGTGCTCTTCACCCTGTCCTCCTAAGGATTGTTTTTGGCCGTTCTTTCTAGTGCAAATAAGCTTGTGTTTTCTCAAGTTTAAGGGACATGGCAGTTTCAGGGCGTCAGCAACGAACATTTAAAACACATCAGGGAATTTAGCATTCCCGAGCGTCTGGCTGGGCCCTCCTGGGCACCAGCAGCCCGCGTGGTCACCGCTCTGGGAAGCTGGAGACGCGCTGCCAAAAATACAAAGGAACCCGTTTCCGAATCTCACCGTTCAAGTCTTGCATTGCTACACTCCGAGTGCATCCCTACTACCCTCCAGCCCAGCGCCCGCTTCCCACCGCGTGGAAAGCCGTCCTCCTCCAAGCCAGCGCCGGTGCTTTCCGTGGCGATGGAAACCCGCGGCCGCTGGTCTACCCACGAGTGATCGGCAACGAACGTGAAGATCCCGAGCCAGGTTTGGATACTAAGGTGCATCCCGTGCCAGGGGAGTAAATGCATGAGCGGATCCTACGGGATACCTGCGTGCCAGAACCCAGGCCGGCCCGGTAGCCGGCCGTCGCTGGATTCCTGGGTGACATTTACAACAAACTAACGGCATTGGAAGGCCAATCCATTAACGAAAGATAAAGGGGATTTTTAAAAAAGGGCAGCAATGAGGAAAGCAATTTTGCATCCTTTTTTGCATCTTTTGAAACGGTGAAGAAAACATCCCTTTCCAATCACGAGTAATTTCCTCACCAGCGCTACAGGAACACAGGGAAGGCATGAGCACTTACAACACACGCGGCCACTCAGGCTAATTCCAACCGAGGAGCTTTTACGATCCCTTGAGGCAAAGGCGGGCGGGGATGGGAGATGCCGAGCACACACAGAAACGGGAAGGAGAGCGTAAAAAGTTCGTACATTCATAGCTCCGGTTTGTTGGACTAGAAGTGAATTTTTTACCTCAGGCACTGTGACGGGCAGCAGCAGTCAGCGATACGCTAACGCGCATCAACGACTCATTCACTAAATTCTGGTTTCACACCGGGATGTGGAGTTCTTTTAAGGTGGGGTTTTGTGGTTTTGTTTTGTTTGTTTGTTTTTTTAATTGACCTGTTAAAACCATTGGGACGAAAGCCGTAAGAGCGCCGATGAACCAGGACCCCGCACAAAGCCCGCTGATTCATCAGGGTCCACTGGCTGTTCGAGTGATGGAGCGAGAAAATCTCTTCCAGGTTTGAAAAGGGACCTGAAAGACCAACCTATGGAGAAAGGGATGGGAGTTTTTGACACTAAGCCAAAGGCTTGGTTGCTGTAACTGCTATATGTGGTTTTAAAGGGGGAATCACCTAAAACAGTGAAATTAACTTTCTTACTTCTTGTCACAACTGTAACATTTTCCTAAAGGTTCTTTGGTGACTTTGGTGCAAGCTGTTATATTTTTTCTTTTTTTTTTTCTTTTTTTTTTTAAGTTAAAACTGATTGACTAGTTTTAGTACCCAAACTAAAATCCAGATTATCCTCTTGGTTCCCAACCCTGTCTCCCCAACCTTTCTCATTATGACATTAACAGGCAACAGCATTCGGATTGAGCGTGGCCACGCAGTGTGCAGGTGGCTCCAGACTCAGGGTGGTGAACGGTCTGGCTGGAGATAACGATGTTCCTCAAAAGGTTCAAAAATAAAACAGGTCACGGTTGCATGGAAAAACAGCTGGTCCACGTGCACACTAGGCCACTCTAATGTAATGAAACAATTTGAGTGATTACAAATATCTGATCAGACATGGTAATGCCTGCTTAAAACAATCTCCAAGGTGAGCAACGCGCTACTAGAAGTACCTGGAGCTCAGTCAAACTCCCGCTGGTTCAGGGAGGAGGAGCTGGTCACCCAAAGGCTGGACGAGCCCCTCATGTTATAAATATTCAGTTTCAAGAAACACAGAATCTTTCACCAACCTCCCAACCAGGTAATTGCACACGTTCTCCCTCCAGGCAGAGAGTTAACATCACCAGGTTTAAAATCTACATCACAAAGACTCCAGGATGACACGGAAACCTTGGGGCAGGCAGGCCAGATGGGGGACTGGAGCCGCTCAAGGACGGCTCCAGCTCCGAGCTGAGGGGGAAGGGGGTGATGGCAGAGCACGGGCGTTGTCTCCCCAACACCACCCACAACCAGCGCAACAGAAAACCCAACGGGGCATCCACCACAGCCGCTTCCGAAACGCGCCACGGGCGAGCATGGCGGGGGTGCCTTTCCACGCGAATCCAGCTGCGCACCCAACACCCCAAAGGTCCTCCCCACGGCGGGAGGAGGAAAACACCCCAAGGCTTTCCTCACACAGGTAACATCCCGAAACCCGTCAATCTGGGAGAGGAGCCGGGAGCCTCGGTCGTGGCATTCCTTCCACCTCCCAACGCCCGCTCCACAGCCGCCTGCTGGGACGCCTAATACAAAAATACCTTCTGAAATTTTTGGAAAATGCATTAAAAATCAGAAAAAAAAAAAAAAAGATCACCAGCCTCTCACAGGCAGAACATGGAGATGAGGAGTGGGTTATCATTGACTGCCATTGATTCAGAAGGCTGAGCACTCCGCTGTCCTGGGAGACTCAGGTGATCTGGTCAGCACAAAACTAGGGAGGGATGACAGGACAGGTCTTCCGCCCTTCACCAGCACGTGACTGAGGTCTGCCGGGTTACCGGGACTTTACCCACGAACAGACTATTGTTTCCAACTCAATAACCAGGAGATGCCAACTTTTAAACCTCTCTCCCTCCTCACACACAGACCAGAGATTCACGTGGAGCTGATTTTCACCATAAACGCTCTACGGCAACGCTGCTCGGCCTTTGGACGGGGCACGGGCAGAAGCCAGTCCTGAAAAACCGGTGACAAGCAGAAACCGATACATTTCATGGTAAGGTTCAGGGCGGGGGTACTTTTGTATCGTGTTTAAGTGCAACACAAGCCTTTTCTAGACTATTTAAAGGTCAGGGTGCCGGATTTTGTTTGTGCTGATACTCGTACTTCCACAGTCTCCAACACTCGAAGCAGCTGACTCATACGGACTCGGGAGGTTGCTCCTTTCCTAAGACACACGGAGATGTTTTGGGCATAGTTTAACGTGATAACCGGACTCCTGTAACATTATGTACTGGAGTTAGCAAGAACTACCAGAAAAGGGCTTTACAAAAAACTGGGGCAACTTGGAACTACTATAGGTCAGTCCCTCTCACCAATTTCTGCTTGCTTTGTTTGGTTAATCGTCCAATGCACTCTATTCCAGACCCTCTTGCTCTTCACCACTGTCCCCTCTGGCATCCATTCTTTTCTCTTTATGGCTGTTGTAAATTCTCCTCATCTCTTCTTCGTACTTGATAAAGTTTTCCCCGAACCGTGTCCACGCTTTGTAGGGAACTGTGATGGTGTTACGGTAGGGCGGCCTCACCTCACTTACCTTCAGGAAGATGCCGTACCTGTTGGATCCCACGTCGAAGTAGAAGCGCTTGTTGTCCACTCGGAAGGAGGTGCCCTCGGGGAGCTCCGGGGGCTCGTCGCCTCCCCCCCGGCGATCCTCTATGTCCCCCTCGCCGTACTCTTCGATCAGCTGCACCAAAGCATCCCTGAACTCGATCATCCCTTGCGCCGGCAGGACGATCGTCTGCTCCTGTCCCAAGCTGTGGCCGAAGTAGCCCATCATGCCAGGTCCCCTGCTCATGGTCTGCCTGATCCGCAGGAAGCGCCCGCGCTGGTTCTCCTTCAGGTCCAGGTAGTACTTCCTGTTGTCCCTCTCGATGTACTCCGTTTTGAGGACGCTGTGAGGGGGCTCTTCGGAGCCCACCGAGGCCGGGGGCGAGGGCGGCGGGTGCTGCGGCCGCCTCCGGGCGTGCTGCTCCTTGTCGTTGCTGTGCTCGTGCCGGTGGCCATGGCCGCCCTTCAGGCCCAGGTGGGCGTAGTGCTCGATGAAGTCCCCCAGGCAGTCCTTCAGCTCGGCGGCCACCGACAAGGAGAGGGTCAGCTTGCTCTTCCTGATGTTGTCCTGCCTGCCCCTTCCTATCCAGACCTCGGCGATCTTCAGGAAGCGGCCGCGGGAGCTCTGTTTCACATCCAGATAAAACCGCTTCTTCTGGATGTCCACCCTCTTGGAGGCCAGCTCCTGGATCTCCATGCAGCTCCCCTGGGAGGAGGCCGGGTAGTGGTACTGCTGCTGGGACTGGGAATAAATGTTCCTGTGCAGGCCAGAGCCTCCCAGGTTCCTTCCTCCTCCTCCTCCTCCTCCTCTCCCTCTTTCCATCTTTACCAATCAGCTGGAAATAATACACAACAGAGACACAGATGACAACATCAGCACCAGGGGCCTGCTCAGCTCCTCGGCAGCGGCTCCGCTCGGCGCCGCTCTCCCTACAAAGGCTCCTGCATCCCTCTCCCGCTGCCGCCGGCACGCAGCATCGCAGCCCGAGGGATTCCGGGCGCTCTTCGCCTCCCGTGCTCCGGCTCCCGGACGAGGGAGTCCCGATTCCAGCGGCACTCCCCGGCAGCACTCCCTGCCCTGCAGCCCCGCTGTCCTGCCCCAGCGCTACTACAGACCCTCCAGCTGCCCCACGGGGGTGCCCCGTTTCGGGGGGCACTCACCCCTCTCGCAGGGCTGCGGCTCCCCTCTGCAGGGTCTGTCCCCGAACCGCTGCCTTCCCCCTCCATCACCGCCTCCGCTCTTCCTCCCAGGGCACGGCGAGGGGCACCGGGGTTCCCCTCGGCACTGCCCTCCTGCCCCCTGCTACCCACAGACCTCCCCCCGCCGCTGCATCTCCTGCCCCAGTGCCCCCAGGCTCCAGTTCCTTCCCCCCTCACTACTGCTCCACTGCCCCCCTGGCCCCTCACCGCCCCGGTACCGGCCCCTGGTGCCCCCACTGCCCTCCGGTGCCCCCGGTAGCGCCCTCCTGCCCTCCCCGCTGCCCCAGCCCTGCCCCCTGGCCCCCAGCGCCCGACGACCGCCCCCCCCAGTGCTCCCCATCACTGCCCCAGCGCTCCCACAACTTCCCCCCTTGCCCCCCAGTGCCCCAAAACTGCCCCCCGGCGCTCCCGGTGCTGCCCCCCGGTGCTCCCAGTGCTGCCCCCAGCGCCCCAAAAGTGCCCCCCAGCGCCCCCCGGCACAGAATCTCCCGCCCCGTCGCCGCCCCCCGTCGCCCCGCGGCCCCTCCGCGCCCCCCACGCCCGGTCACTCACCCCGCAGCGCCCATCGCCGCCGCTGCCCTTCAGCCGCCGCCGCCACCGCCCGCAGCCGGCGGCCCCGCCGCCCCCCCCCCCCCCCCGCCGCGCAGAGCCACGGGCTGGCGCTCCCCCGCCGCCCGCTCCGCCCCGCCCCGGCCCTCCCCGGCCCGCCCCGGCCCCGCCCGGCCGAGATCGGCGGCGGCGGCGGCAGCGCGGGGGGCGCCGGGGGGTGCGCGGCCCTCACGGCCGCGGGACTACAACGCCCACAGTGCCCCGCGGCCGCCGCGGCGCCGCGCGTGCGCGTCACCTCGGGTAACCCCCAGAGCGGAGGCGGGGCGCCATGCGTGACGCGTTTAGGGCGCGACGCGGCGTGACGCGCAATGGGCGCGCGGCGCGGGCTCCGTGAGGGAGGCCGGGCGCTCCCGGGAGCCGGGCGCCGAGAGGCCGGGGCGGCGGAACGGGCCCCGAGCTCCCGTGCGGCGCTCTGGGCTGAGGAGGGAGCGCGTCGAGGCCTGCTGGGGGACAACGGGTGAAGCGGTGAGGGCGCTGGGGGACAGCAGGGCAGCCGCTCGCAAAGGGCCCCGGCAGCCTGGCCGGTGCTGATGGTGCTCTTTGCTGTGTTAGCCGTGGTTATTGGCGTGTTTTAGTGTCGAAATCCTTGTTGGAGTTGAAATGGAGGGGGTTGTTGGTTGTGCTGCTGCGCAGCAAGGGAGAAGTCTGCTTGGCCGTGAAAATCAGTCAAAAATGAAAATATTTTCATACGTCCACAGGAGTTGCTGACCGTTGTGAGTTCTTTTTGGTCTTTTCATCAAGCACAGAAATGTGCCAGAAATGGACGAGGTAGCTGCTGGCCTGCGGGATAAGTATCCCCAGTGGATGCTCACAGAGAGCCAGGAGGAAGATTCCTTGAGCCACACAAAGGTGGGTCCTGCCTCTTTGCAGGCTCTTTGCAGAACAACCCAGCTCGGGAGAATGTGTAAATGTTCAGTATAAAAATGCCCAGGAGGAGGGACCAACAGCTTCAAGGGTGAGGTAATTAATTAATGAGGGAGGGGCAAAGCAGAGGGTGCCGCTCAGCAGCTTTTATTCCTCCAAGTGGGGGTAAATGCGATGCTCAGGAAGCGGTTTGTGGCTTGGATATTCAAAGTTATCAGCTAAAACAGCGGTGGTTTTGACTTTTTGTTCACTGAGTGCTCAGAGTTCACTGGAGGAGCTGGGGCAGGAGCCCAAATGTTCTCCTGAAGGGGCTGTGTGAGCCTGGCTGGGATGGGTGTCCCTGGTGAGGAGAGGAGTGCCGGGTGACCCGTCTCTCCCACATCTGGTTTCTCAGAAGCCTGGTGCCCAGAGGAGTGTTCTGGAGGATGGGCTGCCTTTCCTGGAGTTCTCTGGCTCTGTCGTTTACAGCTACGAAGCCAACGACTGTTCTCTTCTCTCAGAAGACATCAGGTAACTGCTCATGCTGTTTTTTCTTTCATTCCCTTGAGCGCTCCTGCCTTTTTGGGAGGGGCTGGGCGCCTGGGAATAGTTTCCCATGTGGCCCTGTTGGTGGGAGATGCCATTGCTGAGCCTTGCCGTCCCTCAGAGCAGAGGCTGGGGGGACCCCAGTGCAGACTGAGTGCCTTTCACAGCAGGGACAATTCCACGAGCTTCCCTGCCTTCATGGAGAGGTGTTAATTCCTAATTAATCCCCTCACTGGGAGCGTGTATTTAAAGAAAATACAGTCAATCCGTGGTGTGTTATTGTTTTTACCTTTTTTGTGTCGCACAGCTCATGTTGCTGGGGGAAAAGCTTTCTGTACAGCCCTTCCAGTGCCGTGGGGTAAATCCAGGACTGTGTTTGGAGGGATCCTGGGGTGAATCAAGGAGATCTTTCCACAGGAATAAAAACGTTTCCTTTTTTTCCCTCGGCTGTCCTTGAGGCCTGTGTGGCCAAGCTTTAGTAGTGGGGGTTAAAGGGTTCTGTCCCTGCTGTGGTGCTGAGGGGGAGGAGGTGGGCCATCTGGGAGCCCAGGGGAGAAGGGAGTGGTGTGGCAAAGGTGTTCTGAGCTTGTTTCGTTTCCCGTCGCCCTGCTCTGATGGGACTGGCAGGGAACCAGTGCAGTTGTGAGGTGCTGGTGATTGCTGAGTGCCCTCTGCCTGTCCCTCTGCGCACCCACCACCTGCAGCTGTTCGTAAACACCGTGTGTTTGCACCTGCAGGGCCTTGGAGCGTTTCAGGGGGCAGCAGCCAGAGCCCTGAGCTGCGAGGTGCTTGCCGTGCCTCGTGGGTGTGACACGGGTGTGACACGGGGACAGTCCCACAGCCAGGGCGCCTCTGCTGCCAGCGCCCGGCGAGTGAACCTGGGCGTCTCTGCTCCTTTCCAGGCACAGCCTGCCACAGGGCGCTGCCGTGGGCTTTGACATCGAGTGGCCCCCGTCCTACACCAGGGGCAAGGTGGCCAGAACAGCTGTGATCCAGATGTGCGTGGCTGAGGACAGGTGTTACTTGTTCCACGTCTCCTCCATGGCAGGTACCGTGCTTCCTCTTCTTTGGGGGCATCAGCTGCTCACTGTTCCTCCTGGTTCTCTTTGAGCTGAAGCCTTGAGCCCTGGCACAGTGAAAACCCATCATTTTCCCCCCTTTCCCACCTAAAATAAAGGGATTTGTTCTTTGAGGGGTGCCTATATATTGAATAAATAGTTCTTTGAGGGGTGCCTATATATTGAATAAATAGTTCTTTGAGGGGTGCCTATATATTGAATAAATAGTTCTTTCAGGGGTGCCTATATATTGAATAAATAGTTCTTTCAGGGGTGCCTATATGTTAAGACAATCTTAGGTGTGCTTGAAAACAGGCTGTGGGTTCTGATTGTTTTTCTGTCGGGGTGGGAATGTTTTATTCCAGTTTTAAAAATTTATTTCCCTGCTTCTATAACGAGTTTTCTCTTTGGTGACAAAAGAAACAGTGAACCTAGGTAGAGCAGGCTGTGAGGGTTTTTTTGGTTGTTTTTAAAATACTTTGGGGGTTTTTTTGTTTTTTTTTTGTTTTTTTTTTTGTTTGGGTTTGTTTGTTTTTTGGGGTTTTTTTGGGTTTTTTTTTTGGGGGGGGGTTTTTTTGGTTTGGGTTTTTTTTTTTTTTGGGGGTTTTTTTTGGTTTTGGGGTTTTTTTTGGTTTTGGGGTTTTTTTTTTGTTTTGGGGTTTTTTTTTTGTTTTGGGGTGTTTTTTTTGGTTTTGGGGTGGTTTTTTTTGGTTTTGGGGTGGTTTTTTTTGGTTTTGGGGTGGTTTTTTTTTTTTGTTTTGGGGTGGTTTTTTTTTTGGTTTGGGGTTTTCTTTTTGGTTGTTGTTGTTTGGGGTTTTTTGGTTTTTTTGGTTGTTGTTTGGGGTTTTTTTTTTTGTTTGGGGTTTTTTTTGGGGGGTTTTGTTTGGGGTTTTTTTGTCTAGTTGGCCTTCTTTTGTATTTTTTGTGCTTTTTTTCCCTTTTTTTAATCAGGCTTCAACAAGAAGCCTCAGAAGCGCTGGCTCTTGTGCTCTTTATTCCCAATTCCTGCCCTGTGTGACATCAGCTCAGGGAGGGAGTGCTGGCTACCTGTTGTGACTCAGATGTGGGGAGAGAAGGGGGTGTGCTCAGCAGAGGCTGAATTCCTTGAGGAGGTGAATAAAAGCTTCCAAATAGGGAAAACAGGCATGAGGGAAGGAGACGGCAATTTTCTAACCTTTGGTTTAAAGTGTTAGATTAAAACTATGCCTGGGAGAGGTTTCTGATTTCCCTGGGGGGGCTCATGCTGGGGTATAATAGTGA
Organism: Motacilla alba alba; assembly: GCF_015832195.1. Taxonomy (NCBI): domain Eukaryota; kingdom Metazoa; phylum Chordata; class Aves; order Passeriformes; family Motacillidae; genus Motacilla; species Motacilla alba. The sequence continues at coordinate 70,747,442 of NC_052019.1, read as the reverse complement.
TAATTTTCATGTTGGTGTTCAATCCTTTGTCATTTAGAGCAAATGGGGTGGAAAATTTAATTGCTGGAGGCTATTCCATCAGGGAGGCTGGAGAGCACAAAGGAAAATGATGTGAGGAGAGGAAGCTGAGGGAGCCAGGGCCATAAAGAGCCTGGAACGCTTCTGATTCTGGCGGGGGAGAGGTTGGTGTGGCTGCTGTGCTACAGCAAGAGGGGGAGTTTCCTTGGGGAGGCTTTTCCAAAGTGCCTCCTCTTGCCGGTGGAGGATGCACTTTGATCTGAGTGACTCGTGCAGGGACCAGAGCCAGTTTCTGCTTCTCACGGCAGTGCGTGTGAGCTGCAGAAATGTGGCCAAACCACCATAAAAAGCAGCAGGTCCTAGCAGAAAGGCTTTCTCCTGCAGGAGGAATTGGGCCTTCTTGGACTGTGTGTAAATGGCACAACCACTTCCCTTTATTTATTGGGATGATTGTTTATAATTTTCCATTTTTAGGTGGTTTTTTTTTTTAATTTCCCTGCAGATTTCTCCAATTGTGACCTGCTTCTCAGATTGTAGCTTTCGCCCAGTCTTCAATTTGGACTTTTTTGGGTTTTGTTAGTCACTTTTCCAGCAGTGAGGCGGTGGAGAGGGGACACTGGGAAGTGCCCATCCTGGGAGGTTGATGATTCCCTTAGGTGAAAACCCCTTGCACATGTGCAGGCTTTTATTTGGTTGAATCCTCTCTCCGTGTGGAGGATTTTCCATCTCTTCCTATGGCTCACATGCTCTGGGAATGCTGCACTTTGTCTGCCCCCCACAGCACCAGGCTGCGAGGGGCAGACAAAGTTTTGGGGGGGTTTTACCAAGTTTTGGCAAACCAGGTTTTGGGGGGTTTTACCAAGTTCTTTTTTTCAAGCTTTGGGGTGGATCTGCAGTTTCCCACAGCTGCCTGTGGCTGCGGATGTGCCTGTGGAGTGGCAGCCAGCAAAGGGCAGAGGCAGTCGTGCACAAATGAAATCAGTGGTGCCAAGTGTTTGTTGAAGTGGATAAATGCATATTGCAGGGCTGGGAAAAGGTGCTGCTTGGAATGGAAGCCCAGGCAGGTGCGGTTCTGTGTCTTTGCAGGTACTAGGTTTGCGCTTGAGACCAGTTCAGGGTATCCAGCTGTGGGGTGCTGAAGGTGTGGATTTAAATAAGATGCTCTGAATTTCAAATGGGAGCAAACGCACAGGGGGAGGGAAAGGCTGTTATTGTTCAAGGATGAAGCGTCGGGGGCTGTTCTTCCTGTAGAAAATGAGATGAGAAAGCTGCCTGCTTTAATTCAGCCCTGTAAGCTGGAGAATAGCCTTTGATCCAGGTTTGCTGTGCCATCCGTTGGGGAGAAATCAAAATATAAAGCTGAGTGTCTGTGAGCATCTCTGAGCACTGTGGGTTTTTGCTTGCTGACAAGACTGGCATGTTTGGGCTTGGCACAGCATCCGGTTGGTGGCTTCTGTTTTCCCAATGCTGTTGTTGGAGCAGCCCAGCCTTAGTTCCAGGTTTGTGCTGCTGGTGATTTCCCATGCTTCTGGTTTCAACTGCTGCCCAGAAATGTGAAATAGCAAAAACTGTAAAGAAATTATGGGGAAAATAGTAAAATAATATTTGATTTAATGTAATGTCACTGCATTATGAGAATTAAAGTGTCTTTTCCTTTTTTTGTTGTGTGATTTAACAATCAGAAAGTCAAATAAGGTTTTGGTTTTGTCTTTTTTTTTCACTTGGTTTGTTTCCAGGTAGGTGCAGGCTGATTTGTGTGTTTCAAGTATTTCCTTCTTGCTTGTCTGCAGATGACCCATCACAACCAGTTCAAGTTTTCAGTCCTTCCAGAGGGAAATCAAATAAACAGAGGAACTTTGGTGGCTTTTCCTTTAAAAGCCCGGGGTTTTGCAGATGGCCTTTGTGCTTGGGTTTTGTCATGTCCATTAGACTTTCTGGCATCTTCCAGTATTTAGTTTCTCATCTTTGGGCTTAATCTATTTTAGGTTTTCCCAAGGGACTCAAAAGGCTGCTGGAAGATGAAACAATTAAAAAGGTTGGCGTAGGAATTGAGGGAGATCAATGGAAGCTGATGAGTGACTTTGAGATCAAACTGAAGAGCTTTGTGGAGCTGGCTGACGTTGCTAATGAGAAAGTAAAACTCTACAACCTTTTTGTTGTGGGAGGGAATCTTGTTATGGTGCTGCTGTGCAAAAGGAGGCTTCCTTCTCTTGGCTGGAGTTCCATTTCAGTAGCTCTGTGGAATAAAGCAGAGATCTGTGGTGACTTAGTTAGAAACTGCTTAAAAACACCTCTCACAGCCCGCAGAACTAAGCACTGTCCTTCAGTGAGCCAGTTTTTAATCAACACCTGTCCCCTCTCAGGTCTGTTCACCTCAAGTATTTGCGAGGTGTGCCTTTTGGATTCAGCTGCAGGTGCTTTTCCTTTAATCCTTGGTGATGGAAATGGCCAGGTAGTTCTGCTGGCATTGTCCCAGCAATGGCTGAGCCTCAAAAACAGGCTGCAAGGAGCCAGCCCTGCTGCCGTGGCTTGCTGGAGGGTCTTCCTTGAAGCCCTTCCTGCGGAGGTGTTTCTGTCACACAGCCTGGAAATAGATTTTCTGTTGGAATATCTGCATTCCCTACAATTCTCAGGCTGGTGTTCCCTCGGCTCTGGTGTGGGTGCTGCTTCCAGCCCCTGCTGAGCTGCTGTTTACAGGCTGTGCTGCCTTTGGCACGCCCTGAATTGCAGCTCTGTGTCAGAGATGGTTGCATGCAGGGCCACCTGTGCTGTCTTTTTTTTAGGGAAGGGAGCCAAAGGTTTCATTGCTTTCCAAATCTTTCTGATTCCTAGCAGGTCCCTTAAAGCTTTTCTTTCTGTGTGCACCTTACCTGTGCTTGGTCTCTCCACACGTTTCTCATTCCTTCTGTGATGCAGCACAGTGCTTCCCGTAGGAGCCCCTGTGGAGATTTGCTTCCTATTGGATTGGAAATTAAACAAATTAACTCTTTTTCTCAGGAAACGAGAGGAGCTGTTATTTCTCCAACTTGGGAGTTTCCTCAGTCACCCCTTTTTTTTTTTTAAATCCTGTTTCTTGGGATAATTTGTTATGAAGATGAGCAATGTGATCTCTGATAGCAGCTTAAAAGTCTTCTGCTGAAGAGAAAACAAACCAAAAATAAACTTGAAAGAGAACAAAAGAAGAGGGTTATATATAATGGCACAATGGGAGGGGAAGGGCTGGGGGAGCCTAAAAAGAACAGTTGGGAGGGTTTTTTTAATAGCAGACTCAAGGAAATGAGCTGCTAATGCTGCGCTGCTGCTTTTCAGCTCCATGCTTGGGCACGTTTTCCAAGCCGGAATAGCAGCGGGCTGTGCCCGTGAGGCCTGGATCCTTGGGCTCTGAAGGAAAGCTTCCCAGGCTGGCTCTGGGGACAGCAGAGTGCAGCCACTGTGGCTGACAAGGGACTGCAAAGGCAACTGGAGGCAGCAGCCTGCTGGGGTGGCTTTTGGAGGCTCGGGAGCTCTGGGCTAGAGCTGTGCTGTTCCTTGCTTTGTGCTCGGCTTCAGCCTGACAAAAGATGTCCAACACACGCAGGCAGGCTTTCATATTCCTGTGGTTTTATTAGGCAAATCCCTGGTGCTGGATGCTGAGTTTTTCTAATTAGAAAGGCAAATAACAGGAGAATCCTGGAGGAGAGAGGGGGTGCTGTTTAAGTCCAGGGCTTTTATTTTATCAACCCAGAGGTTGTTTTGTACAGATGCTTCATAGTTTTGATGCTGTGGCAGCACTGGGAAGAGTTACTGCTTTGAAAAACCAAGAGTGCCTTGACTAACCCAGAGCTCTTGGCTGCTAACAAGGGATTGAGTACGCTTTGCTCTTTTTGGGGAGGTGCAGATGCTTTCCTTTTTAATCAAATCCTCTGCTTTTGCTGTTTTGTTTGGGTTCTTTCCCCCAGCTGAAGTGTAAGGAGACGTGGAGCCTGAATGGCTTGGTGAAGCACCTTTTTGGCAGGCAGCTGTTGAAGGATCAGTCCGTCCGCTGCAGCAGCTGGGACAAGTTTCCACTCACCGAGGAGCAGAAGCTCTACGCAGCCACGGATGCCTATGTATGTACCACAGGGGATCAGCATTCCAGCCTCCTCAGAAGGGAGCGAATCCCTTCTCCAGTGTGCTCCCAGCTGCTGGGTGTTTCTTTAGTCCCTTGTCTGCAGGGGTTCCCTGGAGCTTGGTACCAGTTTGGGATGCGTTTCCTTCTGGTTTTGTTGTCTTTGTAGCTGCTGCTTAACCCAAACCTTGTTGAATGCAGTGTGGGAGGTGAAATTTAAAAGCAGCTTGGGAGAAACACAGCCTTCACTGGTGGCTAATACAGGAGAACCACAATATGGATTGTCAGGGAGAGTTGCAGCAGCTGGGACAAGTTTCCACTCACCGAGGAGCAGAAGCTCTACGCAGCCACAGATGCCTGTTTATGTACCACAGGGGATCAGCATTCCAGCCTCCTCAGAAGGGAGCGAATCCCTTCTCCAGTGTGCTCCCAGCTGCTGGGTGTTTCTTTAGTCCCTTGTCTGCAGGGGTTCCCTGGAGCTTGGTACCAGTTTGGGATGTGTTTCCTTCTGGTTTTGTCATCTTTGTAGCTGCTGCTTAACCCAAACCTTGTTAAATGTAATATGGGATGTGAAATTCAAAACTTTGAAGAAACACAGCCTGGTGGCTAATACAGGAGAACCACAATATGGATTGTCAGGAGAAGTTCAGCTGCATATGAGTTTTGTGCTTCTCCAGAAGTCCCTGGTTTTTTCAGTGTTTTGGATCAATTTTGGTTTATCTGCAGTTCTGTGAAGGGTTTTACCAATCTGCTACCAGGTGCCACCTGCTTCCAGGGAGAACATCATTCCTTCAGTCTCTTATTTCTAGGCTTAGAGGAAGGGGCAGTGTTTTTTTTTTTTGACTTCTAGTTTAGTTAGAAGTTCAGCCATGGAGGGCTTAGCACCTGTGAAGACCCAAAACTATCTGGAAAACATTTTAAATTTCTTTTTGTGCCTGATTCAGCTTTTGTAGCCTTTTTTTTTCCAGGCACTGCATCTTTCCCACTTTGCTCTGTTCACCTGGCTTGCCTTTTGGAGCCTCCCAGGCAAACATGAGGGAGTAACTTGTTTCTTTTTCAACACGTGTAGCCTAATTAGCACACTGCTGGCTTTAGGCTGTGTTTTTCTGTTAGACCTCATTATTCATACCAAGGGAAATACTAAACACACCGAATCCATCTCGGGGTGTTTGTAGCTCTTCTCCTGGAGCAGGGCATGAAATCTGAATGAGGTGAGCAGATGGTGGGACCGGGAGCCAAGCACTGGGAGCTTTCTGTGTGCAGCCAGCTTGCTGAGGTGACCCACTCTGGGACCTGTGTAAGAGGATCCATTCCCCAGGGAGTCCCAAGTCAGCACTCAGCCCTCAGGGCAGCATTCTGTAATATGGAACCTGGTCCTGATGGACAGTGGAGTCAGGGCAGTAATTGCTATGATGGGAGCTGTGTTCCGGTTTGGAATTCTGCTGATCACGCTGCATTGCTGCCATGATTTTCCTGATTAACTCCTGATTAATATTTATTTTTGTTATTATTTTTTCTTTCAGGAGTACAGACCGCTGATTGTTTCTTTTCCCTCCTAGGCTGGCTACATTGTTTATGAAAAACTGAAAAACATGAATGAGAGTGACCCAAAATTACTTAGTGCGAGCAAAGGTAAGTTGTCCATCCAGACATAAGGAATTTATTCCATGTACAATTGCGTATTCCATTTCCCAGCAGGCAAATATATATATATTAAAATAGTGTCAGGTTTGTTTGGCTTCTTGGTGATTGCAGATGACTTGCAGAGGGAGCAGATAGGAAGAGGCCTTGGATGCCCAGGGTACCCATACCCTGTGGCTGTTTTCCATGGGGTGCAGGAAGGTGCTCTCAGGGTGTTTGTGTTTGTCTCTGCTGTACGCAGGGATGGGAAGAATTCCTTCTGTTGTTCTGTCATTCATGGAAACACTTCATTGAGTTAATTTCAGTGCTGCTGCTGATGCAGGGAGAAATAACTAATTTAAGATGAAACAGGGTCACAAAACAAACCGTGGTAGGAAGCAGTGTTTTTATTGAGGCATATCAGTAGGACCCAAATGTTTTAGAGCAGCTTAACATTATTTACTTCATCAGAGGAGATTTTCAAGTCTTTGTTTCTGTTCAGTTCTATGTTTCATAAAGAAGAATTACAGGTAGCTTGAGGCTGAAAAAGAGGTGGTGAGGGATTTGTTTCCTTTTTGTTTTGGCTGAATTTCACTTCCCTGTCAAAAGCAGCAGTGGCAGTGCTGTCCCCTTGATCCGAGGTGCAGGGTTTGGCCTTGGTTTAGTCAGCACGTCTGTGTTAGCAGCTCTTTTCCAGGAGCTGGAGGGACTGCTTTGTTCCCGTTGTGTACCTGTTTTCCCTGAGCTTGTGTAATGGAAGAGATGCAGTGCTGGCATACTGAGAAGCTTGGCCTGATTCTCTGTGCTTGATTTTTTTTTTTTTTTTAAGCCCTGCAAACTGCTGTTTTACCAGCTGTAAATGTTGTAGAGAGGCAATCACAGAAGTTCTTGAGATAGAGATGTTAGACCCCAATTAGTACAAAATAACCAGTCGTTGCTCTTGTTACAGATGCCAGGTCTGAGGCTGTGAAGGAGCACTTGGCTTCCCTGGCTGCAGAGATAACAGACCTGGCTTCTCACATCCCTGACTCTTCTGGACACCTGGAAAACTTCCAGAGGTCAGTTTTCTGCTGACTTGTCTCTGTCTCCAAAGTCAGTGTTTTGCTTTTGGTGTCCCAGGTCCCACACAGCAAAGTACTTGTGTTGGAACAGGCATCTGTTACTTCTTTGTTGTTTTCCAGGGAAATGTATTTTTTTATATGTGTTTTCACTGGTCTGACTGCAAGGGATTTGAGCCTGAAGTTGGCTGAGTTTTGTTCTGTAGCGTAGTAACTGCCACTAATTTTGCTTTACCTTCCTTGGTTTTACCTCCTAGGGCTACGGACATACTAGCAGAGATATCAGGGAACATCAGGGCCTTGAAAACCACCCTGCTGGGCTCAGGTTCCCCTTCCGGGCTGGAGAGGAGCTGTGGTGCAAACAGAAGACATTTTGAAGCCAAGTCAGCAAGCGTCCAAAAAGCAGAAAGCGCTGAGCAACCTGAAGGTGACCTCAACATCTGCTCTGATGCTACACTGGCTGTCCTCTGGGAGGAAGAAATGAGTGGAGAGGAGGCACAGAGAGCTAGCCCTGCTCTGGAGAACGGGGCTCCGGCAGCCAGGTTGACAGACAGAGAGGACAGGGATGACTTCATGTCCCTGGACATTACTGAGCAAGAGCTCCAGGCCTTGGAACGCCAGGCTGCCAAGGGATCGGTCAGCGAGGCTGCACCCGAGGTAGTGAGCGCTTGTTAACTGCTGACGTATCTTTCAGATGTTTTGTTTTTAATGGACGGGCCTCAGAGCTGAAAGTTGAGCCTGATGATCTTTGGGAAGAAGTCGAAGCATACAGAGAAGAGGCTGATGGGAGGTGCAGAAGGCTGGGAGGTAGTGAGGTGAAACAGAAATGCGTTTGCTGCTGAGAGAATCGTGTTGATTTTGTAGGAGGCGTGTTCCACGGACAATGAACAGAATGTGTCCTGTGTCATTGAGAGTGATGAAGAGCTGGAAATGCAGATGCTCAAAGTGAGTGCCAAAGGGTTCATTTTTCAATTTATTTTTTTTTATGATGCTGCTCTGGGAGCACGGTTAAGGGGAGGGAATATGAAGCAGAAAGGTGCTGCTTACAGAAGAGGGACAAAATAAACACGTGGATACCTAAAGAATTCAATTTGCTGGGGTTAGACTGGAGTATCATTGACCTCCTGTGTCATCTTTACTACACCAGCTTGGACTTGATCCACCTGCTAGATTAAAGTTGTTCTAACTGGATTAAAAATTGGTTCCTGTATCATATTACCTGAGAGAGGCATTTTACCTACCTTTCCATGCTCCAAAATAACTTTTTTCTTCTTAATTGCTCAGTCTCTAGAAGATGTAGATGATGGTGAGGGAGTTTTACCTGAAGGAGAGTCCAGTAAAGCCAGGAGAACGCCTGAAGTGGATGTAGCACCAGATGGTGATGAAGATGAAGGCATTGAAGAAGAGGAGGAGGAATATTTGGGTATGGTTTTTTACAAGTCTTAGTGCATGATGAAATAAATTTTTCAAAGTCACTGTCTGTGGAAGCACGGTGACTTTGAGGGGTGGGATTCTCAAAACGGGAAGGTCAATCTCACCTGGATTTCTAAGGGGAGCTTGGGCTGTGTCAAGATGAAAATAAAAAGTTGTGCTTGGCAAGAGAGAGTGAAGTTCTGCCATGGTAGCAGCTCATGTCTGCTTCTTGGGAGTAAAACTGATGTGGGGGTGTGGGGAACTGCTCAGAACACAGCACAGGGGAGGTGACCCCTCCCCTGTCTGCCTGTGCTCTTCTCCTGTTGATGCTGAGTGACAGAATTCTGAAGAAGTTGTGCCTTGGGGGTGATTTCGACTTGCTTTGGGGTTGTCCCTGTGGAGACAAATGAAATGGGGAAAAGCAGCTGAAATGTGAGCAGGAGCACACCTCGACTTGTTTGGATGATCCTGTTCCAGATGATGCAGTTATGCACTGCAGTCCTATTGCTTTATCTCATTAATCAAGCCATATGTTCTCCTCCTCATGCAAGGTCTCTGAGGAGCCTCTTTGCTTTTTGAATCCTTCTTTCTGCCTGAGAATGTCTGGAGTTTGATATCTCTCTTTTCACTGGAATTGCCCAAATTCTAACCCCTGGACAAGACAAACCATGAGCAGACTGTTTGTGGAGAGAGTGCTTTACCTTCCTAAAATTAATTAATCCCAAATGAGTGCTTTCTCCTCTCTCCCATTCAAGATCCACTGCTGCCAGAGCCTGAAGAAAGCCACATCATGTGTCTGAAGACCTATTTTGGGCATTCTTCATTTAAACCGTGAGTATGTTTGCTGTTAAAATGGACACTCTGGGGTAGGTGTTCCTGCCCTTCCTCCAACCTGGATGGTGTTTTTAGTAGTGCTTACTTGGAAAAAAAATGGCAACAAACAAACCTAGGTCTTGTTCACTCCTCTCTTGAGTTGGAGATAACTGATCCACAAATGCTGTGGAAGCTGCAGGTGATATTTGTGATCTCCTGTGAGTGTCTGCCTCAAGTGCTGCTTGCCTGAGTCCTGTTGGAGATGCCCACTCTGGCACTCGTGGCCCTGCCTGCAGTACTTGGAGTGTCTGAGTGGCTGCAGCGTGCAAGGACAGCACTCTGAGGCAGCCCCAAGGGTCCCTTTAACCCACAGTCCAAGAGAATATGCAGTGTCATACAGCTTACTGGTGGCCAAAATCAAATATTCCCCTCTGTTTAATTTCAAGGGTCCAGTGGAAAGTGATCAATTCTCTTCTGGAAGACAGAAGAGATAATCTTGTTGTCATGGCAACTGGTGAGTTACCACTGCATCCTAAGAAACAATAGGAAGTCATTCCTTTTTTGGGGGACAGCAGCACAACAAACATGGCTGGGTTTTCTGGGGTGTTAGAATAGCCTGTTGTAGCTGCATAGAAAGCATGATGTCTCACTCCTGCTTTTTTTTTCCCCCTCTCAGGCTATGGAAAAAGCTTGTGCTACCAGTTTCCTCCTGTTTACACTGGCCGCACAGGAGTTGTCATCTGCCCTCTGATCTCCCTGATGGAGGACCAGGTGCTGCAGCTGACGTGAGTGACGTGATGGCAGTGCCAGGCTGCTGCTGGATGCCCCCTGGGCACACGTGGATCCTGCCTGTGCCCTTGCTGGCTGTCTCCCATTTGCAGCAGGCTGTTGGTGTGTCAGCTGCAGGGCGTGTGTTTCCTCACAGGAGCACACACAGCCCCTGTCAGCAATCTCACATCCCTGGATTTGCCGTGTGGGTGAACCGGAGGCTGAGGTTGCAAAGGGTGGATGCTGGTGAGAGGTTTCTGAATGCACTTATTTCTGGATTCACAGGCCTTTTGTGTCCAGACCAAAGTGGTGGGGGAGCTATTTGAGGCTGTCAGACTCGTGTCAAGGTTTGGTAGGGCTTGCTTTGGGTCTGAGGAGTGACGTCTGAACCTGGTATAGCTGGAAGCTGTAGGCACTCCAGATCAAAGCTGCGGCAGGGGCTTTCAAGAGGGACAGTGTGGTAGGTCTCCTAACACCTGGCCTACCCACTTCTTCAGAGATCTGAGGGGGGAACTGGTGGGTGACACTGAATCACTCTGGCATGAGTGGTTTTAGGTGTTGTCAAGATAAATCTCTTTGATTTTTAATGCCTGATAATGCTTCCTCCACATGTATTCACCTCCTATTGTAAGAGCTATTCACTTCTGACACTCTTGCACTGAAGCTGTGGGACTCATGCTGAGTTGTATGCTTCATTCCTGCTTTGTGCACCTTGGGAAGAAGGAGTTTATTGTGGAAGAAGGGATATGAAGATGTTTTGAAGTGAAGAACATCAGTGACGTGTGGCGTTTGCTGCTGCACATCGTGGCTGCGTGCAGATGAATGGCTGGACAGCCTAAGCCCCTTGACTATTGCTTAGCAGGGTGTCTCTGTGACTTTTCCACTGTTTTCCTCAGTGGAAGAGGTTTATTCACTCCCTTCCCAGTGGGTAGTTCATTTTGAAGGCCAAGGAGACTGAGTTTCTACAGACTGCAGCAGTTTTGCACTGAGCAGCTGTGGAAACCAAGGGCTCTGAGACAATGCAGCAAACCACCAAGCTAAGAGGTAAAATATCCATCAGTTGGGCTGGTAATTATTGTGTCATGAAAAGCCAGCCACCTGGTTTAAAACTAGCAGATGCAGCATCAGTAGCTCACAAAAGATGGAACAAGGTAAAAAAAACTGTGGGCTAGCAAGGCTTGCATCCAAATGTGGGGAGCTGCTGCAGGGAATAGTCCATGAAAATACGTTTAGCATATTCGTTTCGATGTTTTACTTGTGAACTTGTGCGAGGAAAATGGTCTTGCTTGCTCTGATTCCTACTAATCCGGTGTGCGTCTTGTGGAGACAGCTGGAGGGGAAGCGCAAGAGCATTTGGGTGGCAGGAAGAGCCCTGCACCACTGCTGCTTTCTCAAAAGGTGTTTCACACAAAGATCCTTGAAGCAAGCAGTGTCTGACCTCACAGCTTGAACTTCCTTTAGAAATGCTGGCGCAGGCTGGAAGCTGAAGCTTGGAGAGCGAGTCTGTTCATGACTGTGCTTTTTTATTTCTGCAGAATGACAGGGATTCCAGCTTGCTTCCTTGGTTCAGCTCAGTCAAAACAGGTCAAGGATTCCATCAGAGGGTGAGTTTGAGCCAAGCTTTCTGCTACTCTGGGCTGTGACCAAGGGCTGCTGAGGGGGGTAGGATGTCTCCCTGCTCCCTCCCCACTGAAACTCCTGGTTCTGGCCCAGCCCTGGGACCTGGTGCTCAGGATATTGTTTGCATTCACCCAGGCTGAGTGTGTGGGAGGCTACAGCCACCCTCCTGTGCCTTTTGGCTGGGGAGATGGAGCTCAGTGACTCAGCTGTGTTCTGATTTTAGTCAGGTTTTAGACCTGTATCTGTCAGCAACGCAACACTCCCTTCTTATTCCAAAGGCTGGCAAATCTGGTTTTCCTTTTGCTGCAATGCCTCGCTTTCCTGTGGTTCTGGAATGTTTTCTTTAGTCTTCACTCAATTCCTGTTGTTGGCCATCAGAAATCTGTTGTTCTCATATTGTTTTTCAATGCAGTCATGATTTTATTGAATTGAGTTGTCTGAGGTCCTCTCTTCTGTGTCAGTGTATTTTTTTTTTGATCTTTCAGGGGTCAGTACCAAGTCATATACATGACTCCAGAGTTTTGCTCAGGGAACTTAGAGTTACTTCAGGACCTTGACCAAACTGTTGGTAAGTTGGAGGTAAGACTGTGGGTGAGTTGCCAGGCAGCTTAAATTGATAATTATGCTTAAGCCTTTTTGGTAATTGGAGACTTCTTCTCACCCATTTCTTGGTGAGAGCCGTGACACCATTTATTCCCATTCATCACAGAAGATAAAAAAAATCAAATGTGTTTGTCTGAGACAATCAGACTTTGTGTTACAATCCAGGAAATACAGCCAAGGACATCTGGAATTCTTACTGGTGACTGTGATTGAGAAGCAGTGAGTGGGAAAAGGTCCTGCTGGAGGCTAGATTGAGTTTTTGGGCCACATGAGGGATGTTGGATGTGGGGGGAGGAACCGTAAAAGCTCCTGGGCCTTTGTTATGGAAGAGGCCCTAAAGGTGGTGCAGCAGAAAGCATCCCAGGAACAAAACCCAAAGCACTGCTGCTGGTGGTTTCTCAGGAAAGCTGGAGCTTGCTGTGCTGTGCTTTGTCCCCCAGGTATCACCCTCATAGCTGTGGATGAAGCTCACTGCATCTCCGAGTGGGGCCACGACTTCAGGAGCTCCTTCAGAAGTTTGGGCATGTTAAAGAAGACTCTGCCCTCGGTGAGGTTTGGCTGTATGGGGTTTTTGATACAAGAAGAGGGTTTCGTGTGGTAGTTTGGAAATATCAGCTTGTTAATGTCGTGCTCTGGGTGTGCTGACCTTGCTGGCTGGGAGTTGGAGCATCCCTGCCGGTGAGTGGGCTTTGCAGGTTTTTTCCCAATGTTTAAACAAAGGGTGTTCTGAACTTGGACTACCAGAAACTTGGGAAATTTAAATTGCTTTGGATCCCTACGCTGAGGAAGATGATGTCCCTAAGCTTCTGGTTTAATATTGGAAGGTTTTGTCTTCTGTGACTGAGTAGCTGGTAGGAGCATGCCACTGATTTCTAGACCCTCCTCAAGCACTTGTTGCATAAGCTCAGAAATTTAGACGTGAACTTGACATGCTTTTATTGTCAGTGTCATCCTATAGTCCCTAAATTTAGCTAATCACATCAGTGAATTACTGTGGTCTCGTGGAAGATACATTCAGAATAAAAGTTTGTCTTTCAAGTGTTGTGTTCCTGTCTTCTTTCTCAAAAGCTTCAGTCTAAAATGTTCAAGAAGCTCCATATTAACTATATTTTTTCAAATGACTGGATTTATCCAATGATAAACACATTCAAGTGCCTGTTGAGGGTCTGTATCAGTAGACTCTGGAAGTTTTTGGTGTGAAAAATGCTCAGTGAGAGGTCATAAATGTTGTTCTGCATCTCTTTGCAGATCCCCATTATTGCTTTGACTGCAACTGCGAGCCCATCGATCAGAGAGGACATAGTGAAATGCCTGGACCTGAGGAATCCCCAGGTCACCTGCACCAGTTTTGACAGACCTAACCTGTACCTGGAAGTAGGACAGCAGAGTGGAGATATCTGTAGGGATTTGAAGCAGTTCCTAACTAGGAAAGGAAGGTAAGGATTTAAGCCTGGCTTTGATCCTTTAGTTATATTTTTTTACAGGCAGGTGACTCTTTTTGTTCTGTATTTTTATGTGATGCTGTTGTTGTTGCTTTCAGCAGTTCTGTGTATGAGTTTGAAGGTCCCACTATCATCTACTGCCCTACAAGAAAGGCCACTGAGCAGGTGGTGCATGAACTGAATCAACTCAACGTGGCCTGCGGTACCTACCATGCTGGGATGGGGACCAAGCAGAGGAGGGACACTCACCACAAATTCATGAGGGATGAAATTCAGGTACGTGGGAAGCAAAAGTCTCTTGGGTCCTGTTTAGGACTACAGAGTTTTTGGTGGAAGAAGATTTTGGAATATCAACCTTGTGTTAGCCATGTCCTCCATCTGCAGTTCTGGGTGAAGAAATTGCTGGTGTGTGCTGACAGGGATAAGATTCCAGGCTTATCTTCTGGATTTCTGTACTAATTCCCTCAAAAATGCATGGTATCCAGGGAAAGTGGTGGTAGCTGGAACAAGAGCCCAACTTCTGTGAGCTACTTCTTTCCTGGGCGGCAGAGATATCCTGGAGCTCCTGGTGTTCCTTTTCATCCCCTGTTTAGTGCCTTGAAATCACTCCTGGGTTTGCCAGAGCACATCATCCCTCTCATGGTTACGATCCTACGGCTGTGCCCTGGCCAAGCTCGGCACCGTGGGGCTGAAGCTGCTGTAGTTCAGGCTGGATTTTGAGGATGAAGCTTCCCACCAAGCGTGCGTGCACTCACCCAGGCCTGTTCTCTGGCCCCTGGCCACTGTTTTGCAGTGCGTCGTGGCCACGGTGGCCTTCGGGATGGGCATCAACAAGGCGGACATCCGGCTGGTGATCCACTACGGCGCCCCCAAGGAGATGGAGTCCTACTACCAGGAGATGGGCAGGGCCGGGCGCGACGGCCTTCCCGCCGCCTGCCACGTGCTCTGGGCTGCCACTGACCTGGCCTCCAACAGGTACAGCCCTGCACACAGCCTGCCCTCCCTCCTCAGGGCCTTTGGACATGGCTCGCTGTAGTTCAGTAGCCTGTTGTATTTGTGGGGTGCCCCAAAAAGGGAAGGAAGGATGAATCTGACTCCGTGTTCTTAGGAGGCTAATTTATTATTTTATGATACTATAATGTATTTGAGAATGCTATACTAAAGAATACACCAGGTATCTTTGTAGCCTTCTGTAAGTATCCTAAAGAAAACTGGTGACTCCTTCCAGAGTCTCAACACAGCTCGACTCTGGCCAGTGAGTCAAAACAATTCACATGAAACCAATGAAACAATCACCAGTTGGATAAACCATCTCCAAAAACGTTCCACATGTGAGCACAACACAGGAGAAGCAAATGAGATAAGAATTTGTTTTCCTTTTTCTCTGAGGCTTCTCAGCTTCTCAGGAGAAAATCCTGGGTGAAGGGTTTTTTCAGAATATGACTGTGACAGTATCCCATGGGCCTGGAAGAACCTCTGTGTCTCTCTGCTCTTATGTCCTCTTGGGGTAATGTTGGGAAGAATATGAATGAAGTGCTCTCCTGAGTGTGCCCCGTGGTGGAGAAGCAGGCAGGCAGCCTGGTTTTAGCAGGGTATTTTTTTCTAGCTCTTCCTGGTGGATTGGAGGGCATTGTCTGGCATATTTCATTTTTGGTGTGTTGGCAGTGGTCAGCATTTCAGGCTGTGCATTTTTTGCTCCTGTCCCAGGCGCCTCCTGAACGAGATCCGCAACGAGGCGTTCCGGCTGTACAAGCTGAAGATGTTGGCCAAGATGGAGAAGTACCTGGTGTCCAGTGGCTGCAGGAGGAAGTGAGTGCTGGAAGCTGTTTAGTGCTTTGTCACTGCAGGCAGCTTTGCTGAGAGCTGCTGGGACTAGGACACAGCTGGGGGCTGTAACCAGAAGGCAGCTCAGGCTCACAGTGTGTTCCACCAGCACAGAACATTCTATTCTGTATTAATAAGCAGTATCAAAAGTACATCCTTCAGCACATTTATACATTTCCTTGTTTGCTTTTAAAAAAAACCCAACTTTTTCTTTAGAGGAATCAAGGCTAAATAATTGGTTCCCCAGTGAGTTAATTAATGATGCTGATTTTGACTCCATTTTCTGCAATAAATTTCATGTGTAAATTCCTGGTCTTCTACTGAATTCTTTTTGTTCCTTCGGGTAGAATCATCCTGTCTCATTTCGAAGACAGACAACTGCGTAAGGTTTCCTCTGGCATCATGGGCACAGAAGAATGCTGTGATAATTGCAGGTCCAGGTAAGCTTTCTTCCCTAAAGGCTGATCCTAGAGGTTATGTTCTCTCAGCCTGACTTAGAAGGCAAATTATCTACAAGAATTGGCTTTCACACATCTGATCTGGCAGCTGTTCAGCCTGAGGTTTATTTTTGAACATCTCCCTAACCTTTTTCCAGTGAGTCGAGCAAACTGTGATAAGCTCCAAGTGAGGCTGTGGCAAAGCCTGGAAGCAGAGCAGGATCACAGTTCCTAAAAGGGGATTAGAGCAACGCTCAGTGAAAAACACTGCTATTCATCAGTTTAAGGCCTGTTAGGTAATTAATCCCAGAGGACAACACTTACAAATGGTGTGTGGTGCCAGGTGTCCAAGGCTAAATTGCCCCAGTGTCCAGGGAGCTGTTCTCCTGTGCTGACATGTGCTCTTTTAACCTTGCTAATAATCTCATGGATGTGCTGAGGGGGACTCGGGAGGCTGATAGTCACGGAGGCATGGGCAGAGACACCTTTGTCACCTCCTTCTGTAGTTACAATAAAGCTTTCCCTGGAGTTACAGTGAAGCATTCCTTGCTCTGGCTGTTAGCCCGATGCTTTCTGATCCCACACAAGGTGTTTGGCTGTGGTGCTTTCTGGAGAAGTGTTACCAGTTTAGCTACTGAATTTCTGTATGTCAAGGATTAGGACAGCTTTGCCTGGCCTCTACTTACAGCTGAGTTAAAAAAGAATTTTAAAGATGATAATTGCCCTCTTTGCAGTCACCTTGCAGTGCTAGTGAAGAGCCAGGTAGTGAATTTGTATTGCAGAACTGAAATCACTTGAAATAGAAAACTTTTGGCTTTTCTCCTTAGAAGTGGTTTGTGCCAGAACAAACACTATGTAGCCTTTAGTGAGGTTGCTCTTTACTCCTTTTTTTTTTTTCCCTTTGTTCCTAAAGAAACAGGAGGAAGCTTTAAAGTGCAGTTAAAGAAATGTTGTGCATGCCCAAACCAATGCAAATATGTAAACCCTGAATGCAAAAGATGGCTGAGACCATGTTCTTAACAGCAGGTGTGGTGGGCAACTTCCTGTTGGGTTGGGCAGGTGTCTGAGAAGTTACATGGATAGAAATATAAATGTGTCTTGAAGTTACATTGATACAGATAATTGGAGGTGCTTAGATGTGTAGAGCTAGGGCTGACATTAGAGACCAAGTTCAACTAATCCCTTGTGGTTATTACACTGAATTATTTCATTAATCACTGGGTTGGCAACATGTGGAGCAAGGGAGAGGGGGCTTGGTTTGTTTGTGTTAAGCCTGGCTTCCTTTGTGCCTCCCAGTGGCTCCTGCCTTGCAGTCCCCAGTGACTTTGAGGGTGGACTGCAGGACTTTGGGAAGCAAGCCCACCAGCTGCTGTCTGCAGTGAGTGCCCTGGATGAGAAGTTTGGGACCAGGATGCCAATTCTGCTTCTTCGAGGGTCTGTAAGTGATGGGGCAACTCCCTGTGGGTGTTCTGAGGGGAGGGGCTGTGACAGGGTCCCTCTTAGTTGATCTGTCAGTCAGAACAGGGATAGCCATGCATGTCCACGTGTGTGCACCACTTTTCTTGGAGACATGGATGTTTGTGTAGACAGCCTTGACTTTGGGAAGCTGCTCAGCTCCACTCCCCATCCAACAAGCAAGATGATTGTCCTCTAATTTTTTTATGAAAATGCATCATTTTGATTATCTTGAAAGAAACAGCCTTTTCAGAGTTAAGGGTAAACATCTTGGCTCCACTAGCTGGCTTATGTTTGAATAAAGCAAAGGTTGGCTTCCACTGTATCTTTGTGTTGCTGTCTGACTTGGAGTACTGAAGTAGGGTACCAGAGTAAGATTAAATTAGTTTCCATACACCCTTGCTTACTATTTCAAAACAATTAAAATCAAAGAAGTCACTGGAAATAAGTTAGGATAAGATCAAAAGATTTTCTCTGCTGACCACTGAGGAGACAGGGGTTAAGGTTAGGGTGAGTTATGTTCCTTATTTAACCTTTTATTGCAGTTAAGTTGCTGGTTGGCACACAAGTGCGCCTAGGGGAAAAATGAACTTGCCATGGCCTTGGCAGGAAGCAGATTAGGAGTGGAATAGGTCAGAGGAGGCCCCTCACATACTGAGCTTTGGGTTTACTGACAGGATCTTTCAAACCTTCCAGTGCTCCCAGCGCTTGCCGGAGCGGTACCGCAGGCACCCTCTCTTCGGCTGTGGAAAAGAGTGGCCAGAGAACTGGTGGAAACAGCTCTGCCAGCAGCTGATCATGGAAGGGTTCCTCAAAGAGGCCTCAGCCCCAAACAACAAGTTTGCGACCATTTGTGGGCTCACCCCAAAGGTACTTTTGGTAGTGCAAGGACCCACTGAGAGCTCCTCCTGAGTAACCCACAGCTGAGCTGTGTGGTTTATTTCCTACAGGGTAGGAATTGGCTGTCCAAAGATGGATCTGCCTCAAATCCAAGCCTTCTGTTACAGTCCAGTGAAGACCTTAATCTGCAGAGACCTTCTGCCAGGTAATGGTAGCACGTGTGTTCTCTTGAAGGCTTCTTTGCTAACATCAGATCTGTCTCTGAGCCCTGCTTTTAGAGGAGGCAGGGTTGAACAGCAGGAGGCTTTGAGATCCTCAGTGTTCTGGTTTTTTTATTGTGAAAAAACAATTCTAATAATCGATAACTCAATTTGCCAAATACATCCTTGTACTGACTTTAAGTCAGTTTGTTTAGCAGAATGTTGTTTTTGTTCACTGTACAATGGAGTTAAGCTGTAATTCATTGCATTGCAGCAGCAGGCGATCGCCTCTGCTCTCCAAGCAGCGCTCCCCAGGCACAAAAGGAGCAGCACAGTCCCCAGGCAAGCAGGTCTGTACCTGTACAACCCTCCTGCTCCGTGAGCCGTCCTTGCTCATGTTAAAAAAAACCCAACCCAACTTAGCACAAGTTAATGTTTTATCAGCAGCAAACGCAGTGAAAAGATGGTAAATCGGCGTTTGTCTTGTTCTTCTCATTTTTTTAGGTATCTCTATATGAGATGTTCTCCTGTTACAGAAAAGGTCAAACTCCTCCAAGAAGTGCTAATATGGTTAACAGGTAGAGTATTAGAAATTAAAGCAGATTTACCTAATTTTGACTGTGTTCATGAGGATACTGCTTGTCGGGGGATCATTAAAATGAGCATTTTCCTGTGCAATGGGTTTGGAAATGTTTAATGCATTAAAAAAAGCCAAGTGCCTAAAACTTGCTGTACATGGCATTATGTTTCAAAATATATTGTATTTATGACATATCACAGTTAACATCAGGGAGCGTGGAGGGCTCTGCCTTTCCACACTGGTCTGGAGAAGCCTGAGACTAACTCAAGGCTCAATTTCAAAAGAAATCAACCCTTTGCAAAAAGCAGACCAAGTGATTTGTTTTCCTGGCTCACGTGCTGCTCTAGATTAAATGCACCTTGTGTTCCTGAGTGGATTCTTCCTTCAGGCCACCATTCTGGTGCTGGCAGGTGACAGGAAGAGGCTGTATCACTTAGGTCAATGGTTGCCACTGCAGCCACGTGAAGACATCTTATTTTAGGGACAGTTAAAATTGAAATCAAGTTATTTTGCACTGTGCTTAGGACAGGAGTCTCTTAGTCCAACCTGTGTGCTGACAGATGTTGTGGTGTAATCATGGCAGTCCAGTCAAGGGTTCATGTCCCTGAGCTCCTGGACTCAGTGGGAATCTGGATACTGCTGCTTGTACCCCAACCAGCTCCAGTCCTGCCTGGGTGCAGAGCTGGCAAAATAAGCTGGGCCTTGAACCAAACCCCTGAATAAACTGATCTAAAGCAAGGCTTGCTTCACATTTGATTTTTTGTTAGTGTTTCAGGGCGTTCAGCGCTGAAATCTCCTTTGAAGCCCCAAGAACCAGGTGCTTCATCCCGAGAAAAAGAGCTTGAGGTAAGCTTCGCTGGGACTGGGAGGGTATCTCTGAGTTGCAGTCAGCCTGCAAACCACAGCTCTTCTGTGTTTGGGCAGCTCTTAAAATTGCTGAGTTGTTTTGAACAGGAGTCCCAGAATAGGACAGAAATAAACTAGGAGGGGTTAATGGATGGCAGGGTTTTGTGTATTGTTGGGAAGATCGGGGAGGTGATAGCTTCTGCTCCTGTAACAATTATACCTATGAGTGATGTAGAGCTGCTTCCTGAGAATTGGGCTCCTTCCTTCCCAGACTGCTCTGTATGGCAAGCTGCTGACTGCTAGACAGAAGGTAGCTAATGAGAAGGAGATTCCTCCAGCTGTCTTGGCAACCAATAAGATCCTGGTGGAGATGGCCCGGATAAGGTAAGGCCAGCATGCAGACGTGTTGTACAAACCGGGCAGCTCGCAAGCCAAGCCACAAATCCCTTTCCTGCTTCTCTTGGGCAGGTGGAGGCATCTGAAGTGCCACCTCCAGCTACTAAAAGGCAGCAATACTTTGGGATTGTGTTATGTTGTTGCATTCTTCATCCTAAACCAGGCCTACGAACATCGAGAACCTGAAGAAAATTGATGGTGTGTCTGAGGCCAAGTCCACCATGTTGATGCCTCTCCTGGCTGAAATTAAGGACTTCTGCCAAGCAAATGGTTTGCAGGTATGATGAACTCAAGTGTCTTGTCAGGAGCCTTAAGGATGGGATTGGTTCTGCAGCTATTGGACTCCGTGGAGTTGTCTTTCTGTTTCACAAAAAAAAATACTTGGATCTCACAATGGGAAGCAAAAGCATTTCAAGTTTTTTAGTTGTTTTCAGGGGGTCTGTTTTGAAAAAAAAAATCAAGCTCAAATGGACAAGTGTCCCATGCAGACTGAATGCCACAGTTTGGTCTGATGAAATAGTTTCAGATGGAATGAGGAATACCTAAGATGATGCGTTGGCCTGGGCGCTTTGTTCTGGCTGGTTTTCTTTTCCAAGTTTTTTGGATGATGCCATGCTGGTTTTAGTAAGATGGCAACATGTGGGTGTCTATCTGGGCTCCCTCCTTGCTTTCGTTTTCCCTCCCTTCCTTACTTTTTTTTAACAACATGGAGTTGGGGTCAAAACCAACCTCCAGAGAGATGAATGGTTCTGTTAGTGTTGCTTTGTCAGATAAGTTCAGGTAACGGGAGGGTGATCAGTGGGTTGTCAGTGGGACACAATTAAGTTAATTCTGATTTGTCTCGCTCAGACCGACGCATTCCCCACTGCTGAATCCAAGGTTCAGAAAGAAGCATCTCCCTGGAAGCGTGCTAGAGCCCTTTCTCCCTCAGAGGAGGTCACGTATATCCTGTTCCAAGAGAAAAATTACTCCCTGGTAAGCTCTGGGCTGTGGAGGCTTTTGCTTTGCTGAAAACTGACAGTAGGGAGACTTTGTCTAGAGGAGGGGGATGTGGAACTTGTCTTAAACCCTCTGCACAGTGCTGGGTAGGTTGCTTTAAACCTCTGGGGCAGTACTTTTCCTGGGATATGGCCGATCCTCTTACTTACCTCTGAAGTAGTGGTGTGGAAAACTGAGGTGTAATACAGTGAGTTTTTAACTCCACAGGAAGCAACTTAAGTTGCTTGGGCTTTTGCTTTGCCTCTCCCAAGAGTATGGGGCAGGTGGTCCCCAAGTAGCAAGTGTACCTAAGGATGAATTAACAAGAAATAGCTGTACAGTTATTAATGGGCAGCTTGATGCTCTCTATCCACTGCTCCTGGTGAAATGCACAGAGTGTGTATTCCTTGTGGGGAAATGAGTAGAAACTTGAAACGTGCTTTTTTGGAGAGTACCAGATTCCAGTTGGAGATGTGTCCTTGAGAAAAACAAGTTTGGGTCAATCAAGCTGCAGATTAATCCAACCTGTGAAAATGAGGGGGAATTTGTTGTGGTGTTCGTGGGTGCCTCAGAGGTCAGGTGCACCACAGCTTTTTCATCTCATCTAAGTTCAAGGTGAGGTGTTGCACTCAAGCTGTGAAGTTTTGAGAGAGAAACACGCTTGACATGCTGGATAAGAAATAAGATATTAGGAATCAAGCAGTGTTTTGGGGAGCTTTGTTGCTCTGCCATGTGCCGGTGCCTCTGGATCGTTTCTTGGGAATGACGCTGAAGCCCTGTGCATGCCCTGTGCCTTTGTTTCCCCAGAGGGCCATCAGTGAGAGCAGGTCTCTGCCCGTGGCTGTGGTTGGCACTCACCTGTGCCAGGCCCTGGCAGCGGGCCGCACGGTGAGCGTGGAGCGGGCGGGTCTGACCCCTGCCGTGCAGCGCGTCATTCGAGAGGTGATCCACAGCCCTCCCGTTCTCTCAGGTGAGCATCGCTGACCTCACCTGCAGCTGCTGGGCCCAGGTACACCCCCCATCAATCCTGGAAGGCCGGGGCACTGCCAGGTGCGCTGCTTTCCTGTCAGGGTTCCGTTGTAAAATAATTGCATCGTGATCCATAGCAATGGGGCAGACCTTTACAAGTGGTTTGACTCAGTTGTGTGGAAATTAATGAGACATTCCTCTTAAATCTGTGTTTACTGAAATGTTTTTTGGGGAAAAAAAAAACCTGACAAAGTGTTCCTGTAAGTACTGGCATCTTCAGAAGACACACTGGGAATTTATCACATGATCTCACAGGTCAAGCCCATACATTTTCATCTTCTTACCTTTTCTACGCCTTAATCCATCCTGTGCTTTAATGAGGGGCAACAAATCTATTGTACAATATAAGAAAACAGAATCAGGGGCAAGAAGCTTAAACAATTAACTTGTTATTTCTGTTTTTTCCAAGACACTACCAAAATTCAGGAAATTAGAAAACGTACTCCTGCCCATATTGAGCTGTATCTGATCAAGATGATGATTGTACTACTGGAGAAGGAGGGTGGAAATAAATCGCAGGATGGCTTAGGCATCAAAAGAAGGTTGGTGTGGCCTGAAGGGCAGCAGGGCAAAACAGGAGCGGATCAAGCAAAAAGGGAAGGTGCCTTGTGGAATAAAAACCAGGTTAGTAAAAGGAGGGTATAAAACTGGTCTTCTGTAAAATCATCCTTTCTTTTTAGGAACAGACTACCAGAAAGTTGCTGGTGTTGCCAGCTGTGCTCAGTGTCTCATGTTCCCAATCCCTGAATAAAACTGACTCCTCCTCCTCAGAGGATGGCTCAGAGAAGAAACTGAGGGTTCTTTTGGGATAAGTATTGACCCAGGAAGAGGTCAGAGCTGTGCAGCTTAGCTGTCATGTGTTACACCCATTACAAGTTCTTCCCAGAATGAAAACTGGGATGTGCTTGTTCCTTCATAGGAATCAAATCCAGGTTGTGCCCTGGCTTTCTTTCTGTGCACTGGGATGTGGGCAAAGAGATTCTCCTGCTATGCAGGAAGCAGGAAGGTTAAGAGGATAAAAAAGCCAGAGGCAATTCCAGCCAGGAATGTCTTGGTCTTCGGGTCTTTATATTGCTTGCAAGTGCTGGGCACAGCCTGATAACAAGTGTCTCCTGGAGGACAAATCTTGGGAAGTAAGGAGCTGTTTGCTGCTGTTTGAGAAAATCCAGGATAGTCTGAGTGAGCCCTCTGCTGGCCCCAGTGACCCCATGTCCCGGTTCAGCACCTGGTACAAAGGACAGCCTGCACTGAGTGGCACCTGGTGGCAATGGTGAAAAGAAACAGCATATTCCAAATCCTGCTACCTGCGCTGGGATTTTGTGTCTGTTCCTTACAGGGCTTGGGGCTAATTTCTTAAACGCTGGCTCAGACAATTTTTCAAGCGCTGCCATTTTGGCAAATGGATTTTTCCTTGCTTCCCTGAGTGCTTTGTTTCTACAATATCTGTGTCAGAGCCTTCTTTTTCCTGCAGTTGACCTCCTGACAGTGCAATTGCCTGAGCTCTGATCACACTTCTCCCTGCTTCTGTAGCTAATAGTGGGAATGACATGCTCCTAGTAATCAAATTAATATAATCCAAAGGAACACACTGCAAATCCAAAAGCTAATCCAGTCTTCATTTACTACTTCAGAAGGCATCCTGGTTCTAATAATTCTCTGTAGCAAGCAATTTGAGATCTCTTAATGGCTGTTCTTGGGTTTGAATGGCCTGACACTGCTGCTGCTTTTACAGGGGAGTGGGATCAATCCAGCATCCAAGGAAGGAGCAGGGAAAACTCATCTGCATGTGGTGCCTTCAGCTGGGGTAAACAGATCTTCTCACTCTAATAGAGCATGTGGTAAACCAGCCATCAGTGAGGGTTTTGGTAACACAGGGATGTGCCACTGATGCACCAACTTCACTTGCTCAGATTTTCTTGTGGTGAAATGAAAAAGCGATAGGCAGTGCCCTCGCTAGGCAGAGGTATTGGCACTCTGTTGATGAGGGCCTGTGCCCCAGGTAACCTTGTGCTTCGTTTCTGTCCCCTGGGAAGGCTGCAGGGAGCGTGGATGCCAGCCAGGCAGGGAGCAGGGGGGCAGCAGACCCTTCGAAGCCCATCACCCTGGCCTCCTCCCATCAGCCTGCCCTGAATCCCAAGGAGGAGGAGAAGCTCTCTGCAGACTGTCAGTCCAAGGTGAGAAGGCAGGAGCACAGCCCAGACCTGCTCGTTGGGGTGGGCATCTTGAACAGCCCAATTCTCAGCTCTTGTCTGGCTCCCAGACTGTGTCTAAAATCTTGGCCTGGCTTGCCAGCCCTTTCCTGTCATTGGCACCCCCGAGGCAGGGGTGCCATGTTGCTTTTGTTTTCCTTGCTGTGTCCCAATCTCCCGCTCGGACAGCAGTAGACTGCTACAGGAAACTTTTCTCCCAGTACATTTTGTCTGCTCTGTTTTGGGACATCCTTCCAACATTATAAGAGGATGTTTAGTTCCTTTTTTCCCTTTTAAGTACAGGGTTCTGTGGGGCTGTGCCCATCACATTTCGGGCTTTTGCACTGGTGTCTATAGGAACACAAGCTGTATGAGCAGACATTAGGAGTTCTTATATTAAAGGGAGCTCAAGTCCCTGACCAGCACCATTTGTTGAACCCCTCGCTTCAGTTTGAAGCTGGATATTGCTGTGAGTGCACATCTTTGTCAGCCTTGATTCTCAGGGTTTACTTCTTAATCCCTTAGGTACTTGAATAAGGTGTTTGGTTTAAGTGGGGCATAAGCCTTCCATGAACAATTTGGTCAGTTTGTGGCTCCAGCTGAGCATGAATTTGAGCAGCAGAGCTGTGCCAGTGAGGCAGGCTGTGGCTGTGCGTGTCCTTCCACGTTTGTGCCTTTGTTTCCTTCCAGAACTCGCATCCCCCCGCTAAGAGGAGGGTGCCAGAATGGTTTGGAACCTCAGCAGCAACCGCTGGAGCTGCAACCCAGACCAAGAAATGCAAAACAGACACCAGAAAAGGGATTTTCAGTTGAATGTGGAAATCAAGATGATTTTTATAGTCTTTGCCATTACTGCCAGCATTATCTGCACAGACTGTTGCTTCACAGGGGCTTGTCATTGCCCCTGCTCTGCCTTATTCCTGCTGCTGCCTCCTCTCTTCCTCCAGCAGCACTTTTAGGACTTTTTTCACTGTGTGAAATGTTAATAAAAACATTTGAATAAATAGCTGTCGGTTTTTTTGAATGTGTGTGGGAGCTGAGGGCGGGCGGGCCAGGCCGCGTTGCCATGGCGCCGCTTCCGGGGCGGGGCGGCGGCGCGGGGGCTGCCGGGAGCGGCATGGCTCGCTAGGCGGCGGCGGCGCGCGGGTGAGCGGGCGCGGGCCGCCCTGAGGGGACGGGGGCACCCCCGGCATCGCCACCGGGACGGGAGCGGAGAGCGGCGCACGGGAGCGGCCGCCCCGCTCCGTGCGCGGGGATAGGGGCGGCGAGGCGCCGGCATCCCCCGGCCGGTGGTTTCCGGTCGCCCGCCCGCCGCGCTGCCACTTTGTTCCGTCCTGCTGGTGGCCGTGAGGTGCCTCGTCAAGCCGGTGCAGGGCTCTCCTGTCCCTGTTCGGCATTCCCCTTCACGCTCCTTAAGGTGCCGGTGGCGCGCTGACGCCTTTAGTGTGTTGTTTAAGTCTGTATTGGGGATAAGGAGGAGCACGCAAGGAATAAATCGCTCCCCAGGGATGTGGGGAGCAGCAATCCTGCCGCAGCTCACGGGGCGCTGGGACAGCCCTGCCAGGCCCGGAGCGGGGCTCTTGGCGTGTCCTGTGTGGGGCTGAGAGTTGGGCTCGGTGCTGGGACCCCATCGGGCTCGGCATATGCCGTGCTCAGCCCTTGCTTCTGCTCCTGAGTAGCTCGGTGGCGCCGACGCGTTTTTCTCGCCTTTTCCCCTCGGCAGAATCATGGACCCCAGCTTGCTGAGGGAGCGGGAGCTGTTCAAAAAGCGAGCCCTCTCCACGCCGGCCGTAGAGAAGCGCCCAGCGCTCTCCTCCGACTCCTCTGCTTCCAAGAAGAAGAAGGCCAAGGTAGAACAAGGGGGCTCCTCCAGCTCCAAGCAAACCACAGGTGGGTGCAGGTCTCCTGTCCGGCAGCCGCTTGGTGTTTCCTGCTGTTTGCCTTTAAGCTGTGGTTCATTATTGTGAATAACGCTGTGTCTGCGAGTTTTGCCGGTGGCTGTTGTCATTCTTTCTTTTCAATCGCCACTTCTCTTAAGAAAATCCCTGGTACGGTGTGAAAAACCCATTCCCTGCTGTGCATGTGTGTTAAGCCTCATCCCCGTGGCTCCTTTGCTGTTGCTCTGTTGGAGGAGTCTCTGCTGCCAAAATTATTGATGTGAAACTGCTTCGGATGTGCTTTTGGGAACTGTGAGTTTCAATGCTTGCTGGACAGGCAGTGCCATTCATTTTCTCTGTGTTTGCCGTGTTGGGTAGGGCCTGGAGCAACCTGGTCTAGTGGAACGTGTCCCCGTGGTAGGGGGTTAGACCTGGATGAGCTTTAGGCTCCCTTCCTTCCCAAGCTGTTCCATGATTATTGCTGGCAAGAGAGCACCTAAAACATTCAGGTAACTCTTAAGTTGGAGGGTGTTCGTACCTGAGATGGGTTTTGCCAGGTGTGTCTTGTTTGGGGATTTTGTTTTAGGGCTTTTGCCAGGTGTATCTTGTTTGGTCTGCGTGTTGTAATTAGCAGCTGTCCTCGTTTCACCTGGGAGCTAAGCTTTGCTCGTGAGCACCAGGCATTCCACGGGTTTCTGCCTGCTTTACCGAGGAGCTGGGGCATTTCCCTGGGTTGGTGGCAGTGATAATGAGTCTCCTAGGATCAAATAAACAATTAATAAAGCAGCACCAAAAATAGTGGGAGTGTGTGGAGAGTGCAGCGCCGGGGAGAGGATTTGCTCCCGAAGCAGTGGCAGTTCTCAAGCGCTCTTTAAAGGTCAGAGCAAATGCCATGAGTTACTAAACCACAGAATACCCTGTTGTGCAAGCTCAGGCCACACTCGTATTTTGAATAATACCACACGTGGCTCTCTCCTAAACTCCAGGAGAAACAATAGAGCTCAAAACAACAGAGGAAAACGTCAGGGAGCTTGGGAGGAGGGAAGCATCTTCTGTCCCAGGGGAAGAGTTGGGAATTTGGGTATGTGGCTGCAGCTTCTCAGGCACCAAATAAAGTATCAGCCAGACATTCTGAAATAAATCAAGGGAGGCCGGGTTTCCATCCATCCCTTTTTTACACACTCTAAATAAAACAAAGTTCTGCGTGGAATATCCTAGGCTGCGTCACTGGGGTGAGCAGGGTTTGCTGGGAAGAAGGGATGGGGACTCAGGAAGAGGGCAGGGGGTACAAATGTGAGCCTCATCTGGAGGATTTGAGCAGATAAAGAAAGTTTCATTTTGTTTCTGTGGTTTCCGTGGGCTGAGGGTTTCTTTAAGTGCTTTTGTGGCTGTCAGACAATTCACTTACACAAACAGGGACCCGATGTGGCTCTGAGGAGATAAACTCGATATTTTATGCTGCTGGCTGCATTCCAGGCAGTACCAGGGAGGTTCCAGGCTTTCTGCAACACTTTTTGTGCTGCAGAATCAAAATCCACTGCCTCAAACCCTGGTTTTTATTTCCCTTGCCAGACTGGCTGGTGCCTGTCAGGATGTGTGGGTGTCAGAGACAGGAGGTGGAGTAAAAAGGTGATGTTGGGGAACCCCTGTCCCACCGTCCCAAAGAGACAAAAGCTAGGGTGGTCAGTCCCACTTTGGTTTTGCAGTGGCCACAGAGGTGATGAAGGGAGTCACAGTGTTTGTGTGCTGGCACTGATAGTCCCTGGGCGTGTAGTGCCTCCCTCACTGTGGTTCTGTGCCTCAGAGAGCCTGCCCTTGAAACTTTTTGGGGGAGGAGAGCTATGGGAGACCATGCTAACCTTCAGAAGACTGCACAGCTGAAGCTGGCCTGTCTGTGAAGTCTGGCTGTAAGCTTCCCACTGCTCCTACAGGGATTATTATACAGGCACTACTGTCATTGTTTCAACCAGTTATTTGAAAAAATTCAAAGCTGGTTTACTCAGGTCAGAACAGGAACTAGAAAATAAATGAGATGGATCAATCTGTTTGTTTTATTTTATTAATCAATAGTAAATTGCGGCCATGGTCTTTGTCTTAAGACCTTTGTCTCAGTGGTGTCTGCCGGCAGCCGTCAAGAGCCGGAATCTTCAGGGGCTGTTTTGTGGGAAAGAATCATCCTGAGTCTTCTCTGGTTCTGTGCAAGGGGACACCGTTGCCTTCTGCTCCTTGTGCCCGCACCCATTCCCCTCTGCAGACCTGTGAAATGAAAAGCTGGGATGAGTCCCAGCGTATGTCATTCCATGTGCTTCTCCAAGGCATTGCCAGAGCAGCAGAGGCTGGCGTGCTTCACACAGTGCCCTCTTGTGTGCAGCGTGATGGGCGTTTTGTGGGAATGCTGCAAGTGTCCAGAGCCTTTCCTTCTAGGAGAGAGACAGGATTTAATTCAGTGCATCCTGATGGCTACTCTGGCCTCTCGAGCAGGGCTTCCCAGTCTGATGCTGTCACAGAGCAGAAGGTGGCGTGTCATCCTGATCACCACTGCCGTTATCTTCATCATCCATCTCAGAGTGAGTCCTGAATGATCTTGTACTCAGGGCATTGGCTTCCATCAGTTGTGCTTTCCATTTTGAGCTTGAAGCGTTCTCTGCCAGACTTGGCTGTAAGAAGTGTGTCTCTGGGGATTTGTGACTGCAGGAGGGAGTTTGCTTCTCCAGGGGAATCTCTGCACTAGCTGTGCTAGTTCATCCTGCCCGGGGTGTCTTGTGACTCCATCTCACCAGCCAGGAGCAGCGCGTGTCAATTAGCAAGTCTTCCACTGAGTCCAGATCTTCTGGAGCTTAGTCGTGTTCAACCTGCGAGGGGGATTGGATATATGTCAAAAAAGAGATCGTTATAGGTACTGCCCATAGCACCAAGGTTTTTCAGACATGGATGGACTGTGAGGTCCCTTGTGGCTGTGGCCCTTTAGGTGGGTTTTGTTTCCTTCGTGGCAGGAGTGTTTTCTGGAGTTAATACAGTTAAATAACTTGTCCCACATGTAGCTTTGCTCTGGGACATTTCTGTGGGGGCTCAGGAGGGTGAAGGGCTTGCCAGGAGTTACTGATGGCTGCACTGTTGGACCCTGTTATTACAGTTGTCACTTGTAACTGCAAATCTTGAATGGTTTTAAAAATGACCGGCACAGCACAGCCACCAAGGGCTGGTGAGCCAGAGGTGTGAGAGTTCTGTGGCCAGGACGTGAGGAAGGGGTGAGTGTGAACTCTGGGATGTGTCAGCAGGCAGATGAAGTCAAGTGAGAGAAGTCAAGTGAGGTTCTCTTGTGCGAAGCGCTGGAAGCTGCACCTGGGCTGGGTGCCATCCCCCTCTTCAGTGTGCGAGGTCTGTGGCCCATCTCCCTGTGTTCTTGGCAAGAGCTCCACCAGTTCCAGTTTGGCTTTCAAAGTCTGGGATAGGCATGATAGATCCAGCGTGTCCCACTCCCTGTGATGTTGTGGTTGCCGCAGAAGCAGCAGCCTTGGGGCACAGAATCGTTCGTCCCTGTTCATTTCCAGCGGGATTTTTGGAAAGGGTCAGATATTCTGAAGGTAGTGGGTTATGCAGGTGTCAACACCCACCAATTGTTGGCCAGACTGCATTTGAAGTAAGGGGAGAACAGCTCCCTGGAACTGGAGAAGTGGGGGGAGGAGGGGTCAAACTACCCTCAGGACGACTAGAAAAGACCATTTTGAGGATACATTTCTTGTTGGCTTAGTCTTCCTCCCACCACCCTCTCTTCTAAAAGCAAGAAACCCATAATAAAAAGTGCTGCCAAAGGCTAGAACGCACCCAATCCTCTCGTGCCTGAAGGGTCTCCTGCCATTCAACCCTCCTGCCCCAACTTTTTTCTTACCCCTTGTCTGTCTGTCCTGTCCCTGTGTGGTTCACTCGGTGGGGCAACACTGCTGTCTTTGCACTGAATGTGATCAGACTGTTGGACATTTTATAAATGTTTTCTTCAGTTAAGCAACAGAGTTTTATGCATGTTGGACAGCATTTGTTCTGTCAGGTAGACAAAATTCTATGCTAGTCACTCAATAGAAACAGCAAAAGTTCATCAAAAAACAGCCATCTTTTTCCCTCCCATAACACTGCAGGAGATTGTCTTTCTGCTAAGCACTTGGAAAGCCTTTGCCCATTATTCCAGCTCACATCCAGAGATAAAATTGCCACCGTGGATATTTAAGTCCAAAAGAAAAAAAGCACACGACTTGCTCGTTTGTAAGCTAGAGGAGGCTTCATTCCAGGTGTCACACCAAGTTCTCCAAGTGCGGGCGCTCAGCGCTCCCTACACCACCTCTGTGTCCCGCTTCCTGAAGCTGTTCAGCATTGCTCTGACGGGGTTGGGCTCGTTCTCCAAGTCCTTCACAGTTTTGTTTTTCACGCAGCAGCAGCAGTCCAGCAGTTCGTACAGGAAAGCCAGCACCACCAGAGAAACGACAGTGAAGATGAATATGATCAGGATGACAAAGCAGGCAGTGTTCCAGTTGTCATGGAAAGGGTAAATTTTTTGCACTTGGAAGCCCAGATACTGGGAGATGGATGTAGTAGTCTCATTCCAGTGGGTGCTGTTGAGGGTTGCCATTCTTGAGGAGCTGTCTGAGTCTGCTCACTGGCACAGATTGGGGAGCTGAAACACAAAAACAAAGCTGTTGAGGACTCTGTCAATCAAGGACACGCTGTGGTGTTTATCACAAATTGGAGCTACTTCAACTCGGACTAAGTGCTCAAAGTTTCTAGAAGCTTGGATTGTTGCATCCTCATGTTTGCTCACTGAAATATCGCGCTCCAGGTGTGTAAGTTTGTGACAGACCTGGAACATTTTATTTTGCCTGATTCGTGCAGGTGTCATGTGGTGTACGTGATTCAGGAATGAGGGAGCTTTGCTGCTTTATTGCAGTTAGATGCAAAAACAGAAAGCTTACAAACTAGATTTTCAAGATGTGCAGTGGTTTCAACCACCTGTCCATCGTCAGCCTTGTGGTGTGAAAGGCATTATTATTTTGGAATTGCCTGTCAGCACAGACTTGTTCCCCTGCAAAACCCTCTGGACTTCAGGAGGGCGGATTTCCTGTTCCTTGCCCTGCTCTTCCACTGCTGAGTAGTTTGTGCTGGAGAAACTTGGCTGCCCAGGTGGCACTGGGAGTGTTTGGAAATCTTGTTTGCGGTGTTGTAGTCATTGGGGTGGATAACAAGGAAAACCCAACCCTTTCTGAGGAGCTCTTACTTCTCATTTTCACCTCTGCCTAAGCCTGGTTGGCACCCAGCAGAGGAAGAGGCTGCTCTGTGGTGGGGAGATGAAGCAAGAAATTGACTCCAGCAAATCTGCCTTTGCTCAGCAGTCTAATGCAATAAATTTCTCCTAGGAGCTGCAGTAACTTCTGGTTATCTGCTGTGGCTGTAGGATGTCGTAATAACCTTTGAATCCCTCAGGCAATTTAGAACTGGGTGTGGGAGGAGGAGATCAAGTCAGGTCTCCATATTTCCTTGAGGAAACAGCAAGGAGTTTTTAGGTGGAACATGGTGGTGGTGATGGTGTCTACTAAAACAGTCTGAGCACCTGCCCTTATTTCTGTGAAATTATTAAAGAAAAGGATATGGTGAAAACCAGGATCATGCTGCCAAAGCAGCCTGTGATCTATGTCTTATTTTTATTGTCCTAATATTATACATTTTGTCCTTTATCCTTTTCTCTTCAGTGGATTTAGATTGAAACGACAGAGCTTTGTGGTTGGGAAGGTCCCTGGCATTAGCGTTCCAGCCAGACATTTACTGGAGCAGTTGCAGTAACTTACTGTTTCCTCTGTTAAATCTGGAACTGAGTACACAAATTAGTAATTGAATATACAGTGTATGACGGAGATGGATGGGATTAATTAAATTGTTGGTGGTTTTTTTTTTTTTTTTCCTTAAACAAAAGTTTACAGAGCAAATCCAAGCTAAAAATACTCCTGCCTTGAGTCAGGTCCTGGCTTCAAGAGAGTGGCTTGATTTGGTCGCGGTGTTGGAAGGAAACTCAGCCAACCTGTTACGGGGCTAAAAGTCATGAGGGTTTTTGAAGGGGTGGCTTCAAGACTTATTTCAAAATAATCCGTGATACAGAGAGCGAGGGGGGAGCTGAATGAAAGGATTTGGAGTCCCCTTTGAGGAGTAATTAAAATAAGCAGGATTTAATTGTTTATTTTAAATGGCAAGAGGATACCTTTGGGAAAGAAAGGAGTTTTGTTTTGAACTTTGTAAACCGATTTCTAGGACTGAGGGTTTTGTTGGAATCTGTTACACGTAAGTTTGCTCTCTCTGTAAACACCAGGCACGAAACCAGACTGTTTCTGTGATGTGAAATTCAGTCATTTTTGGTGGGGTTTTTTCATTTATATTGCTCAAAGTGATCAAGATCTGTGGCCGCTGGAGGGATTGGTCAGATCTGCACAGTGTAGCCCGGACCCTTGGCCAGCACAGCTCTCTGCCAAGGCAGTAGCTCTGTTCCCAAGAGGAGAGGAGCACCTTGGGCACAGCGGGGTCAGGCAACAGTGCAGCAGCCATTCCCTCCCCGCTCCACAGCCATTCCCTCCCCACTCCACAGCCATTCCCTCCCCACTCCACAGCCATTCCCTCCCCACTCCACAGCCATTCCCTTCCCACCCCATAGGCTCTGTCAGGGCAGCCATTCCCTTCCCACTCCACAGCCATTCCCTCCCCGCTCCACAAGCTCCATCAGGGCAGCCATTCTCTTCCCACTCCACAGCCAGCCCCTTCCCACTCCACAGCCATTCCCTTCCTGCTCCACAGGCTCCATCAGGACAGCCATTCCCTCCCCACTCCATAGCCATTCCCTTCCCACTCTACAGGCTCCACAGGCTCCATCAGGGCAGCCATTCCCTCCCCACTCCACAGCCAGCCCCTTCCTGCTCCACAGGCTCCATCAGGGCAGCCGTTCCCTCCCCCCTCCACAGCCACCAGTAGGGCAGCGGTTTGCACAGTGGAGAGATGTTTGTCTTCGTGCCAGGAGGTGGAATTTAGTGCTCCTTGAGGAGGAGGATGGTGATCTCCTTAGGTTTGAACCGGGAGGGGCAGATAAAGATCAGCTCCTCTTTTCTAATTATTGAAGTACAAGGCTGAGGTAGCTGTAGCTGACTGTTCAGAATTAAAACAGCACTAATGAGGTTCGTGTCTTTGAAAGCTGTCAAAAATGGGCTGGTTTCTTGCAATTTTACTTATTTTGTAACAGCACAGGTCAGATTGGTATCATCAGCTAGTCTGATTTGCAATCAAGTCAGCAGTTGTACATATCCAAAATGGAATGAGGTAAATATTTAATGCACTAGGTTTTAATTTAAAAGCATTAGCATCTTTGGGCACTGCAGAGGAGCAGCTCTATTTGAAATCATGTTCATGGAGCAGAGGGAAATGACTGGCAGAAAATCCTTTTAATGCAGCTCTGAGGAAGCCCTGTTTAAGAAAGCCCTGAGCATTTACAAATCTCAGGTGCATTCTAACCCGGCTGTTTGCCTTGAAACGATGGCTGCTCCAGTGTTTCCAAAGGTAACAGCAGGCAGAGGGATTTTCTCCCTACCCAGTGTATACCACGTTTCTAGAACAGGTTTCTCCACCACACACACAGATCTCTTTCAGGCAGCCTAATTTAGGGGATACCCCCTGGGAGGTAGCGCTGCTCACATTTCAGCTGGAGCTGTCTTTGTTTTAAGGAAAACCCTTTCGCTGTCATTTCTGTGAAAACACATAGAATCAATCAGCAGGAACGTGAGGCTGCAGGAAAGCAGCCACCTCCCCTGTAAGGACGAAATCCATTTTGTTTACTGAATCTTGGCTTGTTGTGTTAGCTCTGCTCTAAGATGGAGTGGTCATCAATTTTCCATTAGTGCACAGATGGTGAAAGTGCCTGTCTGATCGTGCAAGACAAGCTCCTCCGCGTTCAGCGGCAGGATCAGCCCTGCTCAGCCTAGAGAAAAAATCATTCTGATTCCAAGAAGCTTTTACAGGTTCTCAGCTTACAGGCATATTTGCTTTCAGTAATCAAGATAAACCTCAGAGAATGTTATAAAATGATACACACCTACCTCTTGTGCGAAAGGATGCTGAGAGAGCGCCGTTCTGGTCCCTTTTTTTAGTGCAGCCTATGGCACAGCTAAGATGGAGCTTTCCTTCCATTGGCCAGAGCACGATGCTGCTGACAACTTCCTTTGTGCTCATTTGCATCGAGCCCTCAACCCCAGGAGTAAATCATTCATAAATGTGGCTCTTGCTGTCTGGAATGAGAAGCAAACGCCTCCCTGTTCTTGTTTTTTGGGATGGGATGAGCTCGTTAGTGGGGGAGCGCTCTCATCAGCCACGACCCGCTCTGCTTTGTGCCGGGATCAGCCGTCAAAGCGTGACGTTTGCAGTGTTAATATCTGCAGATTGCCAGCCTCACCGTGCTGTTAGATTCTCTTGTCGTGGACTGTAGCAGGCTGCAAGCGGGCAGATTAAACCAGATAATCTTCCTGATTCAATTCAAACCTGACAGAACAAAAACGTGATAAGTTGTCTTAACTGTTTGTTGTACCTCTGCATTTATTTTGGTCATTTCAGAGCTCTCATTACATCTATTATTTTTCTATTTATTTATAAAATGTCCTACATAGACATCAATTTTTAATCTTGAAAGGGAACCCTGTAAGGGAAAAT
This sequence comes from Motacilla alba alba, assembly GCF_015832195.1. Classification (NCBI taxonomy): domain Eukaryota; kingdom Metazoa; phylum Chordata; class Aves; order Passeriformes; family Motacillidae; genus Motacilla; species Motacilla alba. The sequence goes on along the minus strand of NC_052019.1, from coordinate 70,712,628 downwards.
CCCTACGGGCCACATCTTCAGGGGGAGCTGGCTTTTGATTTTTCTTCTTTTAATTTAGTAACCAGAATAAATTATTCTTCTGTAGCTGGAGTTACACTGATATTTCTATGTTAATTTTAGAATTGTTGTGCTCTGTAAAGCCTTTAAGACGACGTCATGTGACAGCTTCACGATTCTGTTCTTTTCTCTTGCTTCACTGATTTTTCCACAGAAACAACAGGAGCTCCGTATCTCTGAGATAACTGTTGTCCTGTCAGATGTGCTTAGAAAATCACCAGAGGATTAAACAATCCCCACGGTGACAAAGAGATGGTGTTCTCTTTCTGGAGTAGCTGAAATTCCAGAGAACTGTTGCCGTTAGGTTTGAGCAATGTTGTGCTGGTAATGAGCCTGTGGCTTGTGATAGTGGTTCGTGGATATTTGTGTTTAATGTGCTGTGCTAAGAGCTGACGGTAATGAAGTGGTCATTAACAACCTCGCAAGAACTTTTGAAACAAAATGATGGCAAACCTCATGATAAAGACAGCCGGAGTTGACAGCAAGGGGGCTCTGAGTTGTTGTTCCGGTGATGAAACACACCAGGTTGAATTTGTTTGCATTTGTATGGCTCTGTTTAATAAATTCTCCACTAGAGCTACTTGAAACAATAATATTTCTTTTAAAAATCACAGCCTTCCTTTACCTGCTGTGTAACCATTGAGTGCCTTTGGGGAAGAAGGGAAGCTTTGTGCCCCCATCTCAGCAGCAGGAAAGTATTGGTGGAGCAAATGCCATGCATTATTTTAGCGTGGCTTCATGTAGTGTAAATGATTATGGGATGTTAAGCCACCAAATTAGACGTGTTTCTCGTGCCAGTAACTCTGCAGTCACTTGCTGCTTTCTTAACTTTTTATTTGTGGAGTTCTGCTCAGAAGTGTTCCCGAGCTGTGTCCTCTGAGTCCCTGGGTCTGGATCAAGATGTGTGCAAGGACTCACCTGGGGGTGGCTGCTTCTGCCACTCCTGTTTTTGTCCACAGCTGTCGATTCAAAAGCTGCTGGAAGTAGAGGGAGAACGTGATGGAGCTCAGAGCCAACAGGAAGCTCTCAAAGCACCCTCTAATTGTTTGTTTTCTTTCTTTGTAGATCACAGCAATGGATCATTTAACTTGAAAGCCCTTTCAGGAGGCTCCGGCTACAAGTTTGGAGTCCTTGCTAAAATAGTGAATTATATGAAGGTATGGTGTTTTGGTGTAAAATAATACTGGTTTTAAATAATTCATTGTTTCTTGTCCTGTGGCTAGAAAATGCTGAATGTTTCAACCTCTGAAATTCTTTTACTGCAAGAGTGAGAATTTCAAGAAACTCCTCATTAAATTCAAAGTGCTGTCAGTAAATGAAATTGTCAGCATATTGTTCCACAACTGAAATCCAGATTACCCCAGGTCAGTCTACAACCAAGATAATGGGGTTTATTTGCAGGAATTTCAAGATGCCGTCAGGTTTGGGGATTCATGGGCTAGTGATCAAAATAAGGTGTAATTTGGTGCCAGTCTCAGTTACTTTTTGTTGATTGAGTTGCTGAATAAAGTGAGTACAGAGCTGTAAGAGATCCTGTTTGCTTTTGCAGACGCGGCACCAGCGTGGTGACACACATCCATTGACCCTGGAGGAGATATTGGATGAAACACAGCATTTGGATATTGGACTCAAGCAGAAGCAATGGTTAATGAGCGAGGTAAAGATAACACGTGTTCAGATCTTCATTAAGGAATTCTGATCAACCTGAATTACACACATTTGTTAACTTATTAAATACGTAATCCCTCCTTGAAGAAGCTCCTAAGTCAGGCTGTATCATTCCTTGCTGGCAGCACTAATATTCTGGGGAGCAGAAACCTCTGCTCTGCCAGTGTTGGTTGTGAGGGAAGCTTGACTTTGCTGAAGTCTTCCAAAAGCTAGCTTCAGGCTTCTTCCATAATGATCCAGAATATCAGAATGGCATGGAAGAGCCCCTCCAAGAAGCGTATATAAAATTATCACTGAGCTTTTGCCAGATGGGAAGAGGTAAACAAATACCCTTCAGCACCACAGTTAGGTCCCTTCTGTCTTAGAGGTGCTCTGCGTCGTGGTGAGTTATGCCTAGGCTAGTGGATCTGGGATGCAAGGATTTAGAATCTGTTTAAACTCAAAGCTCCAGCCTGGCAGCTGCAACGTGTGGTTCATGTGCTCAAAAGCACACCAGGAAAAAAAGTAGTAAGTGTCTGCACTGTTTCAAGGTTTGAAATTTCTGTCCCTCTTACAGGCTCTAGTCAACAACCCGAAAATAGAAGTTGTGGATGGGAAGTATGCCTTCAAACCCAAGTACAACTTGAAAGACAAAAAGGCTCTGCTCAGGCTCTTGGACAAACACGACCAGCGAGGGCTGGGAGGAATCCTTCTGGAAGACATTGAGGAAGGGCTGCCCAATGCACAGAAAGCCATAAAGGTGAGGAACATGTGTCTGCAGCTCAGCTCTTCACTTCTCATAGGGAAGAGAGACACTAAGGGCTTTCTCATGAGCTGTTTCTGTTCTTTTGGTAACTCAGAAGCCATTCCAGCAGATCTGGTATCGTGGCCTTTTCTGTGTTTCATCCTTTATGTTCAGATTTGCCCTGATGTCTCAGCACAGATCTCAGAGCTCTTTCTCACAAAAGACTCTTGATCTCCCACGTTCCAACTGCAGGCATTTAGTTCAGCTTTCACACCTTGACCTCAGTGCTCTGAATCTCATGTTTGATTTATTAGTGTACTCATGTGTTTCATGGCCAGTTACTTCGCAGCTTCTCCAGTTTGTTGTTGCTTTTATTAGCACAAGGTCTGGCTCTGTTGGGGCTGGAGACCTTCACCTTGGAAACGAAGTGATTTTGAGTTGTTGTTTTGCATTTGTTTTTGAGGCTTTAGGGGACCAGATCATCTTTGTTAATCGCCCTGATAAGAAGAAAATTCTTTTCTACAATGACAAGAGCTGTCACTTTGCTGTGGATGAAGGTAGGTGTTGTTTCACATGGGTCTCCATGACGGTTGATCTGAATTCACCTTAAGCACCTCTGTGTATCAGCAGCCTTCAGGTAGAGGAGTCTTTTAGGGTGATAATAAAATATTAGGTGTGTCCAGATGTGAGGGGAGTGATCATATTAACACGAGGCTAACGAGACCAGCGAGTGAGTGCAGTGGTAATATCCTCTGCTTTATGATGGCTGCACTGGAACATGACTCCAGGAATCCAAGAGCTGTCTTCAAGAGCAGTGGTACAGAAGAGACTAAAAACCACCTCGCTGTGAATGAAATGGCATGAAATTTGCTGCTTAAGGGGAAGCCAAAAAACCCAAAAGAATGATTTGTGGGTGCAAGATTTTTGTTGGGTTTTTTTTCCCAGTTTATGAACCGTATGCCTTTTACTGGTGAATGCAGCAAGAAGCCATAAATGGAACAGAAGGAGGAAGCACAGAGGCATGAGATGTGAGCAAAATTCTTGAAAAGAGGGTGGTTACAGCTGGGAGGAGAGCACAGACCTGGGGCAGTGCTGGAGTGGATTTGGGGCTTCACAAGTTCAGCTGTGTCACAAGTGGTGGTAAAATCCTCTGGTGCCATTTTATGCACAGAAATCAATTACAGAAATCTGGGTGTGCTCTAGTAAGGACATAAATGCCAACATCAGGTGTCTGTAAATGCAGGAAGGGGAAGACAATCTGTGTCAAAAGATCTTATTTTGAATGACTCAGTGACACTGAACACTTTCTTTTTTTAATGTGTTGTTCTTGTAACATGACACATAAAGCCATTGCATCACACAGCATCACGTTATGTATGGTAAAAGAAAAGAGTTTTGATACGATTTGAACTGCTCTACTTACAGGACCACAGGAGGATGCATAAAGATCTTTCTTTCTTTGCCTACCTCCAAGGGAATCTTTATTTCCAATAGAATTTAGCAACTGAAGATTTAGTGTATCACTAAATAACAGTTAGTGTATCACTAACTGTTTGTTATGTACTGAGAGTACTCACTAATAATCTCTGTAATGATAGCTTTGTTTCATAAAGGTGATTAAGTAGAGGTGACATCTACAGCGTTTAAAATATAAAAAATACCTCAAAAGGTTGAAGTGAATTTCTTTTTGAACCACGATTTCTGTCATTTCTTGGTAGGGGCAGTGAAACTGTATGCAAAATGCAGAATGGATTCACTGGGGAATTTCTGGTTTCCAAATGTTTAGGAGTTTACCCTGAACCCTGTCCTTCTCTTGAGGTAGTAGTGCCTCTTCAGTCCATGAGCCCACAGTTTTTGGGGGCCTGAACATGGCCAAAACATTTAGAAATCAGTGCTCTTGCAGTAACTTTTGAGACAGAGCTTTTAAGTTTCGGCCACTGGTTGTATCATAGTTGTGTTGCTAAACTAATGTTTTTTCTTGTGCAATTTTTTCCAGATAGCAGGAACCCAACCATACTAAAAGAGTGATCAGAGGGAGGTCTCTACTCTGTTGCTATTAACTACAGGATTAGCTGTGAAATTTCGTGACAGAGCCCATTTTGTTAGGATGTAGACAGAGGCATCAGGCAGCCAGGATAAATCCCGGGCTCCTCTTACACAAGCCATGTTGTAGCACACCCGTGATTGCTTCGGAGCAAGCTGTTGCTACCAGAGCGAGGAAAAGGTTAAAAAAACTCCTTCAAACGCCTAGCCTCCTGCTGAAGGAAGGCATTTAAGTGGCAGTGTGTGTCCTGAAGGGATCCTGCGTGCAGCGTTTGTAGTTCAAGGTGGCTCTGCTTCCTTTTATCCGCAGGTGGCAGCAGCTTCCCATCCCAGCCAGAAGTGATGTTTTGTTGTTGCTCTGTTCCTGCTGGTTTTAGTTTTCCTTTTGATGCTTTGTTCCGAGAGGGGGCAAGAATATTTTCTCTTTTGTGAATATCGTGATCCACCTGAGTATGGCACAGTGCTGGAAACATCCCTGAGTAGCTTCACTCACTCACTGCAGCTGGAGCAGGTCCTTTTTGCAACCCTGTTATCCTGTGACGAAGGAAACCCACCCTTCCCGAGCGGCTTAGCTTTAGGATTCTTTCCAGAGCAGCAGAAGGGTGTCTCTTAGGGAGTCACTGGCAGAATTGTCTGTGCACAGGACGAGTTATGACACGTCTCTGCCTTAGCAATGCTACTGCAGCTCATTATCTCTGGCAACGTTAAAATGAAGTTTTTAAAAAGGCTGCAAAATAAGCCTTGAAGTGTTGGCAGCCTCTTTGATCTGGCAGCCGATGACAGTTCAAAATATGTTTCTAGTTTAATGTTTATCCTCAGAAATAAGGTCTCTGTGCTCCTCAGTGCACGGTGCTGCCGGATGACATCCCAGTTCAGAGCGTGTGTTGGCTGAGGGTGATAGCCTTGATGAGTCGGGTGTCCTCCCCACTGCTGCCTGAGCCAGGGCAATTTGGAGCTCACTGCCTGGAGCAGTGGGAGGAACTCCTTTCTGGCAGTGCCTGCCTCTGCCCTTGATGGCTGAACAAGCTTTTCTTTCTCCCCCTGTGAAAATAAATCCCAATGTATCGCAGCAACGGAGCGCTGCCTATATATCGTGATCTCAGGGGCACTGGAGAGGGTTTTAGCAGTAAGGAACGGCTTTTGTTCTTCCTTTTATGTGATTAGCCGAGGAAGGTTCAGATTGCATGTGTTCCTTCTGGACTTCCTGGCTAATTAGTCTGCTGTCAGTGGTGTGGAGCTGAAAGTGTTTATAAAAGCAGGGCCAGATTTCAGGTGCTTCAGCCAAGGATGCCTTTTCGTGCTGGGGCTGAAGCACTTTGCATGTGAACAAGGCTTTCACCCCTGTGCTGAATGCTGAAAGGCCAGTTCGATTGCCTGACTGCTAGAGATGGTATCTTCCCTGGCTGAATGCACTATAGGAAGTATTTTCTTGCTGAAAAATTCAGATACTTAATTATTTTAAAATTCTTCCTAAGCCTTTGAAGGGCTTTAGAGAATAGCCAAAGCTTCTTAATTTGAACGCTGTAAAAACTGCTTGGGATCAGTGCTGACTTACGCCTGTGGTGGTCCAGGGACAGCACAGATTTAGCACCAAGTACCTTTTCCTTCTGGTGAAAATCCAGTGCTGCGTTCCCTGGGACTGTTAGGACTGTTGTTTCTTCCCTTCTGCACTGCTATCGTCTGGTTTTGTCCTTTGCTCAGCTTTTGGCTTGGCTCATTGAGGATTTTTAAGCTGTTTTTAATCTCTGGCAGATTTTATTGCCTGTGTGATGTATCAGTTTATCTCCACAACCATCTCAACCTTTCTGCAAGAGCAGGTGAGGCAGTCAGAAGTGCTGGATAAGCCTCTCCAAAGTCACCAGGCAGTCATTTACCCATGACTTCATTCCCCAAATGTAAGCATTTACAGAAAGGAAGTGTGTTAGAGTATAATCACTCAGGGAATGTCAGTGCAAATTGTTTTCATCTATGAGGCACCTCGTGATGCTGTAAAATCAAGGTAACTGTGCATCCTTACCCCTTGGGTGTTTCAGAGAGAGAAGGTGTCTGCAAAATCTTTGTTATGCTGCCCTCTGCTTAGCTCTGTGTTGGTTCCTGCTGGCCAGAGCTCATTGTTTTGAGTTTTGACTTCATGTTGCTGGAGATGTCAGCAAACATCTAAACTGGCTTTTCACCAGCTCCTGGTCTCATTTCCTCCTCTCAGAACTCAAAAGACCAGAATTTAGCTCTCTGGAGGAGCGAGGAAGCAGCCTGTGAGTAGTGTTGATTCTGTCCAGTTTCTGAGTTCACATGTTTTAGTGATCAGATTGCCAGATACTGTGTTTAGGATTTGTTCGTGACACTTGCCTCAGTACTGGGATCACAGCTTTCTGCCTCTTCTCAGGAAGATCTGCACTGGAATCAGGACTTGAAAGCTCTGTGAAAAATGCAAATCTCTGTGAGGCTCAAAGCACCTGCATGGCTTTGACCACAAACTCCTGGGAGATTTCTGCCCTGGGGATTTTTTCTGGGCTCTGTCTTGTCAAAGCAGCCTAAGCCCTGCAGAGATTGTCAGCTTGCTGCTGCGGTCAGGTGAGGCCTTGCTCTCTTTTTATCCTCCTGCAGCTATTTTGCTTCCATCCTGGCTGATGGATCAAATAATTTAGTGGCTCTGAGAGAAGTGTCTCACCTTTTCTGTGCTGTGATGGTGTCAAGACCACCCAGCAGCGAGCAGGGCACGGAACAGGCAAATTGAATGTGCTCTGTCATCATAATGGCTGCAGGCACGGCAGGAATGCATACATCCCAACCTGTTCTCCATGGCTGGCTGGAGCAGGCCAGCATGTGGGCAGCCTCCTGCTCCAGCACTGAGCTCCTTGTGCCCTGTGAAAGCAAGACCTGGTGAAAAATGGATCTGGTGTACTGAAGCCTGCCCTAGGAGCTGCCTTCTGCCGCTGTTGTCTGCTCTTCAGACACACAGCCAAGGCCAGGGTGACAGTGCTTCAGATTCTTCTCAAGGAAACCGGGAAAAATCTTTCCCTGTGTCAGGTCAAGGGTGTATTTCCTGAGGTGCAGAAGTACCACAGCTACAAATGCAGATGGTTGTTTCTTGAGAGCTGTAGTTATTGCCAGCTTTTCCCACAGGTTCTCATATTTCAGAGAGGATGTCACAATAATTCAGAGAGTGTATTCCCAAGGTCTAAACTTTCCCTGGCAGATAGGGGCATAGTCCTTGGAGACTTAAAAGCTTGACAGGTAATGTGTACATGGTTCAGTGCCAGCCATCCAGCTGCTCTCTTTCTTCAGACCTTGCACTTAGCCCATTGTCTGGTGTTACACCAAGTCAGTTTTGTGATGAAGTGACGGATGGATCTCCCTTTCCTTCTAGATGGCACACCAAGTGCAGACAGCTCGTATTCACTGAAGGGTGGCAGCTCCCAGTGCTTCTCCACCTTTATCCTGTACTTTTAGTTCCAAGAGGGAGTGTTTCCATGTTGTTGTGACTCCCTCTTTCCTGGACTGTGAAGTATTTTAAAGCCCTACATGGAGCTCCAGCATGGGTAGAAGTTTCTTTTGCAATTACTGCAATCAAAGCAGTGGTGCTGAAAGCAGCCTGATTCACGGAGGAGTTTTTAAATGGAGCTGCAGAATATGATATGGTGATTCTGGTGGGGCCAATTAGTGGATTAAATTGTCTGTATGTAAAGTCCATTCTAGCTCTGCAGTTTTGGATCTTGGTGCCTGTTCCATTTGTATTTCTTGGCCGAGTTTAAAAGGAGGATGTGAAGCTGGAGTGATGTTATAACCGTGGCACTACAAGAAATGCAGACCACTGTAGTTAGATATTAACTGTGATCTGCACTTCTGTGCATGCTGATCCCTGAAGAGCTGACCATTTATTTTCTAGTGTTTAATTTTTCACTTCTGTTCCCCAGAAGAATGTAGACCGGTTTAACCTTAAGCACCTATCCTCAGCTTCCCCTTTTTTTTTGCACCGGGGCGTATTTATCCATATATTCTGAACTCTGATGAGGAGACACATTTGTTTGCAGCAGGATATTATAAATAAGAGGACAAACCTTGTCCACCTGCTGCAGCTGGATGGGGTGAGGGATGATCTCTGATAGCAGGCACCGCTAGCCATGCTGAAAGCCTGGAAACCCCCTCAAAATGGATAAGCAGATGGAGAATGTCTTGACTGCAGTGTCAGTCCTTGCATTAAGGGATGTGCACACTGATCCCAGGGTGCTGGATAGCCTCTGTGAGAAGCAGGCTGTGAGCTATCTCCCTATAACCAAACGTGGTGTTTTGACAGGTTTTGGATCTCTTCAAAACCGCTGCATTACCAAAAACAAACACTGTCATTCTCCACTGGTGAAATTCCTCTCTTTTGTTTCCTGAAAAGCTGGGGTAGTCTCTTACTCTTGGCAGCGGGAAGCAGAGGAACGCCCGAGACTCGAAGCATGTATTTGCATAGAAAAACAAGGTGCTTTAGGTAGGGAATTGTTCCAAGGGCAGGAACCGGGCTGGTTTTGTACACTCCCATTCGGTTGCAGTGTGCCCAGAGCCGGGATACCTGTGGCAAGCAGGCGCTGGAGCATCTCATCCCCTGCTGCACAGGACAGATCCTTAAGCATGCAGAGGTTGTGGTTGTTTTGACAACTGTATACTAAATTTATCTGGAAATAAAAGGAAAAATTTAGTCTTGTCTTGCTATGTGTGCCTCGTGTTTTATTTATAGTTTGTTAGCCAGACCTGCTGACAGGATGTATCTTAACTCCCTGCCTGGGGAATGAAGGGAGGTAGGATCGTACCAGCCGCTGCCTGGAGAAGGCATTCCAGAGGCTCTGTGAAACTTTACGTGAGGCAGAAAGTGTGCAGGCAGATGGCAGCTGCTCTAATTAAGACTTACTGTCTCTGTCTGTTTTCGTGCTGCTGTGGTTTTTAAGGTGCCTCTCTTCTTTTTAACACCAGAGGAATTTTAGTACTTTGTTATCTGTAGAGCACGGTGTGGATCGGATTGCGGTGATAAACGAGCTCAGAGCCGCTGAAGGAAATGTCTTGAACCTTCAGTAAATTAGGCGATGGGATGACGAGTCTCCCAAGTCAGTGGCAGCTGAGGATGTGTAAATGAAGCTGCCGTTTATGGTTAGTGATTGCCCTTCATCGGGATCCCTGAAACTCATTCACAGCCTTACACAGCTCTGGAGAGATCTCCGGCAAAAAGGGACTCCCTGGCGAATGAACACGAAAAGCACAGGTTGCCTCCGGGTGCTCCCGATGCTCGAGTGCAGTTTAGCTTGAGGGTGTTTTGTTGTTGTTCTGTTGGTTGGAGTTTCATCTTTTCGGGTTTTGGGTGTTTTTGGCAGTGCGTGTCAGCATTTGGAGCGGGTGAAGGCTGCGCTGAGTGAGTGCCTGCTGGCGGTGACAGACTGACGTGCCAGAATGTTTGAGTGTTTGAAATCAAGTCTCTCTCCTTCCCTTCCTGTGGGGTCTTTGCCCAGGGTTTGCTCACTGGGATATAAAACCGGGTTTGTCGTTTCAGAATTCCAGAAGCTGTGGAGGAGCATTCCTGTGGATTCTATGGATGAGGAGAAGATAGAAGAGTATCTGAAACGACAGGGTATTTCTTCCATGCAAGAAACCGGACCAAAGAAAATAGTAAGAGATACAAATTATAGATCTTCCTAGGAAATCCCTCCCTTCCTGATCCCGCAGTGTTAATTCCAAAATGTGTTGGTGAGCCTATGCGCGGCTTTGTGGAGCTTGGGGGAGTGTGACCAGTGTTAAAAACTGGGAAAAACCAAGTGCTGCAGCCAGCAGTCAGTGATTTTTATGACTTGTTAGAGCCGGTATAATTAATCTGAGCAGCATCAAAGGAGGGCAAACTCCAGGAATCCCCGTGAGCTCCACAGTGGAAGATTCTGCTTGAAGCTGTACAATACATCAAGAGTAGTAGTATTTTGGGAGGAAGGTGGGGAGGGTTTAACTTTTCTGCTGAGCAGCTTTCAAGTCCTGATGGGATTGTGGACAGAAGTGTGGGGCACGTACCCGCTTCTGTAGCTGCACTTAAGAATGCCAGCTTTACTGCTGTGCCTGGGATACCGTGGCTCTGCTCTGTTCCCGGGGTCATCTCCCTGCCTGCATTGGAATTGGATGCTGCTGCTTCTCCAGGAGCCAGCAATTCCCTTCCCTGCCCACCCCTGGTTCTGGCAGAGCTCATCTGTCGCAGCACTGGTGACCAGCACGGTGTCCCACTTCAGGTCAGATGTCGCAGGTCTTCTGAGTCATGTTTGTTTCTTCTTTCAGGCTCCCATTCAGAGGAGGAAGAAACCTGCTTCTCAGAAGAAACGCCGGTTTAAGACTCACAATGACCACTTGGTTGGAGTATTAAAGGATTACTCTGATGTGGTTCCTGGCAAGCAGTGAGCGGTTGAATTCTGGAGCAAACGCGCGTTTCTAGACGGGCTTTCTGCTGCTGGGGCTCGGTGTCTGCTCACACAAGGACTGACTGTATATAATAATGTGATGTGTTTCCCCCACCCCAGCAAGTGCCAGAGGTGAAACAGGTCAGTTTAAGAGCAAGTATGAGCTACTAAATTTAGAGGTTAATTTAATTAGCTAATGGGAAACGTGTCTTTGAGTAAGAGGTTCTCACTAGTTGCCTGTTGGCATAGGGTGATAAATGGTGCTCAGCATGTAATGCAGGAATTCCTGCTCAGTGCTTAACTCTGCTTTTACAGTGCTTAATGGGTATTTACCTGGAATTACTTACAAGGGGCTTTCTAGTGGGATTGAATACAGCATTTGTTCTACCTGTTTCAGGAAAACCTTTTCCTAGAATCACTGCAGGCAAAGTTTCTTTCACAGTCAAATACACCCACGGTTTGTATACTTCTTCCTTGCGGGACTGAGCTTTACTGAAAGGTGGTGATATCTGAGACTCAAACTCAGAAAACCCCCCCTCCTGAAATCCCAGCAGGCTGTGGGATGGGATGCAGCCAGAGCTTCCTAATGGTACTTAGGAATTGCCCTCGGCGGTGTCTCCTCGCTGTTGTGGGTACAAGTTGCACCTTCTGCTCCTTGCACAGGAGGGAAATAAAACGACAGTGTAATACTGAAGTGGTTTTTTTTTCTTTTAAGTAATAAATTTACAATGCAGGTTTCCAGTGTTGCTTCCTTAAAGAATGAGAGAGTCGGCAACTTGTGTGCTTGTTGCGTTTTCCTTGTCGTGGAGGTAAAGGAATCGTTGCTGTATTTTTATCCTCTCAGTGACTTACTGTTCTAGGCTAACGCTGTCATCTCTTTAATGATGGCTGGGGAGAGGGGAGGAACCACCTTAAATGCAAGCTCCCTGTGGATGCCTGGTGTTCTGTGCAGCGCAGCCTTACATGGACCGTGGCCAAATCGTGTCCTCTCGATAACTTATTTTTATGTTCCGAACCAGAGCGGGTCAATGCTGATCCTGTTTGCACGGCGCTGCAGGAGAGGAGCTGTTTCTGTGCTCTTCCAGGGTTAGGATCAGAGATAAAAGAGGTGCCTGCAGCTCCCCACCGACAGAGCCTGAGCTCAGGCCGCTGTCTTGCTTGATGCAGCCGGGGTCGGAGCAGAGGCCGTCGGATGCGGCCACGTGAGCAGATGAAGAATGAGGCTTTGTTGCTGTGGCACTGAACAAGTTCTGTCAGCTTGGGGAAATGTGCTTCTGTAAGTGCAGCCTTTGAAAGGCTGCTCATCTGAGAAACAGGCAGTGCTTCCAGCCTTGCACATGTCAGCCCTGTTTAAGGAGCTGCCAAATGCTGTTAGGAGGTTTCTTCTATATTTTTTTAATATATATTTTTTTTTTCATGCTTTTTAAATATATGTATATATAGAAGTGTGCTGCTCCAGATGGTTTTGAAACTCTTTTTCTTTCCTGTATATTCCAGGTCAGCACAAACAATTCCTCTTGGCGCTTTTTAGTTTTGTATTACAGCTCTGCTTTAAGTACCTGCAGCACACTTGTAAAACTGTTCACCTCTCTTCTGTCATCTTCACTCAAGGTAAAAAAGGTTCCCTTCCATCTGCTGCATTTTTGAGCAGTGGTTTTTTTTTGGTGGTGGTGTTTGGACAACAGGAGAGCTCTGAACTGCCTTTCCTGCCTTTGAGGAGTCTCGTGGAGTAACTTCCCAGTTATCTTACATAACACTGCCCTTTCTCTGTGAACCAAAGCTGGCTGCAAGGTAGGCTACCTGCTTTGTTTCTCTGCTCAAGTGATTAGGATAATAGAGTCTGAGTCGAAAGAAAACGCCTCCAGCTACCTTGAAAGATTAAAAATACGTTAGGTCAAAAAACAGGAGAGCAGGAAAGGGAAAGTGACTGTGAGCTCTGTGTGTTGCACTGGCCTTGTCAGGCTCCAGTGTTCCAAAGAACAAAAGAGTCCAGGTGGTGTCCAGTTGGAAAGACTGAATTAGATGCTCTGCCTCACTGGTGGATGCCTTCTCCTCTGCAATAGTAGCAGAAAGGGCATAAATAAGTTTTGCAGCTCGTTAGGGTAACATCTGAAAAGCAGCTGAAGGGGGGCTCACGTTGGCCTGTTAGTGGTGTCATGGACTGTAGAAAGCAGTGGTGGAGGAAACAAGTTCAGACAGTAAGCACAGAATTGTAGAGTCCCAAACTGGTCTGGGTTGGAAGGGACCTAAAACCCCATCCCATTGCAGCCCCCTGCCATGGGCAGGGACACCTTCCACTAGACCAGGTTGCTCCAAACCCACCCTAACCCAGCCTTGGACGCTTTCAGGGATGGGGCAACCACAGCTCTGGGTAATCTGTGCCAGGACCACAGTGCCCTCACAGGGAAGTCTTTCTTCCATGTATCTAAGCTAAATTTCCTTTCTTTCAGTTTGAACCCATTCCCCCTTGTCCTGTCACTACAGTCCCAGATGAAGAGTCCCTCTCTGGCTTCCTTGTAGGCCCCTCCAGGTACTGGAAAGGGCTGTGAAGTTTCCATACAATCTCCTCCAGGGTGAACAGACCCAATTTTCTAAGCCTGTCAGAAAGAAGAGAAGCATGAGCTCCTCTCTTTTGCGTAGACTTCAGGAGTTGGGTTTTGTTTCCCAAAGATTCTCCCAGTGCTCCTTTTTTTCCCCCCCAAGACCTCTTAAAAATCAAATGGTGGAACTAGAAAACATCTCAGGCTGTCTGAGCGTGAGTCTGTTTGCTGAAACCATTTTAGTACCAGTCCATTTCAGTCTCTTTACAGCACTATATCCCGATCAGGCTTTTTGCTGAAGTTGAGCTGTGAAAAACTTAAACCTCCTTCATAGTCCTCCAGGATGTTCTCGTGTGTTCTGTGTGTGGCAGAATGACTCTCCCAGTGGCCAAAACCACCATGCCCTCAGCTTCCTTATTTTGACAAAACCCTTCTTCTTCCCTCAGGCTGGCATTGCAGAGGGCTGCTGAGAGGCATCGTGTTCTGTCCTGTCCTGGCAGCCCTGGGCCATTATCCCACTTTTCTCCTCCTTCCCTGGAAGCATCTGCTGCAAACCAGGAAGATGAGGGTGCTTGGGCTGAGACCACAGAGCAGAGTTTCTCAGATGGAAGTGGTCTCTGGCAGGCACCTTGGTCTCGTGCATTTCAGGAAGGTTCTTTGGCAAACCCATCTCAGTGCTATCTTTACCTGTCCCTGCCTCTTCCACTCTCCTGAGGCTCCTGTCCAGCAAGGACATTGTAATCCCTCAGCTCCAGGATTTGGTGGGTTGATCCCAACAAGGTTTTCCTTTCTTAAGGGACAAGTTGAGTAGCCCAGGTGTGTCACATGGATCTCTACTGACTAACTTCTCTCCTAAAAGTTGCTCTGACTGCAGAGTTATTCCACCTCCTCCATTACGATGATCATTCTGGAAGGGGATGGAAAACAGCAGGGTGGCCTATGGTTGAATGAGAAAACTGACATGAGGCGATGTGTACGAGAGCTCATCTATAATTCATCGTGATCACTCCAGGCTTTTAGGAAGCGGAGGAGAGCGAGGCCAGGGAGCCCTGGGAAGGGTAGGGAGGCCCTGCACGTGGCTGCAGCCAGCCAGGGCTGTCACTTCCGATGAGCACGGGCGGGCGGTGCCGGGCCACCAGGGAGAGCCGCGCTCCCGCTACCTGCTGCTGGGGAGGGGCTGCCTTTGCACATGACTCGAAGCAGCGGTGGTGCCGACATCCCATTATTTCCAGCTTCGTTGCTCGCTTTCGGGTCGTTGCTAATGTGCCGGGCCCAAATTCCTTTGTGTGTTACTGCCTCGGGGGCCTCTGGCAGCTCCTGCTTCTGGGGGAAGGATGTCCAGGAGAGCCGGTGCTCAGTGCCAGCTGGTTTAAAATGGCAAGGCTAACCACTGGCAGCCATCAGGGTTTGGATCTCAGCCTGCTGGTGCTGGCTTCCTTCTGCTGGCAAAGTCAGGGATATGGCAAAGGAGGTGCTCTGGGGTTTGATCTCCTCCCGGGGGAGGGAGGGTCTGCTCTGGCGCTGTTCCTCAGCTCTGTGGGTGTGTTCTGGCCGTGTTGGTGTTGTCAGCCCTGCTCAGGCTCTCTGGACACATCCCTGCCAAGCAGATCGGGAAGATTGGCATGTCCCCAGAGGAGAGGGCTTGCCTGGACACAGCAGGGTTCCCTGGCATCGCATAGCTGTAGCTGTTCCCTTCCCAAATGAGGTGACCACAGCCTTTGCAGCTCCAGCAAGGGCCAGCAGAGCAAGGGAAGCAGTTGGCTCTCTGCTCAGCACCAGGGAGCTCCCACCTGGGCATTGTGTCCAGTTTAGGCCTCCCCCTCTATTCAGTCGCCCCTCCATCCCCAGGGGTGCTGGTTGGAGCTCCCAGGCTGGTCGGGGCTGGGAGCAGAGGGCCTGGGAGGAGTCGTGGGGAGCTGGGCCTGCTGAGTGTGTTGAGCAGGTGGCTGGGGGTGTATCTGCTCACAAGGTACAGCAATGTGAAGGGCAGTTAGGAGGATGATGTGGTCAAATGCTTTTGGCAGCTATGGCAGATGACATAATAGGGGAATGTGGGAAGTTTGGCTTGGATATTAGGAAGAAAACAGCTGGTGGGGAGATGTCTCCATCCATGGAGGGTTCAAGCATTGCCCAGACAAGACCAGGCTGCCCAGGTCTATTGGTAGCAACCGTCCTGTTGTGAGAGGGAGGTTGGGTCAGAGACCCCCTGCAGCCCCTTCTACCCACCTGTGGCTCCGAGCCCTGGTTCCTTTGGTGCCTCCTGGCATGCTGTAAGAGCAGTTTTTGTTTCCCCCGGCTTGCTTTGTGCTGCTTTGGCTTGCAGTGGCCTCTGTGTTACTCAACAGCCCGGGAAAAACAGCCATGACTCTGAAAACCCATCAGTGCTTCTGTGGCTGGGATTCACGTGTCGAACAGCTCCGGCCTCGTGGGTTGGACATTGTGCAGAGTACAAGCACAGCAGGGGAAAAGGATGGTTAAGGCAGGAGGTTGTCCTGCCATTAAGTTAATTTTTTGACTATATACCTGCACTTCTGGGCTTGCATCCAAGGCCTGAAGTACTTGTGCGATTTCTTCCTGCCTCCATCAGTTTGGTTGTGTTCTCTATTCCCTCCTGAGCTGGTTATTAATTATGGAGACTGCAGAGATGAAGTCCAGACTCTGCTAATGGTTGACTTCCCAGTGGTTTAGAGACAGCATTTCAGGGACCTGCTAATGGTACTTCTCAGCTTTGCTTTTTTAAGCCCCACTGTCATCTTGGTTTGTACCCTGAGTGAGGCAGGTAGCGGTGTTCAGGTGTTGGCCGGAGCCTGGCTCTCGGGGCAGATCACATCTGCAGCACCCAGCCGATGCCCCTGGGTTGGAATGTCCTCCTTTTTGTGCTGGCAGGGAGAACAGAGCCTTGCCTGGCAGCTCTCAGGCAGTGCAGTGACCCTTGCAGGGTGACACTTTCAGGAATCGGGGAACAGATCCATGCTGAGTGCTGTGCCGGGCCCCAGCTATCCTCACAAAGCCACCCATCTCTTTGCTCCTAGCCACTGGCTTTCCTCACAGCCTGTGTCTCAGCCTTTCAAGCTGCCTGGCCAAGCCCTGGTGCTCTAGCATCTCTCCTCTCCCAGCCTTGTTGTTCCTTCTCCCCCTCTCCCAGGAGCGGCGCTGGGCTTGCTCCTCCTCCCTGCCCCATCCGGGCTGCGGGTGCTGCCGGCCTCGGCGCCAGCTCTGTCTGCCCTTTGCTCTCCCTGGCCTGGCTCA
The DNA here is from genome assembly GCF_015832195.1 of Motacilla alba alba. Lineage (NCBI taxonomy): Eukaryota > Metazoa > Chordata > Aves > Passeriformes > Motacillidae > Motacilla > Motacilla alba. The sequence continues at coordinate 70,695,940 of NC_052019.1, read as the reverse complement.
TGCATCTCCATTCCTGTGGCAGGACCCCTGTCCCTTCTGCCGCTGCCTGACCATCCACCCCAAATCCTCGGAGAGATATGGCTCTCCCGTTCCCACCTTGTTCCCATTTCTCTGCTCTTCACTTGTGCCCATCTGATGCGGGGAATCAGCGCTGTGTTTTCTCTCGCAGGCCCTGCCAAGCTGTTCCCTGCCTTTGCGGCTGCTTCCAGCCTGCAGCCGGTCAGCCAGCCCCTGTGCAGGGATGCACAGGAAGGAGCTGCCTGCATCCCCCCTTCCCTGAGCTTAGCCTTACGCTAGGGGGATGGGAACAAACCGACTTGGGAAAACGGAAACAATGAGAGTGCAAAATCTCGCTTTGGTTTTTCCAGCTCTGCCTGTTCATATCCCCCAGGACTTTTCCCTGGTATCGGATGGCAGCTCTGGCCTGGGAGTCCCTGATCCCGTTTTGCAATTCTCCAGTGTCAGCCAGCAGCTTGGGCCTTCCTGTAAGTGCCCCAGTGGTCACAGGGAAGGAATGTTCCCCCGGCCGGCCGCAGGGGGAAAGGTCACCGCGGGCAAAGGGGACGCCAGGCGAGCAGCGGCTGCTGCTCCCGCCCCTTGCTGATGAGGGCAATGCTCATCAGCACAGAGACAAAAACAAGCTGGCTTATGGGGGAAATCGGGGGGAAAAAAATGGTTCAGGAGGTTAAATATTTTGGGCAAGGCCCCGCTTCCTTTCGCAGGGCAGATCTGGGAGCAGATGCAATGCCCAGGCAAAGTCCGGGATGTGTGCACGTTTCACGGCTCTCTTAGCTGCAGGATGTTTGCTGCTGAATCCGCTCCCAAAAACATCTGTGTGTCTCTTAAAGTGGTGCCTGGGACAGAGGTTTTGGCCAGTTGTTGCTGCTCGGAGCAGCTCTTGGGCTGAGCAGCGGTGTTGTGGCTCCCTTCCCTTCCTCCCCCGTGCCTGCCAACAAACCTCTCCGCTGGATGCAGCTCGGAAGGAAAGCTGTGAAAGCTGTGACTCGCGGTGGCCACAGCGGGATTAACATCCAACATGAAGGGTTTAACTCATCCCTGCCAGCCAGGGGTTTCAAATAACCGTGCCTCTTCCTTCCACCCTGGAGCATGTAGCTTTTTTAATCCTGTCCTTTACACCCCGTTTTCCAGGCTGCCTTTGCTAAGCTGGAGCTTGCTCCTGGCACTTTGTTTTTGAAGCCTGGCCTGTTGGCTGAAGCTCCTGGGGATGCTGGTCACATTTGTCAGGGTTGGGAGCAGAGCAAAGAAAGGAGGAGGAATTTCTAGGTTGGGCTTGCAAACTGGAGTTTTTCAAAATTCCCAACGTGTTAAAAAAAAAAAATACAGAGCTAATCTGGCTCTTGGTCTCTAGGTTACGTTTGCCTCAGCCGAGTCTGAGCTCATGGAAAATTGCATCCCAGCTCCTGTGCTCCCTGCCAAGATTAGTAGGTTTAAAAACTAACCGATAACATCTTTGTAAACTTGGAGTCATTTCTTTAAAGCCTGCTGATCCTTCCAGCCTGGATTTTGGAGCTTTCCTAGAGATCCAAGAGAGCCAAACAGGACGATGGCATCTGCCCTGAAAAATCACCCAGGAGCCTCACAGTGCTTTCAGCTGCTCCCGAGGGAGGAAGGAGGCTGATGTTTGCCAAGGCCCTGAGGGGTGTGCTGGGATCCTTCTCCCTGTTCCCTGCCGGATACACAGCACACAGCGACGCTCTGCGCGTAACTTACAATAATCACCGGTTTTATTTTTAAAAAATTACAATAGAAAAGTACCTTTAAACATATTTCCAAAAGCAGAGTAGACAATGTGGAAGCTTCTCTCCTCTCCACAAGACAAAGTACAGGAAATAGTTTGCTAAAAGAGTTAGTCCGTCGCTTGGGAACGCTGGTATCGTTCCTTTTGGAGCCGCTCTGAGGTTTGTCTTGGATTTGATTTCTTCTCACATCACTTTTATCAGGCCCATTTTTTACAGAAGACCCCAACGGGACAGTTTCTGATGGTGAAAAACCCCATTTTTTCATCCCCCTGTCCCACCCCGACGGCCAGAATCTCAGCCATCTTATTTCGGCCCACCCACAGGACAAGAGGAAGGAGAAAGGAAAAGGTGATGATGTTTAACGAGGCCACAAACAGCTGGGAAAAACCGGCTACGGTGAGGCCTGGGCAGCAGCTGAGCACAGTGTTCCCTGCAGCTGGAATGGAGATGGGGGAAAGGCAATGGAAGGAGAAGCTCTGCACCTCCCTTTGCAAGAAACCGCAGCCTGATGGAGGTTTTGGGTCAGTTTGCTCTCTTCTTTTTCTGAATCCCTCCTGGAGCAAGGAGAAGGAGAACTAGTAAGTCAAGCAGTCTCTCTGTTGGTACTTTATCTCTGTAAAGGATGTTGGCAGCTTCCCTTCTCATCTTTAAACATGGGAATGCCACGCAGGGAGCAGCTGGACCAGCGTAACATCAGCGCTAAAACCACAGGCCAGGCCAGGCCAGCGCTTCAGCGTAACGGGAAGCCCCTCAGGACTCATGTCCGACCTGGAGGAAGCTGGCAAACCAAGGATTTGTTGGTATGCTTTTTCATACAGCAGTTTACATTGCCTGTAACAGCTTGGAGCAGTCATGGCAGGAGGAGGAGGAGGAGGCAAATTGTCACCTTGCTACGTGTGTGGGCTGCCTGCCCGTCCCTGATCCGAGCTGCTGTACCCCACGGAAGCTTTGCACAGCAGCTATGAACACAGCCCCAAGGTAAAAATAACATGGGAAGGAAGTTCCTGGTCGTCCTGCCTGCTCGTCAGTTGGTGCAACTGGGAAGAAAACAGTAATACTGTAGTGTCTGCAGACGCCTTGCCAGCACGGCCAGAGCATAGTTCCTACAAACCCGCATCGTGCGTGTCGACATCCTCGCGCTTGGGAGCATGGTGCCTTCCACATGCAGCTGCCGGGGCCAGGGGATAATAAGACTCTTCTTTACACACCTCGAAAGTCAAGCACAAAACCTGTGGTCCGGTGTAAGATTGTCCTCTTGAGGAGCTTTGGTACAAAAATACTTGCTCTTGTTTTGGTTTATTTCTTTTTTTTTTCTTCTTTTTTTTCTTCTTCTTTTTTTTTTAATAGTCTGCTTTCCTATGGTTCCATTTGAAAAGCTTTTTCAAACACTACAACAATGCCTGTCAAACCATGCTTTCGGGAGTAACACACTCTTCCTTACAAATATACAGTGTAAAAGAGGAAAATATTATTACTAGGTATGTTTTTTCTTTTTTCTTCTAGGAGAGCAGATGTGTGATAGAGGCTGTGGGAAAGTCTTGGAGGAATCCATACTTGTGTGAGGTTTTTTTTCAAGCCTGAAACAACAAAGAGAGGTGTTAAAAAAAAAAAAAAGAGCAGCTGTGATGGAGGAAAAAGGGCTGTGGTTAATCTCTCTTCCTTCGTGGAAGGAAGGAAGCAAGGTAGGGGGGAGAGGGAGGCTTGTTTTGGAAATTTGTGTCAGGACTGTGCTCTAAGGAGAGTTGTTTAGCAGGGAAAAGGGCAAGGTGGGACCTGCCTGCAGGAAGAGACCGTAGCATCCCTGGCACAAAGAACCCCACTTTGTTCCTCCCCCTGGCTGCAGTCCCCGGGGCTGGAAGTGGGAAGCCGGGAGTTAAGTGTGAGTTTTGCAGTTAACAGGAATTCGGTCTCTGTTGATCCAAGGCAGGAAGCAAGGAGGGAGATGAGATTAGCAGGGGTAATTCAAAGCCGAGAGGCATTCCTTGGCTGTGGAAACTCTCACCCCAGATAACAGCGATCAAGGAGGGAATGGCAGAGCCGTGGTTCTGCAGAGCCTAGCTGGAGCAGCCCCAGGGCCGTGCCAACCTCAGGGCCTGTTCCCTCAGGGACATTGTGTTGACTTCCTCGCTCCTCTGTCCCCTTCCCCAAGCAGCCAGGCCCGCAGGGTGGCATCCTTACCAGCACACTGAGGTCCTGTGGAGAGCACACCAACCCAGTAGCCACCTTGGAAGACTCCATTAATACCCACAAGACTGACTGTAGGCCACCATCACACACCTGAGACCTGTGGGAGGACACAGCGCAGAGTGAGGGACGCTGGCACTGGGGACTGAGGTCAGTGTGCCGTGGGCAGGGGTGGTTTCGCAGTGACCACAGTTGGCACTTCCCGAGGGGACAGCTTGCAGCTTAGTTGGGCCAAAGTTGGCGCTTGATGGTCTCAGATGTCTTTTCCAACCTAATTGATTGTGGGATTAGCCCCACCGTGATGGGCTCCAGGCAGCAAATACAGACAGATGCAGGCAGGAGAGCCAGGCCTTCAGCCAGACCCTCTGTGCCCTTCCCAGCTGGAAGAGCCTGGAAGCAAAGCAGGAGGTCCCTGAGCCTCCTCCATCCTTGCCACCCACTGTGGCTCTTGGGCTGGTGGACCTGTTTCAAGGGATTTGCTCATCTCCCCTTCCCAAAAGCGTCTCTGCTCACATTTTATCTGGAAGCATTGGCATGTTGCATATTTTGGAAGAACCATTGGTTCCCAAAGCCTCACTACTCCCTATTTTTATCTGCTGGGCCTAAAATAGCCAGTGAATTCTTTACGGATCCAAGTCTGGGGCTGGCTGCAGCCGGGGCTGGGCCTCGTGCCCTCCCGGCTGAGTGACCTCGTGGCCGCAGCACAGGGCTGCAGATGCCAGGCAGATGGGCAGAGCAGTCACATGCGAGCATGGGCAGCTGATGCCAGAGCTTTGGATCCACTGGCATTTCTCCGCAGGCGGGTGTGGAAGCAGGAGGCTTCCCAGCAGGGATTGTTCCCGGCGAGGATGCTCCAGGCAGGCTGGGGTTGCAGGGCAAGCAGTGCTAAGTGTCCACCAAGGCTCTTTTCCCTCTTCCATGCGAGTCCCCTTTGTTTATTTATCCACAAAGGCTGAAGTTATTTGCAGAGCGCATCTTGCAAGGCTTTTTCCATCCCAAGAGGTCCCAGATGGAATGGGATCCGTCCCTCCCTCCTGCTGGGCAGCCGGGTGCTCAGTAAGGCTGTGCTTCTTGTTTTGGCACCCCCACCACCCCGGGCTGCCTGGGATAGCTTTCCTTAAGATTTAATGAGGTGATGGTGCCAGGGCTGCCTTTCCCATCACACCTCCCTCTGGCATGGTGCCTTTCCCTCCTGCCCCAGGACACATGGGAAAGTGAATGGTGGCACAGACATCTCCTTCTGGGGACAAGGAGGGCAACTGGACTTGGGGTGTCTGCTGACAAGTGGCCACGCACCCTGCGCTGCTGGAAAGCCCGGGAGATGCAGTGGGGAAGCTCAGGGTGGAGGTGGTGGTGGGGTCCCCAGGCGGCCCAGAAGGATGGGAGCGGGAGAGCGGCACTCACCCGGCATTCAGCAGAACTGACGGGACTTCCAGCCCTGAGAACCAGCCTCGGAGGGAGGGAGCCAGCGCATCTGCAAAGGCAAGGGGGACACAAGGTGAGAAGGGGTGGCTGCCCACCCTGGCAGGATCGGGCTGCGGCTGGGCTGCCTTTTCCTGGCTTTTCCCAGGCACAGGGCGGAGGGAGGTTGGAACACCAACAGTACAGCCATCCCAGCTCCAATTCCAACAGCAACACTGAGGCTGAGCACAGCCCTTGGCATGGCTGCTTCCAGCAGGATGGAGCTGGGACAGCAGCACCATGGTCCCACTGAGCAGGAGTGAGCTCATCCTTCTCAGCTTCTGCAAAGCCCGCTTGAAGCAGGGTGGAAAACATCAGATGCCAAAATTTGGCATGCAGGCACTCGGTGCTCTGCCAGATAACTCCAAGCCAGCCCCACCATCCATCCTGCAGATCTGGTCCCGCTGCTGTCTGCAGGATCCAGCGAAGCAGCTCCAGTTTGGATGGTGGCACCAGTCTCCAGCCCCCACCCAGCAAACCCACAACCCCAGCAGCTGCTCAGGAGGATGGGAAGGTGCAACCAGCACCCTCCCCACCGGGATGATATTTCACGTCAGGTAATATTGCCTCTGTCTAACATCAGATCTCAGCCTGGGTTTTCCCGAGGGACCCTCAGAGCTTCTGTACGCCTCTGTTTCCTTGGCTGTGCGCTTCCCTGAGCAGGGCAGGTGCTGCCTGTTAGCAGTTATTTGACAAGGCAAGTACGTAGCTGCAATAATATTTACCATCGCTCTTCCTATGAACAGCAGGGCTCAGAAAGCTGGAGTTTCATCCAAAGGCTGCACATGGTTTGCACACTGAGCTCTTTTCCTCACCCTTCTGCTCAAACCAGCCCCTGGCTGCTCCAGCTCTCAGTGATGGTGGCTCTGGATAACCTGGCTCAATCCTGGCGGGCCAAGGCCAAAAGCCTTTTGGATGCAGTTTATCTGGCAAATCTATTTCCATGTGCTTGTAGCTGGCAGCAAGGAGCAAAAGCCGGGGTGCTGTCCAGCATGGATGCTGAGGAGGTAGCTGCCCTTTCCCCCCTTGTGGCAGGGGTCCTTTTCCAGCATTGCCATGATGCTGCAAGGCTGGCACTGCAAAGAAATCCTCTTGCTCCACCATTTCCACTTCTCCTCCTCTTTCCCCCGCTCCTCTCCCAGGCGGATGGTTAATTTTTAACAGCCCATGCTGCCATCGGGGGCCAGTGGCAGCCGGCAGAAAGCGCTTGTGAGGAGGCAGCGCCTCGTCAATAAAAGATGGACCCTCCATTTGCGCTTCGCTTCCCTCTCCTCCCCGCGAGAGCTGCCTGGCTTCACACCCCATGAACAGCACAGCGCTTCCCGGCGATGCTGCAGGGGCAGCCAGGGGTTCTGGAGCCCCCATCTCACGCTGGCAGCCGGACGGTTCGGTGCCAGGAGCGATGGGCATGGTCCAGGCCCTGAGACCATCCCCAGTCCGCCCTCCTCCCTCACCACCTGCCCCACCACAGCGAAAGTAGGAAGGCAGAGAGAGGAGTCTGGGCAAAGACAGGACCCCTGCCAGCGTTCAGCTCCGTTTGGGAGCCTTCCCTAACCCTCAAGGAGCGGGGAGTGAGTGCCTGTGAGCCGGGCAGAGTTAGTGGTGCGGCGAGCACCATGGGGAAGGGGGCCGGGGGCGGGCGGGAGGGTGAGCGGTGGAGGCGGATGGGTCGGAATTACCTGGGCGTGCAGCGAAGCGGGATAGGTGAAAGCAGGAGGAGGTAGAGCAGGTGCTAATTCCGCTGGGTACAGAGGGTACGGCCCCCACACTTCAGGGCTACTGGGGTAAAGTGCAGGCACTGTGAGCTCATCTGCAAGAGAAGAAGAGGGAGAGTTAACGGTGACCCAAGGGCTGTGCCCCTCGCTGCATCCTTCCTTCTCCCCTTGATGCAGGAGCAGAGCTGGCCCTGGAAAAGTGTGAGATGCCGCCACTGAGAGCTGACTCACAAAGCCAACACAGAATTCTCCCGCTGGGATAACACGGGGTGACCGATGCTATGGGGCCGGGGGCATTGCTCAGGGAGCTGGGGTTGGGCTCCTTGTCTCCAAGGGGTTTAGTAATCCCAGGGATTCAGCAGAGGGGAGCGTGCAGCTCGTGCCTGTGTGCAACAGCAGGGTGAGGAGCCGGCGTCTGCGCCAGAGAAGCTCTTCCAGAAGCGGAAACGGGCACGGAGCGCTCACGGCAGGGCATCGCCGAGGTCTCTCCTGAGACCTCATCCTGCTGGCTGTCACCTGTCCCAGGTCCTCTCCTTTGGGAGCCCCCAGCACGTGCCACCACGCAGCAAGCAGGTACCAACGCTTCCAATGTCCCCGCTCCTTCCAGCCCCTGGTGCCTGCCAAGCCCAAACCCCGCCGGCAGTGCAGGGGGTACTCACAGGGCTCCCGGGCGATGAACTGAGGTACGGCGGTGGGGAGAGGGGTGCTGGGATTTGGGGTGCCCACCAGCTTGTTCTTGGCCATCTTGGTGTTGGCCTTGGCAAACTCCAGCCGCAGCGTCTGGGGGATCTCGGGGTCGAAGCGGATGCCCTGTGGGAGGGAAGGAAGGAGGGAAGGAGGCGCGGCGGGTGGGCGAGCACCGCCGCGTGCCGGCCCCGCAGCAAAAATAACTCCCCGTTATTTATGGGTTTTTTCAACTTGCAGCCCTGAAATGAGCTAATTTGCCGGGCCCCGGGGCGGCTCACATTCCTCCGGCATCTTTAGCATCGGCACCATATTTGGCAGTCGGCATCCCGCAAGGCAGAGCTCTTATCCAGAGGGATTAGTGGAGCCAAAAAAAAAAAAAAAAGTTTTATGTTGAAAATGAAGAGAAGGAAAAAAAACAACCCCGAACCAAAACGCGGGGAGAACTGGGGAGGAATTGGAGAACCGGCTCCACACAGTTCTGCCTGTGACTATTTTCAGGTAACTTCAGGAGTTGCTAAAAGAAAGTGAAATTTAGTTTTTTTCTTTTACAGACTTAGCTGGGATTTTTCCTGCTGAATGAACAGGGAATGTTCTTTCTCACTTGCATCTAAAGCTTGAGTCCTGAGTGTTCAAGCCCTCCTGGATGGCCCTGAGAAAGGTGAGAGGGACGCAGCCCCCCAGGAGGGGGGATGCAGCTGAGAAAACAGGGTTGTCTGGAGGGATGGGGATGCCATGGGGCCGGCTGGCATGGCAGGTACACATCTTAGGGATGGAGGAATTCAGAGAGCCTCTGGGGACAGGGAAACGAGGGGAAAATGGAGCAATGGAGCGGCTGAGCCAGGCACACTCACGTTCAGCGCGTTCTTCGCTGCCTCCGCCTCGGAGCGGCTGTCGAAGCTGACGAAGCCCACGGGCTGTGGAGGAAGGACGGGAGTCATCAGTCAGGCTCCTGGGGAGCACAGAGGGGAGCCCCTCAGCCCAGGGAATGGTGGGATGGTTACACCATTTGGAGCAGCTCCTACCTGCTTGGAGGTGAGTTTGATGAGAGACCCTTCGTACCCCTGCAAGGAAAGGATTAAAAAGGATGTTTGATGGAGATCCCCGCAATTAAATAATAGCAACTAAATAAACTGACTGAGTTAGACTTCTGTGGGTTCCCACGTGGTGGGATGGTGGTTTCCCAAGTGGTTTGGGGCCATGGGGCTGGGGCAGAGGCCAGCCCCATGCTTTCAGCCCCCCTTTCCCTCCCCAGTGTGATACCTTAAAGGGTCTGAAGAGCAGGTAAAGTTCCCGAGGCTTGATGTCCAGAGGCAACCCGCTGACAAAGAGTGTCCTCACCTGGAAAAGAAGAAAGGAGCTTCCTGGGGACCCTCTCTCATCCCTAACTTGGGGATGCACCACGCTCCCCGTAGCCAGAGGGACAATGCCAGCCCAAGGGGAGCCTCGTGGGCAGATAAAAGCCTTAAGCTGATGTGCTGGCTTTGCATCACGCTAGAGTGATGCTGAATTTTTGGGAGGGGTGGCCCCATCATTCATGTGGCCGTGGAGGAAGCTGCTAAGGCACCATGGAAAGGTAATGGGGACCTGTCCTCAGCCCAGCAGGCCTCTCCAGGATAGAAAGCTCACAAAATCCCAGCACCTTCCTACCCCAGTCTGGCAAACAGGATTTCTGCCGTCATCCCCGGCAGATCCTGGACTCCACAGACAATGCCTATTGTCTCAGTTTAATTGCAGCAGCTCATTAAGGACTGGGAGAAGCAAACACCAACTCTTCCTCCTGGAGGAAAGGCCCTGGTTTAGAGGGGGCTGGATTTAAGCAGCTTGTCCCTGGTTTTTAAGTCACCTTTTAAGGGGTTTTAACCCTTTTTGGGTGGATGTAATGTTTATCGTGGAGCAGCATCCTCGAAGCTGGGGTGTTTGGCAGAAATTCCGCTCCCACCACCCTGAGGGGGGATGTGGGGCTCCTCTAGGATGGGCAAACCCTGTGCTGGGATGGTTTTGCTTTACAACCAGCTTGTAAGCGTGAGACAGTGTGGGGAACTGAACCTGCTGTTCCTCTCCTCATCTCCAAAATCTCATCCTAACGCTTTGGGCTGTAGAAGGGGAAAACCTCGATGTATTTTATTTAATTTTTTTGGCCAGGCACCCTGCCTGCCCCATTCCCTGGGAAAGAGACATGGGAAACAGCCAGAAACAGCCAGCCCAGGCCTATTCTTTTGCTGACATTTCTTCTTTCTCTTGCAGATAAGCTATCTCCCCCATCTCCCAGCCTGGGAGCAGCAAACATTCCTGCTTTGTGGAACAAAACCTCTGGCTGACCTATATCTATTAAATAACAAAAGGTACTCAGCTGTTTGCACACAGCCCTTGTGTCAACAGCCCCGGTGGTGATACCCATCCTGGGTGCCAGCATTATCATCACCATCATCATCATCATCCCTGGGGTACCAGCATCCAGGCTGGATGAGATCAGCAGAGAAGGGATGTCCTCACCCCTTCCTGAGCCAGGGCTACAGCAGGTACAGCCTGGTAGCCTGTGCCCTTCGATTGGGACCATCCCCCAAGCTCCTTAGGGGACCCCTGCCAGCTCTCTGCCTGTCTGCTGGGACCAGGGAGTGACGGAGCATCCCAGAGTGTTCACCGCTGCCCCGTCCCCCAGTGGAGACACTGCCCAAATTTCTCCTGGCAGGGGCTAGGGAGGGATTCACCTGGAGGATCTCCCCTTGTGTCAATGAAATTCAGCCTAAAGAAAGCAACATTTTCCTTTCCTAGGGTAAACAATACTGGCTTGCAGACAGGTCCTCCTGAGCACGGCTGCTGTCCAGGGAATGGGCGCTCCAGACACGTCCACCCTCCCAGGTGGGTTTCCATCCTGAGCATCCCTGCAGGGTGTCCCCTGCCTCCCCCATCCCTGGAGCCATCCCTGCTTCTCCTCTCCCAGGGGAGCTTCAGGAAACACTGGGCACCAGTGGGAGGGACTGGGGGGAGTGGGGAACCCGCTGCCAGTTTGCTGCATCCCTGAAATCCAAACCGTGCGTGCCCAAGCCTGCCAGACCATTTGTCCCCAAAGCCACATGGGAGAGAGACAGAGATGATAGATCCCGAGGAACTCTCCAAAATTCAGCCCCACAGAGGAAGGGCTTCTTTTCTCTAATGACTTTGTTTTCTTTGCAAGTTCAAATGCGGGTCGGCCAAGTTTGAATCTGTAAAATTACACAGCGGCGAGAGGGAGAAGGGCTCCAAAGGATCCCCCAGCTGGATTCCAGCCCCAAAAGGGTTTTTGGGGCCTAGGGCAGGGGATGGATACGAGCTCTTGGGTGCTCCCCATCTGCACCCCGCAAATGCCCCCAGTCCCAGGGATGTTGGAGCAGGTCCTACACAAACAGCATCCTTTCTCTGGGTAATGAGCAGGTGGGACTGGCACAGCAAGGGAGCATCCTTGGGGATCATCCCAGCAGGCTGCACAGATACCCTTTAGCCAAGGGAAAGGTTCTAGACAGAAATATTACTCCTGCCCTTAAATGGAAGGAGAGCTTTGGGAGCAGGGAGCTGCTCCAGGTTTTTTTGTGCCCAGAGATCCCAGGGATTTAGTCCCCATCCTCTACCAGAAACACTCCTAGGGCAAAATCCTTCTTTCCCTGAAAAAAAAAAAAAAAGCCTTATCAGAGAAATTGCCAGGCAGCAGGCACGTATCTGTTCTTCCACAGGGAAGAATTACTCCTTCAGAGAGGTGGATCAGGCACGGCGCCTGCTCCCAAGGATGTCATGGGACAGGGCCAGACTGACAGCTCTCGAGCAAGGATTAAAGGGCGCTGGAGCATGGGATTCCCCCAGCTTAAGCCCCAGAGGTTTTTTTGGACAGCCTGAGCTGTTTCAGTTTGGCTGTATGAACATCTTTCAGTTTCTATTTGGTGGAGCATTTCTGCGTCTCTCCTTCTTCCTAAAATTTGGGGTGAAACCAAAGATTTTTTAAAAGTAAGACGTGCCAATGTTTGCATCAGGAGGAGCTCAAAGGTGCCCACCTTGACTTCCTTCCATGGGGATGGCAGCTATGGGACTGCTCCAAGTCCCTTTCCACAGGCCTCCTCTGCTGCTGCTGCTGCATGCCACAGCTCCCAAATTTCCCAGGGCTGCTGGATCCTACCTATGTTGCCTCACTCCTGGTGTGTCCCCTCCTGGCTTTTTGTTTTCCCTGCAGGAAGTCTGCTCTTCATCTGCGCTTCTCTCCTCTTCCTTGGAAATCATCTCCATCCCACTTCTGGCCTGTCCCTCTCACCTTTGCATCCCACATCCCAGCCTGTTGTCTCTGAAATCCTGCATCTCATCTTGGCCCAGCTTAAGGGATGCTGGAAAGGATCTGTGGAGGTTTGCTGAGATGGTCAGGGCTGGGGACATGCAAGGAGAGGCAGAGATCTGGGCCAGGAGGTGACTGGGGTCTCCAGAGCATGGATCAAGGATGACCCCAGCATGGAGAGGTCCGTGATGGGGCACCAGCAGCCCTCCTCCTACTCTTCCTCACATGAAGCCACAAGCTGGGTTTGTCTCCCACAGGTAAGGAGGCACCAGGGGGGTATTTGCTTGGCTTGGACCCCCATCACACGGCTGTGCCCAGAGGGATCCAGGGTGCCCTGCCAGCACGGTCGCGGTCCCCTGCCCTGCCCTGCCCAAACCAGCCCCGGTAAACGTTAACAGGCCGCGGGGAGGCGGGAGGCGTCCGGGTGATTCATCCACGAGGCATTTAATCGCCTCCTTCAGCCCAGCTCCCGTCCCTCGTCCGTCCGTCCGTCCGTGCGCCCCTTCCTTGCAGCGGGGCTCGCTTTAATTCTCCACCAGCCGATTATCCGCTTGACTGCCCGCCGCCGGAGAGGCACCGGATCCCGGCGGCAGCGGGAGGGCGACGGCACGGGGCTGCCACCGAGCCGTGCAGCCGGGCGAGCAGGGCTTCCCCTCCCTTTCCCGGCAAAGCGGGGTGCATTCCCGCCCCGCCGGGATTAGTCCTGGCATAAATAGTCTTCTTGGCTAATGGAGCGTCTTCCTCGGCTGGGTTTAGATTCCCGGGCTGTGTGTACGCATGCCTTCAGCCCGCAAAAGTCCCCGACATAAACAAGGCTGAGGCCGAGGGATGCCGGGGGGACGCGGGAGGACCGGCGCAGATCTCCGGCCTCGCCACCCGCAGCCGCTCTGCTGGAACATCGCGGCTCTCTCACGTCCGGTGAAGGACGGGAGGAGAGGAACAGCCCTTGGGGAATAGCGAGTCCGGAGCTGCCGGGGCTGGAACGAGGAAGCGGCAGAGGAAAAGGCAGCGAGCAGCCAAGGGAGCAGATGGGGGATTGCAACAGAGCGGTGGAGCGGCGGGATCAGGCGCGGGTCACACTCGTCCCTGTCCCGCCTGGAGCTTGTTCCCAAACCCTCCGGACCCCGCGCGTCAAGGAGGAAAGGAAGCAGGAGAACGGGGGGATGCAGCACAGGGGCCACGGGGGCAGATTTTATCCACTCGCTGGGCATATCCCCCCTAGGAAGCATCCCTGGGGTCCCCTCCCCATGGCACTGTTCTCCCGGGATGAGTGATCTGGCATGGGATGGGGACGAGGGCCACGAGCCGGGCTCTCCTCAGCCACTCCGCTACCAAATAAGGCCTCCGCCGAGCCTTTTACATGCCGTTCTCGCCGGCCCAAGTGACGTGACCGCCTTCCCAAATTGTTCCGGCTCCTCCGTGGGGAAGCCCCTGGCCCGCAGCTCCCCTGCACGGGGGGGTCCTGCCCGGGGGGACAGGCGAGAGCGGCGGGGAAGCCACCGGGTGCCGGGAGCAGGCGGCGTGAGGGGGGGGCTTTTCCCACCTGGCAGCACCCTGAGTGACCTCGCCGGGACGGGGGCTGCCTCTCCTTCTCTTCGGAGGGAACAGGAGACGGGAAGGCAAGCCCTGCGAGGGGGGAGGCGAGGCACAGTAGCTGGGCAACCCCTTTCCCTGCGCTTGAGCAAACAGCACCGGCTCCTCCAGCCTGGGCTGGAACAAGTCCTGCAGGGAAAATACCTGCCTGGCACCGGAGCAGCGCGGCTTTGCCGGCAGGAGCGGGCATCGCCCACCTCGTGTGGCCCTGGCACCTGCCGGCCGTCCCCTCCGGGTGTTCCCCATGTCCGGCATCACCGCGTCAGGGGGTCCCCAAGGATCAGCAGCGCCCTCCGCATGGAGCCGAGCGAGGGCTGCCCTTTGCCGGCACGGCACAGGCCTTTTCCTCGTGCTTTTGGAAAAGGCAACAGGCCTCCGTGGGTGTCACCCACTGCCGTGCCCAACAGAGCCGCAGCATCATCTCCCACACACCCCGCAAGGCCACCCCCAGGGGGAAAAACTCCCCGTTTTTAAGGAAACTTTGGGAAGTTTGAAGCCAGAGCCGCCTCTGGAATAAGCAAATGAAGGCAGGCGGCAGCGGGCGGCGGAACTGAGGTGATTGTTCCCAGCGCTGGCCACCAAGCAGGGAGCCCAGCAGGGAGCTGCTGGAGCAGCCCAGCCGGTGGAGGGTAAGGGAGGAGGAGGCGATCGCAGATCGGAATCTTCCCGCTCTCACCCTCACAAAGTCCAAATTCCCATCTCAAGGTCACGGGCAAAACCAGGAACTTTGCGGCTGGAATGAAGAAAACCAGCTCTCACCGTGGCGGGGTGTGGGGTCGGTCTCCCGTGGGGATGGGAGCGTTTCCGACATTTTTGGGGTGAGACCCGTGGGAAAGAGATGCATGCACGCTACTCGCGGTTACCGGCAGCACCAGGCAGCGGCAGCGGGACCGGGGGCAGCCTGGTTTATCCCCCCACGCCCCCCGGGGCTCCCCACGCCCGCAGGTTCCCTGCGGCGAGGCGGAGGGGCGTTTGCGGCGAGCCCCAGGGGGATGCGGGCGGAGAATGGGAGCGTCCCGGGAAGCGGGGATGCGCTCCCTCCGCTCGTCCCTGTCCCCCCCGCAGCAGCCCCGGGCACCGGGAGCCCCGCGGCGCGGACCCCCCCATCCCGCGGGGCTGCGTGGGCACCCCGGGGACCGCGGGTGGGGAGGGGGAAGCCGGACCCCCCTTCGCCCCAAATCCCCGGTTCGTGCGTGTGTCCCCCCGGTACCTCCTCCTCGGGCAGGCTGGTGTCGGCGGGGCCGCCCTCCCTGTCGGCGGGGACGCTGCTCATGGTGCGACCGGCCAGGCTCCTCGTCCCGCCGGCGGCAGCCGCGTCCGGGCGGGCGGCGCTGGGGGCTGGTCCCGGCGGCGGCGGGGGGGCCGGGGCGGGGCGGCGCGGCCGGGGAGGGACGGGGCGGGGGCGCGGCGGAGCGGCGGGGACGGAGCGGGGCCGCGGGAGGAGCGTGGGGATACGGGAGGTGGGCGATGGGAACGCGGGACGCAGGGCTGGGGACGTGGGACGCGGCGCCGGGGCTACGGGACACGGAGTTGGGAATACGGGACGATATCGGAGGCGTAGAAGACACTCTAGGACATGGGGTTGGGGGTACCAGATACAAGGCTGGCGACACGGGGCACAAGAACGGGGAGATGGACGCAGTCTCAGGGACATGGGACACGGGCTGAGGGTAAAGGACAGGGCTGGGCAGAGGGGACACAGTCCTGGGGACACGGGATGCAACGTTAAGGATACAGGACACCGGGCTGGGGACACGGAGCACAGTCCCAGGGACACGAATGCGTCAGGGCTGTGGGGCAGAGGAGGGGACAGTGCTGGCGACACACAATGCAGGGCTGGGGGCGTTGGAAGGGCCAGCGGGGGCTCATCACCTCAACCAGCCCCACCTGGGTGCTCAACCCCTCCCTGCCCGGCCCCGCAGGGAGCTGCATTTAGGCTTCGTGGCTGGGCTGGGCTTTTGCTGAGCCTGCGCTGGGCCTGGCATCGTGTACACTTCATTCTAGAGCTCGGTGTCGGGTGTTTGCAGCCCTGCACAGCCCCGCGGAGGAGGCAGTGCTCCCGCAGGGCTGTGCTACCCCCGCAGCAGCGTGACAGAGACCCTCGGGGCGGGGACCAGCGGCTGTGTCCAGCCCAGGTGCTGCCTGCTCGGGGCGGGAGGTGACACCGGGGACACGCTGCCCGGGACACCCGCAGGTTTCCAATCTCCTCGCAGCAGCGATTCACGGGGCAGAAGCTCTCGGGCCGGGAGGGAGGTGGAGATGAGCTGCGCCAGATGGATTTGGGGCAGCGGGAAGTGTCTGGCTACAAGGGCAGCTGACCCCGGAGGGAATCCAGAGCACAGGGACTGATGTAGTCACCCGAATCTGCTGGAGCCCCGGGCCTTTGAGGTAGATTTTCAGCAAGGGGAGAAGGAGAATTAGCATTTAGAGATGTGTTAAACTCCCTTTGTTTTCCCCCTCCACAGGCATCTGTGCAAAAAGCTCTGGCTGGACAGCGGGTGGGACAATGCTCACAACCCTTATTTGGACTCAGCTTTGGGGAAGAGCTGCAGCTCCCCAGCAGCGCTGGAACCCAGGTTGGAATCGCAAACTGGAAAAAGGAGAGGTTCGCATTTTTTTTGTAGCCATGAAGCTGCACTCGGGGAGAAAACCAACAGATTTGCTCCAACAGATATTGCACCGCTTCCTTGCCTTGAAGCCTCTGGTCCCAACCCAAAGCCCCATGTCCCACCAAAATTTGGGCTCCTCCGTGGTAGTTGCTGATCCTCTCCCCTCTCTCCCTCTTTCCTACAGGAATTTTTGCTGCATCCATCTCCATCTGTGCTGGGACACAACGCTGGACTGTGTCATACAGCGATGGAAGGGGAAGTTGTGTACCGCCGGGGACCCTGGCGGGACGGCTGGGAAGCGTGGCGAGTCCCGAGGCTCCAGTAGAACGAGTGGACAAGGCTCAGCTCCGCTCTGGCTCCTCCGGGAGAGAACCCGAGCAGGAGCAGCCTTCGGGGGAAGGGGCGGAGTGTGGCACCGGGTCCGTGGAGCCTTTCCCAGCCCGGCGCCCGCCTGGATCCGGGATGCGGGGCCGGGACCCCCGAGGAGCGCGGGGTCACACCGCCCTCTGCCGGCGCGACGGGACGGGTGGCACCGGGGCTGTCCCCGCCGCGACAGCGCTCGTGTGACCCGAGCACCGCACCCCGCACACTCAAAGGGCTGCGGTTCCCTCGGGCAGCGGAGCAGGAGATATTTTATTCCCGAAACGGAGCACGAACAATAGAGCTAACGAGTGAGAGGCAACAGACTCGAAGCAGGTCCGAGATTCCCGGCGGAAGATAAATAAATGACACAAACAAGGAAGGAATGGTGTGATGGAAGGAAGGACGTGGAGACCGGACTCCTCACGGAGTGTGTAGCGCTTCCCAGGACCAAGCACTGGAAGCATGAGGTGGGCGCTCAGCTCTTGACAGGGGTGGACGCGGCCTTCGTGGTCTTCTTCAGGTGGTGGTAGTTGGGCAGGATCTTCATCAGGAAATCCAGCTGCAGCGTCTGGGGCTGGAAAGGGAGGCAGGGGAGGTGAGGGAGCAGGAGGTGGCGCGTGTCCCTGTGCCCCACGCACACGCACGCACGCACCTGGGGCCGCTCGGTCTGCACGCGCCGCAGGCAGTCGGCCCCGTAGATGACGGTGTTCTCGGGGATCACCTCGTAGGTGTTCACGTTGCAGCAGGCCCCGATGATGCAGCCGCTCGTCAGGATCACGTTCCTGCCAACAAACGCTGCCAGGGAGAGCAGAGGGAGGAGTCCCTGTGAGGGCTGTCCCCAACAGCGTTTACAGCAGGGCGAAAGGCACCAAGGCCAGAATTACCTTTGGATTCGATGACGTTGTTGTCTCCCACCTTCATCGCTTGGGAATCTACAGGTCTGTGTTAAGAAAAAACTATAAAACGCTTTGCTTTTTTTTCCATCAGGTGAAAAACACTGATGCCATTTTCAAACCAGCACCAAGCAGCCCTGGGCTATCTGAACCCTGACACAGCCCCAGAGATGCCTCCCCCCGCCCTGGAGAGATCCTGAAGCACAATGCGCCGGGTGGTTTGTCACTGCACAGCGAGGATACAGCATCCAACCTCAAAAACATTGTTGGTGCCAATGACCATGGGCTTGGGCTCCACATCTTCGCTCTCTGGGGTTATATTTTCTGGGTACCTGCAAGAGGGAAGAACAGATTTCCACGTCTGAGATCACAGTGACAGTGCTTCTGTCAGTCAGCTTCGTGACAGATATCCCAGATATCACAGGTATCCCACCCAACTGAGCTGGACTTCAGCATTCTGAGACTGCTTAGGATTAGGATTATTATGTTCTGTCAGCTTGAGAAGGATTCAGACGGGGACTTAGCAACCATCCAGTACCTGAAAGGAGCCTACAAGGAAGCTGGAGAGGGGCTCTCTGTCAGGATCTGGAGTGACAGAACAAGGAGTAATGGGCACAGATGTAAAGAGGGGAAAATAAGGTTAGGTATATCTGAGAAAATCTTTACTGTGATGGGGGTGAGATATCAGAATAAGATGCCCAAGGCAATATTGGCTGTCCCAACCCTGGAAGTGTCCAAGGCCAGGCTGGACAGGCCATGTGATTCCATGGCTTTTCCCCCCAAGCCATAGTGCCACACGTATACACAAAAGCACGAACTCCGGTGATTTTTTTTTAATAAACCCCACTTCCCCAGGGTTTTTAAGCTACCCCACGGCGCCGCACGGACCCGTTGATGATGAGCGCCTGCTCCTCGATCAGGTTCCCCTCTCCGATGACGATAGGCCCCGCCTCGGCGATGATGCGGGCCTTGGGGTGGATCACGGTCCGGGGCCCTGCGGGGACAGCCCGGCGTCACCCCGCGGCCGCACCGGGGCCGGGGGGGGGCCGGGGCGGGGGCCGGGGCGCTTACCGATGGTCACGTCGCCGCGGATCTCGCTCTCCACGCACACCACGGCGCCCGGCGCGATCTTCACGCTGCGGGGAGCCACGGGCCGGTCACGGCGGGGCAGCCCACGCACCGCGCCGGGACGCGGGGAGGGCAGGCCGCGTCCCGGGGTGCCCGTGGCAGGGATCGGGGGGAAGCGGGAGGGATGGAGCGGGGAGCGGGACTCACCTCTTCTGCGCCTTCTCCGCCATGGCCGCGGCCGGCGGCGCCTGCGCGGGGCGGAGCTCCGGGGCTGCGCGGGCGGTCCCGGCCCCGCTCGCTGCCCCCGGTGCCCCGGGATCCCGGGAGGGGCGGGGCCGGCCCCGGCCGCCCCCGGTGAGCCGGGCACCGGGAAATACAAAGCGAGTGCCGTGTTTGGGGGTTCAGAGAGCGGCCTGCGTGTTCGTGCTTGAGAAACAAACAGCGAGTCCTGTGTTTGGGGGCACCAGGCTCTTTTGGCCCTCTTTAGGATACTGAAATAAATAAATCAGGCTTTTTAAAAATTATTTTTATTTTTTTTCTCCTCAGAAATGGAGACAAGTTCCATGTTTTTTGTTGGGGGGGGGTTCCAAGTCCCGCTTTGTTGGCGCTCGGAGCCAGCCCCACCCGGGCAGTCTCGGGGCAGTGCCACAGACTCCAGCCCTGTCTGGGGAGTGCGAGTGGAGGCTCATCCAGGCTTGGATCACAGAGCCCAAATCCTGCGTTTCGGGGCTCAGGGCGGACCCCAGAGTGGTGACGGGGGGGGGGGGGGGGGGGTGACCCCGGGGGCGGAGCGAGGCTGAAAGGGGCGGGGCCAGGGCGCGCGGAGGGGGGCGGGGCCGGCACAGGTGTGAGGGGTGGGCACACAGAGCGCGTGCGCGGGGCGCGCAGGGCGGCTGGCACAGGTGCGCGGGGCTCCAGGGCGCCTGCGCGGGGCGGGGCCGAGGGCATTTAAACCCCGGAAGCCGCCTCAGGCGCCATTGTGCCCCCAGCGCCGGGAGGTGCCGGACGGGGCTGCTGCGGGCTCCCGAAGCGGGGCCCAGGTGAGGTTCTCTCTATCCCTCTTTTCTCCTTCTGCTCCTACCTCTTACCCCTCTGCTTCCTAGATCCCCATTCCCTCCTCTCCCTGCCCCTCTATGCACTTCCACCCCCGACTCCTTTCCTTTCTCCTTTCCTTTCGTCTTGCCTTTATTTTCCTTTTTTCTTTCCTTTTTCCTTTCCTTTCCTTTACATTTTCCTGTCCGCTCCTCTCCTCTGCTTTCTTCTCCTTTCACTTCATTTCCACTTTCCTTTCTCCTTTCTTCTTTCTCCTCTCCTCTCCTCTCCTCTCCTCTCCTCTCCTCTCCTCTCCTCTCCTCTTTCCTTTCTCCTGTCCTTCCCCCTCCTTTCGCTGTTTTCCACCCCGACCCCCCTCTAATCCTCCTTCACCTCCCTCCCCCTGTACCCGACTGCTCCCCTACAAACCCTGACTCCTGTCTCTGCTCTTCCTTCTCGTTCTCCCTCCACCCACCCTGCCCATCCCGACCCTGCTGCCACTTACCCTCCCCTCCTGCTCCCCTGTGCTCCCTCGTACCCTCCCTGTGCCCCTTGTCGCCCCTTATTTCCCCTCTCTCCCTTATCCCCCTGTCTCCCTTCTCCCCCTACCTCTGTGTCCCGTGTCCCCCCCTCTCTCTCTCTTGTCTGTCCCTGTCCCCGCAGCCGCGGGGTTCGGGGCGCCGCACAATAAAGCCCCGAGGGCCGGAGCCGGCGCCCCTTGGTTCAAAAGGGTCGGGGCCCGCTCTGCGGGTGCCCCCTTGCAGATGCCAACACCGCCCCACACTGCCGGGCTGCCGGCTGTCCCTGCATCACACCGGGGCCAGGGCGGGCCCTCCTCAGGAGGGGTCCCGGGCCGGGCGGGTTAGCGAGGGCGGGGGGTCCCGCACGGGCCCCCTCGCTAGGAGGGGGTCCGGGGCAGGGGGTTCAGGAAGGGCCCCCTCGCTAGGAGGGGGTCCGGGGGGTGGGGGGTGGGTTAGGGAGGGCCCTCTCCGGAGGAGGGGGTCCTGGGGAGGGGCGGGGGGCGGGCCCCTCCGGAGGAGGGGTCCGGGGTGGGAGGGGCTAAAGGGGGCCGACCCCCCCAGCCCCTCCCACCTCGGACCCTCTCCTCCGAACGGGGCCTGTCCCGGCCCCCTCCTCGGGACCTCCTCCTCCGGAGGGGGCCCCGGGGGGGAGGGAGGGGTGGGTGGGTGGGGGTTAGGAGGGAGGGAGGCTGCTGCTGTGTGACACAAACGTGTAATTACGGTTCAGAGTGACGTGACCCCTCCTGCTACCCCTCCCACCCACCCCTCCCTACCCCAGGGGGGCCCCTGTCCGGAGGAGGGGGTCCCGAGGAGGAGGCCGGGGCTGACCCCGTCCGGAGAAGAGGGCCCGAGGTGGGAGGGACCAAGGGGGGGGGGCCGAACCCCCCCAGCCCCTCCCACCCCGGACCCCCTCCTCCGGAGGGGGCCCGCCCCAACCCCCTCCCCAGGACCCCCTCCTCCGGAGGGGGCCCTCCCTCCCTCCCTCCCATCCTAACCCCCCCCCCCCCAGGACCCCCTCCTAATGAGGGGGCCCATCCTCAACCCCCCGGGAACCCCCGCCCTCGCTAACCCGCCCGGCCCGGGACCCCTCCTGAGGAGGGCCCGCCCTGGCCCCGGTGTGATGCAGGGACAGCCGGCAGCCCGGCAGTGTGGGGCGGTGTTGGCATCTGCAAGGGGGCACCCGCAGAGCGGGCCCCGGCCCTTCTGAACCAAGGGGCGCCGGCTCCGGCCCTCGGGGCTTTATTGTGCGGCGCCCCGAACCCCGCGGCTGCGGGGACACAGCGAGGGGGCAGAGAGAGAGAGGGGGGGACACGGGAGACAAAGATAGGGGGAGGAGAGAGATAGGGGAGAAGGAAAGGGGACAGGACAGGGGAAGGGAGAGGGAAAGGGAAAGGGAAGGGAGAGAGGAGAGGAGAGGAGAGGAGAGGAGAGGAGAGGAGAGGAGAGGAGAGGAGAGGAGAGGAGAAAGAAGAAAGGAGAAAGGAAAGTGGAAATGAAGTGAAAGGAGAAGAAAGCAGAGGAGAGGAGCGGACAGGAAAATGTGAAGGAAAGGAAAGGAAAAAGGAAAGAAAAAAGGAAAATAAAGGCAAGACGAAAGGAAAGGAGAAAGGAAAGGAGTCGGGGGTGGAAGTGCATAGAGGGGCAGGGAGAGGAGGGAATGGGGATCTAGGAAGCAGAGGGGTAAGAGGTAGGAGCAGAAGGAGAAAAGAGGGATAGAGAGAACCTCACCTGGGCCCCGCCTGGGGAGCCCGCAGCAGCCCCGTCCGGCACCTCCCGGCGCTGGGGGCACAATGGCTCCTGCGGCAGCTTCCGGAGTTTAAATGCCCTCGGCCCCGCCCCGCGCAGGCGCCCTGGAGCCCCGCGCACCTGTGACCGCCCCGCGCCGCGCACGCGCCCTGCTGTCCCGAGCTGCGCACGCGCACTGTGGTCCCACCTCTCACACCAGTGCCGGCCCCGCCCCTGTGGCCCCGCCCCTCCTTGGCTCCCCCGCCCCGCTGTCCCGTGGCCGCGCGGGGGCGCCGCGCTCGCAGCGCGCTCCGTGTCCGCCAGAGGGCGCCTGCGGGGTCCCGGCCCCCCGGCAGCGCCCCCCCGCGGCCATCCCGGGGCCGGGCCCGGTCCCGGCGCCGCCTCGATCCGCCCGACGGGGCAGAGGGGCCGCGCCCGGGCCCCCCGGCAGCCCCCGGCGGCGCTCCGCTCCCCGCCCCGGCCCCGGTCGCGGCCCCGCCGCAGCGCCCCGCGCGCGCGCTCCGTGGCCCCGTCCCTCACGCCTGTGCCGCTTTTCCCCCCCATCGGGAGGATCGAGGCGGCGCCGGGACTGGCATCGGGCATCGGGCTCGCCGGGACTGGCATCGGGCATCGGGCTCGGGCGGGAGGTGCCGCTCCGGGCCGGGCGGTGGGGCCGAGTGTGACGCCGCCGCTCCTGCCCCGGCGGCGGGGGCCGGGCTGGGGCAGCGGCGGCGCTTCCCCGGGGCAGACGCGGAGCCGCGGGCAGGAGCGGGCCCGGCGCGGGGGCTCCGACCGGCACCGTGTGCCCCCCACCTCCCCCGGCCGTGACAGGAAAGCCTGACAGGAAGAGTTCATCCAGGAGAGGAGGCCGTTCCATGAGTCCCGAATTATTTATTTTCAGCTTTCAGACATGAACCCCCAAAGGAACAGGACATGGTTATCTCCTGCATCGGCAGCATCTGGTCCGCAGCTGCAGCTCACTGTCAGTGCAGACCCCTGGGAGAAAAAGCTGGGATCTTCCGTAAAAACCAGCTCTGTCTTCATCCCACAGGGTGTGGTCGGAGTGGGAACATTTGGTCTCATGGGGAGCGCAGCATGCCCTGGAACACTGGGTGGATTTGGGGGCCAGGGGTCCCACTGCAGCAGCTGGATCTCCATCCCTCCTTCTTTGCTTCCCCCTCATCAATTGCCCAGGCAGGACCAGTGAGGATCACTTCAGCTGGATCTTCTCCTCTTCCTCGGCTTGTCTTAGGACCCTAGAGGATGATCAGATGCTGAATTGTCCTTTTTCTAGGGACGAAGGGAAAGCTGCACTGTAGGGAGACCCCACAGAGCTCTACAGCACTCCCAGCAGAAATCTGGGATGGGGCTGCAGAGCAGAGCCCCCAGCCCAGCAGTGGCAGGAATGAAACCTGAGGCGCAGCCTGGAGCTGAGCTTCCAAGGGTAACATCCGGCATTTCCCAGCAGCACCAGCGCCTTTGGTGTGCTGACATCCCAAAGAACCGTGTGTCTCCTTCCTCAGGATCAGATCCTGACCCGGGCGCACAGAGCGTTCCACTCAGGGGGTGCACTGAGTGCTTTTTCTCCCCTTGTCCTTCGTGTTGCTCCCAGCATCCCTCACAGATCCCGACGTTCCACGGCCACCCATCCCTGTTTTCCCAAGTTAATGATTTAAACCGGCTGGATCGCGGAGGCGCTGGCACCCAGGCCCCCAGGGGGCAGGCCAAGGATGCTTGCCCTCTGGGATTAATCATTCTCCCAAGCTGCTCACCCTGCCTCCATAAAAACCCCGGGATGGCATTCCCGGCGCCGCTTCCCGGCGCGAGGAGGAGAGCCAGCTGCACCATGAGGGCGGCTCTGGCCCTGCTGCCGCTGCTGGCCGCTGCCCAGGCGCTGCACCGAGGTGAGGGAGGTGATCCCGGGGCTGTGCCGGCCCTGGGATGAGGGGCACGGGGCTGGGGGCTCAGCTCCAGCGGGTTTCGGAGCCTCCCCTCTCCCAGCCTGCAGCCAAACCGCTGGGCAGGAGCGGAGAGGAAAGGGAAGGGCTGGGAGGATGGGTTGGGATCCAGGATGCCACTTTGGGAGGAGGTGGGATGGGGAGAGGACAGAGCCGCAGGGATCGGCTCCTTCCCTTTCTGAAGGAAAACGGGATTTCCTGACCCCCTGGCAAGCACCATTCCTGTGCAAAACGCACCCCTTGGTGGAGACGATGCTCTGCCACCCTTGGCTGCCTTCTCAGCTCCACAGGGAATCCCCCAGCTGCCAAAAACCACCTAAAACTTGCCTCTCCTGCATGGCTTTGTACAAGTGAACAGAAATGCCACAAGTTGGGACCGGGAGCCGACGTTCCTGCTGGGAAAGAGGCCCGCTTTTTCCATGGCTTCCCCTTTTCTGGCACCCCCCTGCCTTCACCCTACTCCTCTGTTCCCGCCAGAGGGATGTGACCCTCAGGGTCATGGCCCAGAGCCCTGGGTTTTGGAGAGGTGACCCTGCCCCACGCTGTAATCCCAGGAAACACCGGGATCGGTGTTTACCCTGCTGGTGCCAAAGTCTGGCCCCACAGAGGCTGTAACAGGAATCGATCGCGTTTTTCCAGGGATGGCAGCACTGCTGGGAATGTTTTCACTCCTGGCTGCTCCGTGGAGCTGGCCCCAGATGGTTTCCAGGCCCTGCCAGAAAATCCAACCCCACATATTCCATACTCCCAAAGTGATTTACCTGTAGCTCTCCCGGCTCCAGAGAGGGTTTTCTCCCTGCCCCTTTCCCTGGCTGCAGCAGCAGCCTGGATAACCAGGGATGCTTCTCCCAGACCGGCTGTGCCAACATCTCCCTGGGGACCACCAAATCCAGCTGGGAAAAAGAAGTAATGGAGTGAAACAAATGAGCAAACCCCAAGTGAATAAAGCAGCGCGTTCCGTGGTAGCAGAGTGTTCCTTTTCTCCACTCACAGTTCCTCCTTCTCCCGCACTTTCAGGGAAAGCTTATGTCCGGGAGAAGGTCTGCCAGGAGTACAAGATCCTGGGAAAGGAGAACTTCAGAACCCTGTAGGTACCTCGTGCCGCTGGTGCCCTCCCAGGAGGCTTGACACCTGAGCCAAGAACAGACAGCAGTAAATAAAAATCTTGGGAAAGGGCAGATGGATTCAATTCCTCAGAAAGGGGAGATGCCATTCAACCCCTGGGCTCGGATTGCTTTTAGCAGGAGAAAAGTTGGATTCATTGTTGAATTCCTCAGAACCAATTAAGTACCTAAGTAATTAAGAATTCTCACAGAGCTGACACACAGTCCCCTGTAAGTGGCAGCCCCCGGCCTGGAAGCTGTTCCAGCTCTCTCCTGGCTGTTTTCCAAGGAATATGCTGTAATTTCTCCCTGCACCCCAGCCAGCACTGTTAAACCCATTTGGGCAGAACAGTCCTTTGAAGTGATTTCTGGTTGAAGATCAAGGCTCACCTGGCTCTCGCTGTCCTCGCTCCCTGCTCCCAGGACCATCATTGCCAACAGCCGGAAATATTCCAACGGCACCTTCGAGGAGATCGCCCACCTCGTCCGGGAAATGGTCTCCCTGGCCGAGACGTGCTGCGCCCACGGGGCTGACCCCTCCTGCTACGATGCCGGGGTGAGCCTGACCACAAACACCGATCAGACCCCAGAAACGGGCGGTGGGAAGGGATGGGGCGGCCGTAACCTCCTGTCCCTCCCGCAGTCCACGGCGCTGTCGGAGAAATCCTGCGGCGCGGGCTCTCCCTTCCCGGCGCACCCCGGCACGGCCGAGTGCTGCTCCCACGAGGGGCTGGAGAGGAAGCTGTGCCTGGCCGCCCTGCGGCACCCGCCCCAGCCCCTGCCCCGCTACCTGCAGCCCTCCGACAAGGAGCTGTGCCACGCCTTCCGCCTGGACCCGCGGGAATTCGCCGACAGGTGAGCCAGCCTGGGCACAGCAGCCGCTGGGCGCTGGCAGCGGCCGGCGCCGTGGGCTGACAGCCTGAGGTGGTGCCCAGAGAGGGCTCCCATCCCTGGAGCCCCTCAACGCCCCCAAATCCCGCTTATGCTCCCGATCCCGAGGCGCTGGGTCTCCTTATCCCATCTCTGCCGCAGGTTTCTCTACGAGTACGCCAGCAGCTACAGCCAGGCTCCCCTGCCCGTGCTCCTGGCCTCCACCACCACCTTCCTCTCCATGGTCTCCACCTGCTGCATCTCCCCTGCACCCACTGCCTGCTTCCTGAAGGAGGTGAGACCCTTGGGAGCTCTGGGCTCGCCCCCATCCTCGCTCCCCAGGGAGCCAGGAAAGCACTGTGCTGATTTCCATTTCTGTTTCCATTTCCATTCCCTTTTTGTGGCAGAAACTGGAGAGGAAAACCCTCTCCCTACTCACCCTGACGTCAAACCGGATCTGCTCCCGCTTCTCGGCCTACGGCAAGGACAAATTCAGCTTCAGGTACGGGGGGAAATGGCCTCTCCATCCCAGAACAGGGCTGGGCTGGGGCAGGGCTCCTCTCTCCTGCTGCAGATCCTGTTGGCAGGCAGCATCCAGGAACACCAGCTTGAATTCTGCTGTGAATCCCCACAGTTGCCCCGTGCGCAGCACAGGCGCAGAGCGAGCCCTGCCCTCCCCATCCCCTCCTTCCCTCACCCTGGCTCTGTTTCCTGGGAAGGGGATCCAAGCTCCTGCCCCACACCCCCCTCCGTGCTCCCCAGCTCCCTGGCCTCGCTGGCTCAGAAGATTCCCACTGCTCCCTTCGAGGACCTTCTCCCCCTGGCCGAGGACGCCGCCGAGGTCTCTTCCCAGTGCTGTGACTCCATGGCCGAGGACTGCATGCAGAAGAAGGTAGGGAGGGCCGGAGCCCGGCCCGGAGCAGCTCCCGGGTGCCAGCAGGAGCTCAGGGAGCCGAGGGCTCCTGCACATGCCCCGCTCCCTCCCTGCAGCTCTTGGAGCACACGGCCAAAGTGTGCGCGGCGCTGTCGGCCCGCGACGGGCGCTTCGCCGGCTGCTGCGAGGGCAAAAACCTGATGGAGAACCATTTCTGCATCCTGGCCATGCCCCCAGCGCCGGCTGCCAAGCTGCCAGAGCCACCGGAGCCGACCAACAAGGAGCTGTGTGCCAAGGAGGGGGCTCTGCATGCCAGCAGGTGAGTGGCACCCACGGCAGCCAGAGGCAGTCATGGAATAGAACCATTTAAGCTGGAAAAAAAACCCTAAAATCATCGAGTCCAACCAGTTCCTGACCCTGTTCCGTGCTTAGGTTATTATGGGGATAACCAGAGGAACATCCCTGATTCCCTCAGGGAAATTCGTGCCACCACGCAGCCCCAGGGGCTGCACCAAGATGCCCAAAGCGGGCCCCATCCCATTCTGGGCAGCACCTATGATGAAGACTCACCTGAGCTCTCGTGTCCCGCTCCAGGTTCCTGTTTGAGCTGGCCCGGAGGCACCCCAGCCTCCCTGAGGCCGTCCTCGCCAAGCTCTACGACTCCTCCGGGAAAATCCGGGGGGAATGCTGCTCCTCCAAGGACCCCTCCGCCTGCTGGGACACCAAGGTGTGGGGGCTCTGGGGGCTCATCCTGCTCCCCCTCATCCCAGGGCCCCCCAAATGCCAGCCTGGTAACTCTCCCCCTCTGCCCGCAGCGCCAGCGGATAGCAGCAGAGCTGTTCCCCTTCCTGGAAAAGGCCGACCAGCTCTGCGGGCAGTACAACAAGCTGCCTTTCCTCGAGTTCAAGAAGAGGTAAGCCTTTCCCAACCCCCCCCAAAAAAAACCCACCTGGATGGCCGGATGCCATCAGAATTCCTCCGTCGTGCTGAGGATGCCCGAGTGGGATGCAGCCGCGCGCGCATCCCCCCAATCCCCAAGATCCGTGCTCTTCCCGCCGTAACCGCGCTCCCCACGCCGCAGGCTTCGGGAGAGCCTGGCACAGGCCGAGCCCGAGCCCAGCCCGGCGCAGCTGGAGCAGCTCCTGGAGCAGCGAGCATCCTTCGCCTCCTCCTGCTGCCTGCCGGACTCTCCGCCGCTCCTCTGCGCCTCCAAGGTACCGCCGCGGCCCCTCCAGCCCCCTGCCCTGCCGCGGGGCCCGACCCGCTCCGGGGCTGCCCCTCGGCTCTTCCCTCCTTCCCCAGGTGAGCTCGGAGCTGGGGGAATTGTGCGAGAAGGATTCCTGCCTGCTGGGATAGCAAGGATCGCTTCGGCAGGTGCACACGGACGGAGCGGGACCGCGGGGGACATGGGAAGGGAACATCGGAGAGCTGGGCTGGAGGAGCAGCCCGGCAGATGGGAGCTGTCACCGAGCCCACGGCCACCCTTGTGTTCCTGCAGCCGAAATAAAGACGAGCAAAGCGCCCTGCAGTGCTGCTGGAAAGGCTTTGCACACCGGGGCCACTGGGGAGGGTGGCAGAGGGGCGCAGCGTCACCTCCGCAGGCAGGAAGGGGTCCCAGCCCTGATCCTGGGAGATAAAGCTCTAAAAAAACTGAGCAAAACCAGGGAAACTCAGGATCAGGAGCTCATCAAATGCCCCCAAAGACAGCAGTCTGTGGGTGTTGGGGTGTTCAGCTGCCTGGAAGCAACAGCAACCCGAGAGGGGCACCCTGGGCACCCCCAGCTCCCCACCTGCCCAGGTGAGCCCTCCCCAGCACTTTGGGGGTGCTGCAGGTGAAGAAGCCTCGGGTTGGGATGCAGGAAGATGGCAAAGCCAGCCCAGGAAACAACAGGGAAACCCCCCGAGCTCAGATGAGGGGGCTTGGTGTACAGCAAACACAGCGAGGGAAGCACATGGGGACACCTGGGTGTGCAGAGATGAACCAGAGCGATAAAACAGAGCCAAACCCGAGAAGAACTCCCTGTTCCAGGCAGCTTGTCCCTTTTCTGGGGAGCACTGGCAGTCCCTGGATCGCTGCTGAGTTTCCCTGGAGTGTGACAAACAAGACGGGTTGGGCTGGCACCATCCCTGTCCATCTCCTGCCGGAGTTCCTCTTATTGTGGGGTGCAGAACTGCACAGAAAGGAGAAACTGGTTTTAGTCTGGTTTTAGTTTTTATTGTTTTCCCCAAGGATCCCACTGACCCGGGACTGGACCTGCTGATGCCAAGGCACTGGATCCACCCACCACCCTCATGTCACAGCCCGCCTTTGGCATTTATTTTCCAAAACATTATTCCAATCATTCCAATTATTTCCGATTCTTTCAAATTAATAACTTGGGTTTCACTCTTGGGGTGAGTGACCCACAGCTCATTCCTGTGCTCAGGTTTGCATCCTTCACATCCGGGATGCACAACCCCAGTGACCTCCTGGGATTCCGAGGAAAACTGGAGAAATGCCATCAAGCCAGCCAAGGACATCTCTGCCAGGTGACAGCATCACTGCTTACGGGGGGGGGGGAAAAGCCACCCAAAAATCCTCAACTGCTGTTCAAAACACCACAATTCATAATCCTCCTACCACAACCACCACATTTCCCTGGGAAGTTCAGGCTGCTCCTGCCTGATGCCTGCCAGCATCACCTCCCCAGGGATTCCATCCAGTCCTTGCCAGGCTGGGTGTAAAGCAGTTGGCTTTCCCACTCTCTGTTGTAGCTGGGATTTTTATTTGGGTTTTTTTAATAGTAATTTTATTTTCCAGCTCCCATTCCTCCTGCCCTCAGCCCCGAGACACGCACAAGGTGGATTCACCTCCTGCCTCTTCATCCCAGCGCCTCTCTGACCCATTCCCAAAAACGTAAAGGAAGCAGCAAAGTTCCTGCCTTGGCTGTGTGGCTTTTTGTTTTTTAAATCCCCAGCCTTGGTGCTCGGCACAACACCTCCCGTCCAGTCTGTCTGCTCCCCAGGAACTCTTCGGGTTAAGGCAGGAATTCCACGGGAGTGCAGGAACTCCAGGGGGGCATCTGGGGAAGCATCACTTCCTTACGGGCAGGGAAGGTGGGGCTGCCATGGGGAGAGCCCAGTGAGGATTACCTGAAGCACTGAATAGAAGAGCTCCAGCGTTCACCCGGCCAGTGCTCCGTGGAGCGTCATAAAAACCCTGAAAGCGTTCCTTTTATCCACCTCTGAGACCTGCAGGGCTGCTGACTTCCCAGAGCCTGCTTTCCCCAGCCCTTTTGGCCCTGCAGCATCCCAGCCATCAACTCCAACCAGCCAAAAAACAGCCAGCAAAAAGGCTCATACCTCCTTCTCACTTTATTTGTCTCCCAGACTGCGTGCAGCACGCTCCCAAAGCAGCAGCCAGCATTTTTCCTCTCGGCTTCGCTCCCCCCCGGGCAGGCCTAGCAAATCCTGGGGATCAACAGCCATTTATAGAGGGGGGGATCGGCTCACAGGTGCTGCTGGTGCCACTCAGCTCACACCAGGGCTTCCAGCAGCTGCGGGGAATCGAGAATCCACCTCCCCACCCTGGACCGTGCTGGAGTAGATGCCCAAAAAAATGTCCCTTGGCACCTCAGGGCCGTGCTCCTTGCCTGGGCGCGGGGGTGAGCCCTCCACAGCCGCGTGGCACCGCTTGGGCACCAACACCTCCCGAGGGACGGGCACCACCGGGGTGGCCATTGCCCCCTGTGTCCAGCTGGAATCACCGACGGGGCTGCAGGAAGCAGCGCAGATCCCTGGGGTGGCCTCTGCTCTCACCGTGGCACTGCGGTCGGAGCTGAAAAAGAAGGTTTCCAGTCACGGCAGGGCTGTACACAGCCCCAGAGCCGCCCCCAAGACCCTGCTGCTGCCAGCTCCAGCCCCGGCTCCTGAGCATCCTCCTGGGATGAGCCCGGGCAGGAGCAAAGGGCTGGAGCTCAGCGCCATCCAGTTTGGCCAGCAGCTGCTCCCGCACTCACCAGCTGCAGCGCATCCTGCCGGCGGCCGAGGCCGGAGGCTCCGTCCTGCTCGGGCAGAGGAACCCCGCCGCTGCCGCGCCGGGAGAACCGAGCCCGGGGGCGGGAGGGTCACCGGCTCTCCCGGGACACCCCAGCCCAGCCGCTCCCAGTCCCGGGGGGACGCGGGCTGCAGAGCCCCCGGGGCCGGTCACCACGCCCCGCTTGGAGCGGGAGCCGGTCCCGTGCGGGGAATTGGGAGCTGCGGGACGGCGTGGATGACCCCAGGGACACGCGGCCACATCCCGGGATGCTGATGCTGTCCCCCCCGCAGAGGGGCAGCGCCGAAACCCCCTGCCAGGGACACGGGGACCCCGGCGAGTCCCGCACCGAGGGGAGGGAAAGAAACCATCCCCTGCGCCTGCCCGGGCAGCGTCCCGACCGCAGCTCCGGGCACCGGAGCCCGCAGCGCGGGGCGACGGCAGCCAACGGGCCCGGTTCGCCCAGTTCTGCCCCGGTTCTCCCCTGTTTTCCACCGGTTTTGCCCGGTTTCCCTCACCCGCTCCCTCCCCTCTCCCGCCGGGCGTCGGGAACCGGGAGGGCGCCCGGGGACGCTGAGCTTGGCTCGGTCCCTGCGGGGAGGCGCGGCGGCAATGGGAGCAGCTCCAGCACAGCCACCATGCCGCCCGGAACGGGACCCGAGCCCGGCAGAGCCCCCTGGATCAGCACCGGGACCGGGACCGGGACCGGGACCCGAGCCGGGACCGGGGACGGAGGCGCCGCGGTTGTGGCGCCCTCGCGTGGCCAGCGCGGGCACGGCAGGCGGGCCGCCCCCGCCCCCGCGCAGTGTCGCCGTCTGGCGGCCGCGTTGCGGCAGCGCAGCCCCCGCGCCCCAAGGACACTGGCGACACGGGGACACCTTTGCGTCACCCCTTTATTCAAGCCGCTGCACGCTTTAGCCCTCGCCCATGGAGCCAGCCGCCGCTGTGCCGTCCGGGACCCGCCCGCAGGTACCGGGAGCTCCTGCGGAGAGAGCGGAGCCCGTCGGCCTCGTCGCCCACCCCAATGCGGGGCTCCGGTCGCACGGGCTCGGTCGCCCCCCCGCTGCCCTGCACCTTCACGCGATGCCCGTTTCCCGCACATCTTCGCTTCTGGAAGGTCCATCCTTGTTTAGCGTTTCCATCTCTTCTGCCTTCCTCTTCCTACGCTGCCTCCGACAGTGGCTTGACGGGGGGAAAATAATAAACAAACAAACAAACAAACAAAAAAGAGGCAGAAGGGGACATGGCCGTGATGCTCCTCCCTCGGCTTTTACCCTGCAGAAGATCCCCAGGGGATCACACCTGCTTTCCAGCCCCGCAGGAATGTCCCAGGCACCTCCCAACACCTGCAGGACCATGTCCCACCAGCCTGGGGCAGCCCCAACCCCACCTGCCGGGAGCCAGGGAAGCCGGGCGGGATTTGCCCCCTCTTCCCTTCGCCTTCCCTTCCCGCCCCGTTCCCCCACGTACTGGCTGCAGAGGCAGATGCCGACGACGAGGATGATGAGGGCGGCGATGGCGACGATCAGGGAGATGATGACGATCTGGCCCTGGTCCCCTCGCAGGTAGAACAGATCCACCCTCTCGCAGCGAGCCCCGGTGTAGCCCCTCTCGCACCTGCCCCGCGGCACAGGGGAGGCACGGCGCGGTCCCGAGAGCTGCCGCGGTGCCCGTGCTCCCCGGGGGGGGGACGGGCACAGCATCCCACCCCGTGTCGCCCACGGCGGGTGACTTACACACACGCTGGCGCCTGCTCGGCCACGAGGAAGCGGCACCTGCCCTTGACACAGTAGTGCTGGTACTCCTCCGGGCACCGGGAGAAGTGGCTCTGCCGCCGCAGCTGCGTGCCGTTCCCTGGGGTGACAAGGGCGGAGGGTAGCCGCAGAGGGGTGACAGCTCTGCCCAGGGCCAGCAGCCCCCCCTGAGCCGCCGCATCCCCGCAGCGGCTCCGAGCCCGCCCGCTTGCAGCCAGCGGGGTCGGCACGGGTGTCCCCGGCACAAGGGACGCCGCACGGCTGGGCTAGACAAAACACCCGCTCATCAGCCATCCCGGCCCGCTCCCCCGCTCGCTCCCACGGCCTCCGTGTGCCCGGAGCAGCCCACCGGCCCGCCCTCACCTGTGCATCCCTTGGCTGTGCCGCAGCTGAGCCCCTCGGGGCCGTGCCCGGCCGTGACGTTGGTGTCGGCGCCCACGCAGCTGAAGAACGCCAAGCCTGGAAGGCAGCGGAGGCAGCTCAGAGGGGGACCCCCGGCGCCCCCCACAGCCACGGGGGGGGCGCTGGCAGAGGGCTCTGCAGCTGTGCCCGCGGCCCCCCTGCGCTGGCAGCATCAGCTTTTCCCCGGGGCCGGGAGAAGGGAGAGCCGGTCCCCGCCCGCCGCCTCCACCCAGCAACGCCCCGGCACGGAGCTCTGGGAGCCAGCCTGGTGGGTTTTGGACCACACAGCAGCCCGGCCAGCTGCTGCTCTGCCCGGGGAGGATGCAGGGAGGGATCCCCAGGGAGATCCGGACTCATGGAATCACTGATGGGTTTGGGCTGGAAGGGGACTGTAAAGTTCATCCAACCCTGCTCTCGCGGGCAGGGACACCTGCCACTGGCCCAGGTTGCTCCAAGCCCTGTCCAACCTGCCCTTGGACACTTCCAGGGATGGGGCAGCCGCAGCTCCTCTGGGTAACCTGAGCCAGGCCCTCCCCACCCGCCCAGGGAAGAGTTCCTTCCCAGTATCTAATCTAAACCTGCCCTTTGTCAGCGCGGAGCCCTTCCCCTTTGTCCTGTCGCTCCGTGCCCGTGTGACGAGTCCCTCTGCCGTTCCCTTGGCGCCCCTTTAGGCACCGCAAGGCGCTCCGAGCTCTCCCCGGAGCCCGGCACAGCCCGGGCCAGGGGAACGGGGCCACCGCTCTGCCGGTGGCCGCGGGGTGAAAGCGAGCCCGGCGCGTCAGAGCGGCGGTAACCGGATCGCTGGCATACCAGCACTGACTCAGCACGGCCCCGCTCCCGCCCGGCCCTCCCCGGGGATTCACCGGCCGCGGTGGCACCCAGGGAGGGAGCGGGGACAGGTCCTGCCTGCCGGGGCAGGGGCCGGGTGGCTCCCGAGGCGGGGCTGTCGCCGTCCCGCGTGGGGGCACTCGGAGGCTCGGCAGGGAGCGGAGAGCTTGCGCAGCCAACTCCTGCCCGGCAGCCTGGTCCCCCGCTCCCTGTTTCCTCATCCGGCACCTTGGAAACAGCGGTGGGAGCTGCCCGGCCAAGCCTCCGGAGTCCCCCCCGTCCCGCAGCGGGGACATTCCCAGCGCACGCGTCCCTGCTGGCTATATATAGCCAGCACCGCGCCACGCCGCGCCGCGGGTGACAGCGCCCCGAGAGAGCCCGGCGGGAGGAGAGGGAGCCCACCGCCCCACCCGCAGGGTGGGAGCTGCCTGGCGAGAGCCAGGGATGAGCCATGGGGCGGCTGCAGCCCGGGATGCAGCTGTGGGCGGCGTGGGCACAGGCGGGAAGGCAGGGAGGGAGGCTGACTTCACTGGCGGTGACCGAGTTCACAGCTCGACATGGAAAGATCCCCACCAAGCTGAGCTCCCCGCCCTTATTGCAAGCAGATGCGGAGCTCTGGCATCCTGCGGGCTGGCAGCCCCTCGGCAGGACCGCCCTGGCGGCAGTGCCAGCCCCGGAGGAGGGGGCTGTGCCCACCCACGGCCGCGCCGCGGCACCCCGAGGCTGCAGGTGCGAGCGCCCTCACCTCCCTGATGCACTGGCCGCGCTGTCCCGGGCTGCAGCCTCTCCTGAGCAGCCAGAGATAAGCCAGGGAAGTATCCCAAACACTGGATTGTTTTGCTGTTAACACCCCCACGCTGTCCCGGGAGAGCAAAAGCCGCAGGGGAGCAAGCACCCAGGACGCGGGCGTGCTCTGAGGGGACACACCAGCCCCAAAACAGGTCGGCCCCCCTCGGTTTCCTCCTGCCAGCACAGGTTTGGCAGGTTTTGCCAAGTGCTGTCACCAGCCCTGCCAAAGGGCCAAACCCAAGCTGCTCCCTGCGGAGAGAAAAGCTCCCCTGAAATCCCAGCGCCGGCGAGGATTCTCTGCCGGGGAGGGTCTCAGCTCTCCAGCCTGGCTGTGGTTGTTTGCTGGCAGCCATCGGCAGACACCCGCCTGCAGCTGCCTGCTTCCCAAAAACTTAGGAACCAGCACGGGAATGAGTGCTCACACACCTGCTGGATAGGTGCTGCCCCCCCCCGCCCCCGGCATCCCGCATTCCCAGCGCTGCCAAGGATGGCCGCGGGCACTCGGGCACACATCCGCAGCGCCCCTTCAACAGGTGGCAAAAGCATCCCGGTCCTGCTCCAGGATCCAGCCAGGACATCCTGGCCCCCACGCTGGCCCCAAGGGATTCAGAGGCAGGGGAGCAGTGGATTGGAACGGCGGGAAATTCCAGGATGGGACCTGGGGGCACGCGGGGAGCCCAGGGACAGGGCTGGGCAAACACCGGGCTGGGCACAGAGGGAGAGCTGGGATGGATGGGATTGTGCAGGGGGGCACAGGGAGTCACTGGCACGGGACAGGGCCGGCACCAGGATGGCTGTAAGAGGGGGGAACACAAGGGTGCAGCAGAACGGGACGCGGGGAGCAGCGGGATGGGATGGGGGAGCACCGGGACAGGCAGGGGGAGCACCGGGATGGCACCGGCAGGCAGGTGCAGGATCGTCAGTCCGGGAGAGGGAAGCAGCGGCACCAGAGACAGCACGCTGCCGGGACAGGGGGTGACACCGGGCTGGGACGGTGGCCGGTGACACCGTGCAGGGACGCGGAGCGCCGTGCAGGGGCGGGAAGCACCGGGCCGGGACGGGGAGGAACACCCTGCCAGCCGCCGGGTATCCCGGGACCGGGCAGGTGGCCGGGGCAGAGGGACGCCCGTGCTTACCGGAGGCGAGGGCCAGGCAGAGCAGCAGGGTACCGGGGCCGCCGCCCGGGGCCGGGGCCGCCGCCGCCTCCATGCGCGCCGCCGCCTGCCCGGTGCCCGGCAGCTGCGGCGGGGCGGGACGGGGGCGGCCGCTCGGGCACCGCCGCCCTCCTCCTCCTCCTCCTCCTGCTGCTGCTGCGCCTCCTCCTCCTCCAGCTGCGCGGCTCGCAGCCCGCCGGAGCCATCCCTCGGCCGTGCTGCTGTCCCCTCCCGGGGGTCCCACCCACGCGTGTCCCACCTCGCAGCGGCCGCGCCTGGCCTCGTCCTGCCAGCAGCGGACGCCTGGCCGCAGATCCCTGGGGATTTGGGCAGCCAGAGGCATCCCCCATGCTGCCGTCACTGGCATCCCCTCTCCAGAGGGACACAGGGTGTGCGTCCCAGGCCAGCCTCGCCTCCCCAAAGCGGTGTTATTTTTGCATCGAGGGGTGCTGGGAAGGTATTCCCGGTCCCCTGCGTGACATCCTGAGGAGCAGAGGAGACCCACAGGGGTGAAGGTGTCCCCCGGGTGCCGGCGTGTCTCCTGCTGCCCTCCGGGGCCGCTCAGCAGGGATGCTCCGGCACGGGCCGGCGCTGTCCCGACTCCCAGTGAAGCTCAGGGGCTCTCCCGACAAAGAGGGGCGCGGGCAGGGAGCGGCCGCGGAGCCCCCCAGGCGCCCATGGAGGTGGAAATGAAAGACTGGAAAGAACGGGTGACCTCAAACCGCAAGCTGGCAGCTATTAATGCGAGCGCTGGCAGCCACCCAGCCATGCCATTTGGCCGCTGGCCAGCGGGTGAGCAAGCTCCCTTAGCCCTGGCCAGCCAAAAAATTCCTGCTGCAAGCGCCGGCACACCGGTACCGCCGGCCCCTCGGCTCACGGCCACGCCGGCTCCCTGCCGGCGGCCCCCCAAAAGCAGGCAAAGCGTCATAAACCACGAGGATGGTGCAAAAACGCTGCTGGGGGTTTGGGCAAGGCCAGCAAAACTGGCAGCTGGCGCCAGGATGTGGCACAGGGCCCCACAAGAGGGGCTGGCTTCATCCCGGTGGGGTGGGCAAAGGCAGGGAGCAGGCCAAAAAAAAAAAAAAAAAATTTAAAAATCCTCATGCCCACCAAAAGAAAAGTTTCCCTCCAGCATCCTTCATATCTGGATGAAACTGGTGGGGGAAAGGCATTTTAATGAGATTTTAAACGAGCTGGAGCCTCGGGGCAGATGGCACCAGAGGCAATGGTTTCCAATTCCCCAGCAGCAAAGGGAAGGCGCCGGCCGAAGTTATCCCCAAAAAAGGCTCTCTCCCTGGCCGGGAGGACCAGGCCGAGGAGACCAGCAGGTGGCAGCTGGAGCCCAGGGCTGGTGGCCCTCGGGGCGCTCCGGGCTGGCCACAGCCCGGCCCCTGGCACCCAAAACGCGGCGCTCGCACCCAGGGCCACGGCGGGGAGCGGCGGCTGCGCCAGCCCCGTCCCGCCCCCCAAAAACTCCTGCCCGTGGAGGAGGCACGCAGCAGCAGCAGCACCAGCCGGGATGCGAGAGGGAAGCAGGGAGGCGATCACGCTGTTCCCACGGCAGCAGCAGCAGCGTTATTTTCCCTCCTCCCGAGCAGAGGGAATGTTTCAAGGAGAGCGGAGATGCTGATAGCGCCCGTCTGCCTGAGGAATGCCAGCTGACTTGGATTTTGTGTCCCGCTGGTTTAGGCCCGGAGCCAGGATCCATCCTGAGAAAAGGCCACACAATACACAGAGCAGAGGGCTGAGCAACCCCGGGTAAAGATAGCTCGGCCACAGCCCGGGCTCCGAAAATCCTTTTCCATTGTGAGCGTGCAGAAGCATGGGGAGGATGAGTTCAGCCTGAAAATATTTCACCCGCAGCACAGCTCTTCCCAGAAGGAAAGAGAAAGAGAAAGAATGGTCCTTGTACCTCCTGCTGCTGCGCCACAGGTGTCTGTCCCCTGGCTGGGTCCTTCGGGCACTGGCAGCTGCATTTTGGGAGCTGTTTGTGGCATGAAAAGGCAGGACCCTGAGTGCCTGGCTGCCCTTGATTCATGTACCTGGCTTGTCCCCCACACCAGATCCCTTCATGCAGCCGGCAAGGGGATCCCCAGGGACATCCAGAATCTCGGGATCACACAACAGTTTGGATTGGAAGGGACCTTAAGGGTCTTTGCGTTCCAACCCTGCGACAGGGACACCTTCCACCAGCCCAGGTTGCTCTGCGACTTGCCCAGCCTCTCCTTGGACACTTCCAGGGACGGGGCAACCGCAGCTCCTCTAGGACATCACCATCACACACAGGCAGGAGCTGGCGTGGCCCTGGGAACCAAGAGGGACAAGTGCCAGTGACACAGAGCCCCCCAAGCGGCTGCCACCGGCTGCTACTGGAGCCCCCCACGCCGGGTCCTCGGTGTGTGACACCCACGGTGTGTGGCAGCGTGTGGCGTTCGGCACCCAGCGCCGGCGCCTCATCCCAGGACAGGCGGACCGGTCCCCGCTCCCGCAGCCCCGGCGGTGCCGGTGCCGGCAGGTGCCGCTGTGGGCCGGGCGCGGGCGGGGGGCGGCGGCGGGGGCCGGGCCGGGCCGGGCGGTGCGTCCCTCCCGCCGCGGCTGCCAGCGCCGCCGGCACCATGGGCTGCTGCTGCCGCCTGCTCTTCCTCGCCCTCCTCCTCCTCCCGGCAGGTAAGCGCCCGCCGCCGCCGCCGCGGGATGGGCGGGGGGGGACACGCCGGGGACCCCGCGGGCTCGGGCTGGGGGCGGTGGGCGGCCGAGGGGAGGGAGGCAGCCCCGCGATTGCCGGGGACAGCCCGGCTCCTTCCCGGACCCCACTCACCCCCCCCCGGGAGGGGGTCACCCCCAATGGCAGCGGAGCGAGAGGCGTTCCACCCCGCTTCTCCTCACCCCTCGCCCCTCGCAGGCGTCCCCGGCGGAGTCCCCGACTGCTCGAAGGAGGGCGACTCGATGGGACCACCCGAGTCTCCTCACGGGCACCCCCTGCCCGGGCGGGAGTCAGCCCAGCCCCGCGTCCCCCTTCCCGCCGCGGTCACTGCTTCCAGCGAGCTCGGGTGGCTCTGCCTGGCCTTGAGCCGAGGCTCGCACTCCCCCGCACAGCCCCTGGCATCTCCCCCGGCGGCACCAGCCTCCCCATCGCCCAGAAACGCCCGGTTTGACATCTCCCCCCGCCGTGAGACGCTCGGCGGGGACACTTCTGTCCCCGGCTGATGCGACAGCGAGCGCAGGTCACCCCTCCGCCCGCCCAGGCTGGGCTTTTAATAAACACGAGGAGCCGCCTGCTCGGGAACGGGGAAAACACACTTGCATAACCGGGGACGCTGCGAGCGAGGAGAAATCCATCGGCTGGGCTGTCATTGTCACATTGCTGCCGGCAGAGCAGCGCGGGGGGACGGGCCCGGGCCGGGCTGAGCTCCCCGGCACAGCCCGCAGGCAGCAGCAGCAGCTCCCCGGAGCCGGCGATGGGCAGCTGCTGCCCGCGGGACCCCGAACCATCCCCCCGGGACCTCGTCAGCACGCGGGAGATGTCCCTGGATCACTGGGAGCCGAGCGGGGAGAGCTGGAGGAATAATTGTCCCTGTAAAAGGGGAATTTGCCAGCGAGCTCCTGATCTGTGCTTCCCCAGAAAACGCGTTCGGGAGGGATGGGGACGAGCGTTGGGATGCTGGGGATGCTCTTTCTTCTCCTCCAGGGGCCCGAATATGCCCCTAAAGCAGGCGGTCTCTGCCGGGAGTCAGCCTTTGGGGTCGGGAGGCGGGCTTTTCCCAGAGCCCGGGCCAAACCCAAAGCTGTTCCCACGACCATCCCTCTCCACAGCACCAGCGCCAGCCAGGCTTGGCACAAGGAACAGAAAAGATTTCCCTGGACCGTGAGTCCCACGTCCCTCAGGCTGCTCCCAAACGGCCCTCGAGCATCTTTCAGATGCTTTCTACAACATTTTTGCCCCCACTGAAATATTTTCTTTTAAAAAGAAAAAAAAAATTGTGTGTGTATGCATACACACACACACACACACATATATATATATATATATATATATATATATATATATCACTTGGGAGGAAACACCAAGCATGATTTAAATTTGCTCCAAGCTCATTCTTCAGGACTAAATGACAGCGAGGACGTCACGGGCCAGGAGTAAAATCAGTCTGGGCTTTGCCTGGCCACGTAATGAAACAGCAGCGTCTCGCACAAGGAAGTTTTTATCCTGTTATTACTCCTTCCTCTGGATGTAAATTGAAACCTGTTTTGCTTTCCTGACCTGGTGCCCAGCCCCAGGCCCGCTCTCCCCTTCTGCAATTCCCCCTGTGCCCCAGCTGAGACATTTTTAAGTACCTTTTAGGAGCAGATCTTGGCCTTTAAGGTTTTAAGGGCTTCTTCGTGGAGGCTCTGGGCTGGATGAGCTGCTTTTTGGGCTCTCAGAGCCTCGTGGGCTGTTTTATTCTGCCACTGAGGAGGCAAATCTGCAAGCACTCTGCTCCCCCATGAGCTGGAGGACAGGGGGGTTGGGTAATTATCCCCTCTCCCAGCCCAAATGAGCAATCAGCCTCTAATTCCAGAGGATGCTCTAAAATTCCTCGGCCAAGCCCAGTTGCTTCTCCCCCTGGGAGGGGCTGGGATGGGGCTGATGCATGTTGGAAGCTGCACCTGGAAGCACTAATTAGCAGCCAGCCAGGAAAATGATGGGACTGGGGAGTTGTCACCTGGGCAGAGCTGCTGCTTGCAAAACTCCTGGCTGGCTCCAGAGCCTTATCCAAGATATGCACCTGGGAAAAAGTATTGGGAGGTGTCCCAAGCAGGCAGGTCCATCTGCCAGCTCCCAGCCCCAGGAGAGGACAAAGAGCATCCCATGGGATCCCTTATTCCCCTTCCCCAGGGAAAGCAGCACAGCGTAACACCTGTTGGCACGCTTCAAGGATATAACTTGAAATGCTTAATGGATTTTTAATTTAAACAAGCAAGACATCGTTTTAGAAGGAGCTGGCGCTGTCAGCTACTGCTTTCCACCCCAGGTCCTCATCAGATACCTCTGGCTGTTCAGGCTGACAGGGGTTTTGCCGCTCTCAGGAGGAAAAAAAACCACCTCAAAATTCCTCCTCACCTCCTTTTTCTGCTGTAATTTCATCACAGCATCAGCATCAAGGCCTTCATGAGCCGAATAACTGAGCAACACTTAGCTCGGGGGGGAATCACCATCTTTTCCTTGGCCAGAGCCAAGGGTTTGTTGTGCCCCCAGCAGTCCTCACCTCTGGGTTTGGATCATGGGGCGGGGAAGATCTTGGACACCCACCCCAGGCAAGGAAGGAGGGAGCGTGCAGCATGCAGGGAGCCGTGTGAATAAAAAAAAAAAAAAACAAAAACAAAAAGCTGTTTTCAGCTGGGAAGAGCGGAGACTGCAGGGTGCTGGATCTTCTCTCCTGCCTCTTCAAGGAGACTGTGCCCACGGCAGCATTCCTCAGGCTCTGGAGGGTGCGCAGCAGTGAGCCAGGCCTCGTGGCACGGACAGACGGACACATGGACACAGGGATTTCTGCTGTGCAGCTGTTTCTCTTAGCTACAGAAAGCTTCAGAGCAATTAGAGCTCAGCCACTTAACGAGCATGCAGCAGAATAAAACTAATCATGCAGGAAGCCAGCTCGGCCTGCCAGTAAATCAGAGCAACTGCACATTTATTGGATCTGATGGCCCTGGCTGCTTCTCACGGGCAGGGAATAGCTTTGCCTTTTACCTCTTGGTGTTTCTGGCCTCTGGTTCTCTCTCCCTTGGTGTCTTCCTCCTCTCAGGACTGGTTTCACACCACCAGTGCCAGCAGACCCTGGCACTGAAAACAGAGGAGATGGAGCAGCAAGGAGCGGAGCAGCACGGCAGGCAGGGCCGCTGCTGCTGACACCGGGGGTCACCAGCACTCACAGGCAGAGCTGGAGCTTGGCTGCACACCTCCAGCTGGAGATGCCCCCAGGAGGCACCACTTCCCACCACTGATCCAGCTGGGCGCTCCCTCTGCCACGGCAGGAAAACCCCAGTGAGTGTGAGACGCAGCTCAGAGCCTGCAGAACTGCTCCCAGACCTCCCCATCGCCTGTATTTCTCGGGGATGACGAGGCAAGGGTCCAGAACAGTGCCCCAGAAAGAGTTAAAGGCCCAGACCAACCACCACATCCTCTGTGCTCCTTCCCCCCCATCAGCACAGAGCTCAGTCACAACCCTGGGCACTGCAGCCAGCAAAAAGAGAGCATCCCCAGATCCCAAACTGCATGGGACAGGGAAGGTGAGGCAGTGTGGGGCTGAACAGCTGGAAAAACTCGTTGAACCCATGGCAAAAACCAGTTTGGCTCAGTCCTAGCTGCTGTAAGGAGAGCTTTTGCCATCCACGGCCAGATGCTGCTGGTTTTACAGCGAAGAAATACAATGAAAATCATACCTGAGCATTCACGAGGGGGAGGGGAACTACCAAAAACCAACTGGGAGTTGTGGGACTCCCCAGCCACAGAAACCAAAGCTGAGCCAACGAGGTCATGAGCAGGAAATCCTTCCTTGCATTTACATCCAGATTGCTTTATTGCTCTGCATCACTTGACCTGGTTACAACCCAAGGCACGCTCAGGGGACCCAGGGCTGCTCTGTCATCAGCATTTGGTGAGGAGCAGCATGACACAGGCCCAGCAAAAGGTCTTTTTTTGCTCACTCCTGTGATTCAAGACAGGTTTCCGCAGA
Source organism: Motacilla alba alba (assembly GCF_015832195.1). NCBI lineage: Eukaryota > Metazoa > Chordata > Aves > Passeriformes > Motacillidae > Motacilla > Motacilla alba. Next base: position 70,653,575 of record NC_052019.1, on the reverse strand, counting down.
GCTTTGCTGTAGAGAGCAGTGATGCTCACGTATGGTCTTGGTCACTTGTGGGTTTCGGGTGCTCGCCAGCTGCCAAACTGGCACGGGAAGTGGCACCCAAGCTGGCTGCAGCGGTGTGTGTCCAGCAGCTCTCCTTGTTTTGCCGCTGCTGTTGTATTTCTTGCTCAGAGCAGGTGCCGCGATTCCTCGTGCGAGGGCAGGCAGAACAAATAATACCCGTGCTGTGGAAACTTTCATTGTCCCTTCGGCCTCGGCTGCTGGGGGAGCGTCCCTGGCTGCAGCTGGGCCCTGGGGGCTGCAGTTAACTTGGGCTGGCCCTGGGGGTCCCCTGTGGCCGTGTCAGAGGCCGCGAGCTCTGAAGGGAAGCGGGCTAAAAGCTCCATCTCCGCCTTTATCAGTGGATGTTTGTTTGCTGCTCCGGCCTGATGTCATTCACTCGGGCTGGAGACGTTCTCTGGTGGCTTTTAGGCTGCCTTTCAGCTGGCAGAGCAATTTAGCATTTGCTGCAATGGCTCTCGGAGTGCCTGGGAAATGCATTCTGGAGAGGCTGCCAGCCCAGGTCAAGCAGCTCTCTCCCGAGAGGAGCATGAGCACCACTCAGCCCCTGCAAGGGCAAGACCTGCCCCTCTGTGTGCCTTCCAGGAGCCAGGAGAGCATCGTGGCAGTAGGAGAGGGAGATAATTCACTGGGCTCACCCCTCAGGCTGGCACAAGATCAGGGCTAACATCCCCCTAAGGATATCCCCTTCCCCTAAGAGCGGGATATTTGAATGACACGGCTTTGGGGTCTTCTTCCCCTGGCTGTTTCCTGTATTCCTAGTGACAAAAATCCTTGGAAAAGGACTTTGCAAAGCTCCTGTGGGCCCCTGGAGTGTGTCCCTACTGCTTTCCTGGGAGGTCACCTCATCCTGGCAGCTTCATGCCTCGCTCTCTGCTGGATTCCAGCAGGGTGGTCAACTGCCCTGAGTGAATTAGATGAGCAAATTCCTCAGGGCTGAGCCATGCTGGGCATCCTCTGGAGCTGACATCCCTCAGTCCCTCCGAGAGCCCGAGCCCGTGCTGGAGGTGTTTTTAGCCTCCCAAGCCACGTGGTCCTGCCTGAAGTGCTGTAGCTGTCTGGTTTGTCCCTGGTCCCAGGGCCCCAGCAGCAGCGCCTGCAGACCAGCTGCTGGGGAAACCAAGAAGAGCTCTGCTTGGCTTTTGTTTTCCTTTTGGTTTTCCCTTTCAGATGCCTCGGTGAGAGGGCAGGACGTGCAGACAAGGCTGCCCACCAGCTGGGTGCAGGGATATGGATGGGGACAGGTGGAGCCCCTGCCAAGGGGACCCTCAACCCTTCTGTCCCTCAATCCTAAGCCCCTTCAGAAGCAGCCTGCCTTGCCTCTGGGATCATGGCAGTGCTTTCCTGGGGTTATCTCCTCTGGGTGAGACCCCAAGGGCAGTGGCTGGGTCCCAGATCCCCCATGGAGGAGGCAGGGGACAGCCCTGGCACAGGCAGGGCTTGCTCATGGGGAAAGGCAAGGAAGACCAGGGCTGAGCTGAGCTTCCTTGCTCTCCTGGGAAGAGTCCCTGTGACTTGTGACCTCCTTGGCTGGGAGCTCTCAGCCAGCAGCCAAAGATTGTTCCTGCCTCCGGTTCTGGCTCGGCCTCCGAATTTATGCCCCTCAGATGTTATCGGAAAGTTCCTGACTCATGCCGGCCAGCAGCCCTGCCAGCTCCCCCAGCTCCCCACTGCTCTGCCTCCCGGGGTCAGGCAGATCACGGGAGCTCTGCTGACCCCAAGCGCTTAGGGACATCAGGGTGGCTTTGCAGGGAGGTGGAAAGCTGCCTGTGGCTCTGAGGGACCCAGAACATGCGCATTTACAGAGGTACCAAACTCCTGAGGTCCTGGCAGGATCCTGCCTGTTGGGCTGCAGGGGCTGGCTGGTACCTGCTGGAGAACTCTGAAAGGCCCAGGTGGGAAAACATTGGCGTACAGAGGGATTCTGAAGCGTGTGGTGTGAAGAGTCCTTGGTCCAGGCCTCCCTGCAGGAACCGGATTGCAGTTTGTCATCCCTCTCCTCCTCTCCGTGCCACGGTTTGTGCCCTCGGCCTGAGGAGGGTGAAAGCTCAGAGCCACCTCCCAGCGCTTGTCCCCAGGAGAGAGGAGCAGCCACGGCCTCAGTCCCACCTCCAAGACCCCTTTGCACGGGAAACGGGGTCCTTCCACGTGGCTATCCACAGGACCAAAAAAAGGGATTTTGGCTTCATTAACGAGTCCCTGCTCACCAGTGCCAGATCCCATTGTTTGTACAGACAGGCACTGAATGTTTCTGTCCTCCCCACTCCGGATTAGTTCATTGCAGCTGGAGTGAGCTCCTGCTCTGCCCAGCGCTGGGCTTGGGCCGCTCTGGGGGATGTAAAGAGATGAATACGTGGAATAAAAACGCCTCCCGATGTCACGCAGCGCTGGCACGCTCTTCCCTCATCCCAGCCACGCTGAGGGGGCCAGCGCTGGACCAGGGCTGAGTTTTCCCCCCCTAGAAAGGGGGGGACAAGCCCCAGGAGTCAGCTGGTGGGGACAGAGGGAGAAATGACTCATCTTCGTGCTAAGAAATGGAGACGAATGAATGAATGCACAAGGAAATGGGGGAGAGGAGAAAGAGGCGTCTTGTGCTATCACTCCCAGCTGCACGGGGCTGCTCTGAGCAGGAGCTTCTTCCCCTGCTGCTGGCAGCAGATGCAGGGGGTGACTGGGGAGAAACTGGGGGGAAACTGGGGGAAAAACAGGGCTGATTCATGCCAGGACAGCTGGTCTGGTTTGAACCTCACCTCTAGGTACACAGCTGTGTTTCCCCTCTATTTTAGATGGCTCTGACCATTTTAAATCTTATTTCCAGCTGAATTCCCAAGCCCTTCAGCGCTCTCCCAAACACCAGCTTGCCCCAAGGATTGCTCTGTCACTAACACTCCTTTGTCTCACTCCTAGGACTGGGCCATGACTCCCCAGAGCCACCCCTCATCCCCATCCGCCCCCCCTTGCTCTGGGGGGGTGTCCCGGTGAAACCAGACTCCAGGGATGTCCCCACACCGGCTCCAGGCCACCCCGAGCCGCCCGTGTCCACGGGACCTTCCGGAGACGGGACGTCCTCCAGGCCCCTGGAAGGGGACGGCCACAATGCCAGCACGCCCGTGGCAGCCCCGTCCCCTGCTCCTGTCACCGTGAGCTCCGCGGCCACAGCAGAAGGTCCCTCCGTGGCCTCCAGCCCCAGCTCGGTGCCACCCGCCTCGGAGGCGGCCCCGGCTCCCCGGACAGCAAACCCTGCCAGCCTAGCAAGAAGCACCGCGGATTTGGGGACAGCTGCCAGCCCCACAGACCTGGCTGTGCCATCACCTCCCACCTCCCTTCCCAGCAGCCAGCCCACCTCACCCCCCGGGCTGGGCCCATCCCCGACACCCGTCCTCGAGAGCCCTGCCGCTACCCAGCCGCCGCCGCTGCCCAAGGATGTCCCTTCCCTGGGGACACTGGCCATGGCATCCAGCCTGGCCATGGAGCCAACGTCCCCCCCAGTGACTGTGATGAGCCCCACGGAAGCTGAGGCCACGGCCTCGGAGAAAACCACCGGGGTGACCATGGAGGAGGTCCCGCGTGCCCTGAGCGCAGGTGAGCCCCCACACAGAGTGTCAGCCCCAGGGTGCTGGGACGGGAGGGGCAGAGCCCCAAACTGGAAGGGAAGAGGCGCTCAGCTTCCTGAGAGCATCGCTCTGCAGAATTCCTGAGGAGCCCGTGCCATCTGATCCACCGGCAGAGGCCGGGAGCGGTAGATAGCAAATCTCGGTTGCCTGGAGATGTGAATAAAATCCTCAGTTCTAAATTTGACTTGAAACACTTCAGGATGAGAGGAAGCAAGCGGCTGGAGGGTGGGTGCAGCCTGAGTTAGGGTGGTGTAGGTTTTAATTTTCCCTCCTGGAGACCTCAGGAAGCTGACACGAGCTTCTCCCATCCCCTTGTGCAAACACGGGTAGCTTAGAAGTGCTCCCCGCGGCTGGAAAAGGGGAGATCTGGAGCATTTTCCAGCCTTGGCTCAGCACTGAATGCTGCCTAGCGCTGGGAGCAGCATCACAGAGCGAGTCCACAGAGCCCAAGCTGTGTTTCATCCCACACAGACCCGCTCTGCATTTATGGGAAGGCGATCAGTACCAAAATAGAGGGAGGCCCCGCATCCCCTTTGGGGAGCAGTGAGGGAATATTCCCCCCATCAGAGACGGCTGGTGTGGGTGAGCTGGGAGCAGCCGGGCTGTGGGGTGCGTGCCGCGGAGCTGGGACTCGTGGAGGGGCTGAACCCTGCCCTTTGTGGTGTTCCGTGCACAGGCAGCATCGTGGCCATAACCGTGACGGTCATCGTGGTGGTGGTGCTGGTGTTCGGGGCAGCTGCGTACCTCAAGATCAGGTAAGGCCGGTTTTGGGGCGGCCCCCCCTCCCTGAGCCTCCCTCTTACCATCACCAGGATGATGCCAAGCGCCAGGAAGACGCTGTCCCCAGGCGTGGCAGGGCAATGTGCAGCCTCTGGTGCCGGCAGGGCTCCGTTTCTCACCACTCCTGTGCTGGAAAGCAGAGTTTGCCTCCCTCATTTTGCAATAGCCCTGCTCAAATGCCAGGGATGCTGCTCAGCATAGTCATAGCCAGTAATTATCCCTCGGGAAAGCTGCTGCCGTGGGTCTCGCTGTCACTGGGACAATAAACAGCAGCAGAGCCCAGTGCTGAGCATCCCTAATGAGCCTTTGCTGACAGCTGACTTTAATTGCTGGGCTGGTTTTAATTCCCTGTCCAGGCTCATTCAACAGGGGGCAAAATTCAATCTGGCCTTCTCTTCATTTCTCCTGGTCCTCCCTCTTAAAATACCCCAAATCCTGACCTAGGGAGCATTGGCATTAATATTTCTTCATCCCATGGCCAAGAAAAGTAACCCATCCTCAAAGTAAGCTCAGGTTTGCTCTCCCTGGCAGGCACTCCTCCTACGGAAGGCTTCTGGACGACCACGACTACGGCTCCTGGGGCAACTACAACAACCCTCTCTACGATGATTCCTAGCAGGGATGAGGACACAAACCCCATAAACCCTTAATTTATAAGCGCTTCTGCAGCAGAGCATCCGCTGTCGAGGAGATGCCGGGCACGGAGCCCCTGCCTCAGGCGGGATTACCACGGGTCTGCTGGATGGCAGGAACTGGAGGGCAGTGCTGACAATAAACATGAATTTTGGCCTTGGAGCAGGAAACCAGGTCCTGGGGCAGGCCAGCCACTTGTTGTAGACAAGGGAAGCCAAGTTCCCCAGGGGGAAGGGCTGGGGAGGTTGAGGGAGAGGATGGAGGTTCAGCCAGTGCTGTGGCATCCTTGGAAATGCTGCTGCTCTGTGATCTGGGGGGGAGTGGGGGGCTGCTGAGCCAGAGCCAGCAGTGTGCCGGGGTCTCCTGTGCTTTCACATGTCCCTTTCCCTATAATCACTTCCCTGTGTTGCCCTGCCATGAAATCCTTTGCCTTGTCTCCCCAGGAACCATGAACAGCTATGGGGCTGCTCAGTCACTGCTACTTTTCTTTTCCTGCAGGTGCTTCCATGCAGAAGTTCCTAATTTAAGTTTTTCCATTTAATTGTGGGGGTTTTGGTCCCAAAAGCAGCCCAGGAGCCCACGGGAAGATGCACTGACCATCCATTTCACACACGTGGCTGCTCGCTCCACAGCTTTGTTCCCATTCCTCAAAAAAACTTGGCTGCTAAAATACAGCGGAGTGTTCTTGTAATCCCCAATCCGTGTTCAGCTTTGAGTGTGGGAAGGCTGGGGGTGGCTGTTGGCAGAGCTGGTTTGGGAAGGGGATGCTCAGCAGCTTCTCCCTCTGGCTATACTCCCTGGCAGTGGAAAGCAGAGCCCTCAGTCCTTGGTGAAAACAAGAAAATAAACCTGAGGATGGTTGCTGCACCTCCCAGCCACAGCCAGCCTGCAAAACTCTTGGGGCTGGGAGCATATGCAGGGAAGCACAGGGTCTGAAGATGCTCAGGATGAGCAAAATTCCTTTTCCCTGTTTTGGCACCTGAGAAGCAGCAAATTAGGCTGCCTTGGCTAAGAAAAGCCACAAACTGAGTTTAAAAACCACCACCCTTCTTGTCTGGAAATAAACTGGGTGTTGTGCTGCTGCTGCCAAACTGAGGGAATAAAGGGAGAGGAAAAGCCATCACCTTCAATTAAAAGTATATAACCCCCAAGGGAAAAAATTCCTCTTTCATGAAGGAGGACAGAAATGGGGTATCAGTTTTCCTGCTCAAGCCTGTGCCTGGATCCTCAAAATGAACTACTCCCTCTTGCCCTACAATGCAAGGAAGGAACTGTACATTTTTTTGGGGGTTTCCCAGGGTGAAAACAGACTCCTCAGCTCTCTGGGATCAGGCACCATCCCCAGTGACATGGATGATACGTACACGGATGATGTGTGTCCATCTGCAGGACTGTTTGGCGGCCTAGGGAATAACAGATGTGTTTGGCAAGTGGAAAAAGCACTTCATTCTGAGGGGCAATGCCCTCAGAGGGAGGATGCCTGTGTTCCAGGCCATGGCTTCAAACACCCCTCTCACATTCCCACCCCAGACCCTCCGGCTTATCGAGGGGTTTGTCCCACACCAGTACAGCAGGGGAAAAGCAACCAGGACATGCCCTGAAAAAGGCCCTTTCCATTCTCTTTTAAAAACCAATGGGGTTAACCCTGCTACCAACTTCTTTCATTTGCAAAACCAGCCAATTCCCATTTTTCCCAAAGGCTCCCACAACCCTGGCTCAATTCCACCTCCTCCCAACTCCCTCGCCTCCCCCTCCCATCGCCCCGCTTTGGCTCCATTTCATCTCAGAGCTATTTTATTTACACAGAAAGAGGGATAGCTGGCATAGCTCCGTGCCTGTGGAACATCCCATTCCCCGAGCCTGCCGGGATGCGATCCCTGCCCCGGCTCTCCCGCCCTGCCCTGGCCGCAGCGCCACCGCTGGGAGCTTTATCCAGCCTTCCAAACTCCCTCTGGCCTCCCTGATGATGCTCTTGTTTGGTGAACATTCCCAAGCATCAGCCGCCTTTCCAAGGTGGAGTTACCGGAGCGAGTAGCTCCTGCAGCCTCCTGGGCACAGGAGGTGGTTCAGGTGTCAGAAGCCAACTCCAGCCAGGATCACCGAGGAGCAAATCCAAGGAAACGGCCCCAAATCCAAGGAAAGCACCCCGTTCCCAGGACGGGGGTGGCAGCACAGCCCTGGGCTGGGCTCTGCAGAGACAGATGCTCGGCTGCCACTCTGAGGTATAGACAGCACAACGCGAGGAGCCTCTCCCTCGCTGCGTCCCTTCCAGCTGGAAATTCAAAAACAGATGGAAGAGCCATCCCAAATAACGCTATTGGAGCAAGCCAAAGCCACACCAGAGGCATGAAACCAGCCCAAAACTGGGGATCCCAATCGGCTGAGCCTCCCAGCCCTGCACTGTTCCCTGCACTGCTGCCTCCCTAAGTCCCTCTCCCGCATTCCACTTTTATTAATAGCTCCGTGACCTCGTGTGTGGCCCCTGAGTCTGCTGGAACTCCGCTTTTTTTCCCACAGAGCAGCACTATTATCCCATCTGCTCCTGATTCTGGCCTGGAGGGGGTGAGCAAGGCAGGATTCCGGGCACCAGGGAGTGAGGGAGCTTCCCAACAGCTTCCACAGCCAGCAGGCAAGCTGTGGCCAAGGCTGCTTCCATCCCTGGATCATCTCAGCACCCTGATCCCAGCATCCCTCTTGCTCCCATCGGCTGCACCTCCATGGACAGGGCAGCAAAGCTCCATACAGCGCCTCCCATCCCATAAAACAGCTCCTTGTCTGTCTTCATCCCCTCTCCATTGCCCTTTACCCCCTGGAAATGCCATTCCTTTTCCCACTGTGCCATTTACTCCTGGCAAAGGGAATTCAGGGCTTGGTGCCAAGATAAACACACCAAACAGTGGTCCAGCATTCCCATTCCCTCGCGCACTTTCCAGAAGCAAACACCAAAAACAAGAAAGCAAAAGGTCAAAATCACCTGGATCCCATACCAGGAATCATTTTCCTTCCCAACACCAAAGCTCAGCTCAACTTAGACTTTTCTTGCAGCCTCCTCTGGTGGCTGGAACCCAAACAAGAATGTTTCCAATTAATAAATATTGAACAAAATTAGCTTCTCATTTAACAGTGAACCTGCTCAGTTGCGGACTTGACCAGCACGGTTTTACCACTAGCAGACCACTCCAAGGCTACCTGGCCAAAGTTTTCTGGGATGACAACTCCTGCAGGCTGGTGGGAGCCCCACTGGCACTTCCAGGCTTACCTGGGAGCAGATCCCCATCCAGGGAAGGAGGTGGAGTCACCAGGTGACAACCAAAGCAGCAGGGAGTCTTACTTGTACCACAGAACAAAAACATGAAAACACAGGAGCTTGTAAAGAATAAAGCACTTATTTTCCTGACAGTGTCTCGGGCCTCACACCTCCCCACATCCAACCATTTTTCAGCACTGAATCATGGTTTAAACTCAGCTGGGAATTTCCAGGGAGTACGTGTGTGAAAGAAGAGCACATCACACTCAGTGTCATTTGTTTATTTTAACAGAGACCTTTTTTTTACATTTATTTATAGCAGTCAGAAAAGTGCTCCAGAAAAAGATACCCCAGTCAAGGCAAGTTACAACAGCTACCATCCAAATCCTAAATATTCCTTACAGAAAAACGGGCACTGTTGGATTAAGAAAAGCTCATTTTACAACAGAACAAGTTAAAAACGAGTAGTCATAACCTGAAGAGGAACTGATCCTTTTTTACACCTTATTACTGTAAAGTATCTGCATGTGAAATTCACAGAAATCAAGGAGTTCCTGCAATATTTAAGACTGCAAAACGCCTCAGGAAGGATGTTACATGAAAGAGGGTGGAGTTGGGGTTTTCGTTTCTTTCAAAAGGCAGCCCTTCACCCCTCCATCCTCTCCCCACAGTGAAGTTCTACCATCAACAAACACCAAAACCACAGAAAACTGGACCCTGGACTGCTTTATTTCAGTGACCATCCCAGGCCCAGCCGGATGTGAAGGATGTGCTTCACTTTAGGTACCTAACCAGCAAAATCCGGCTATGTACGAGCCTCAAACCCCGCACCACCTCGGCCTCTGCCAGCGAACAGCACAAAATGAGGAAGAAACGGGGGAAAAAGCGACTGCAGCTGGCAAAGGAATCTGAGCAGAGGGAGGGCAGCGAGTCAGGATGGGTGTCCAGGGGAAAAAGGGGGGCTTTGCACCTGGATATTCCAGCTGCTCATCCCGGCAGACAGGGCAATTCCCTTGTTTCAAGGGAATTCTGTACACACAGGTGACAGAGCACGAAGGGAACTGAGGATGCCACACCTGCCCGCTGTCCCTGTGGACACGCATCATTCCCAGGGAACACCACATCCTCACACACAGCCCTGTGGATGCTGGCACCAGCCCCAAAGGCCTCTGAAAGCCACCCACTTTCCCCCAGAGTTGCACCTGCACCATCCTTCCCCCAGAACTCCTCCTGCCGCTGCGTCAGCCGCTCGCCGCATCTCCTGGCGCTGTTCTTCTCACCTGCCTCCTCCCTGCCGCAGGAAAGGACTCCTTGAACTCGGAACACTGGAATTTTTACTGACACAAGAGTTGCTTTGCTCCCAAACCAGGCTCTGCCAGGGCCCAGCGCCGCCCGTCCGGCCGAAGGCCGCGCGCGTCCCGGTCACTGCTCCTCCAAGGACAGCCGGCACCGCCCGTCCTGGGCCGTGTTGTAGGACGCGCAGCTCTGGCACTTCATGCCCAGCAGGTGGAACTGCACCGTGGAGCGGGCGTTGCAGTCGTTGCAAAGGATCTGCACGCACACAGGGGAGGGAGGGAAGGAGGGAGAGGCTGCAGCACCAGCGGTGGGTGTATATAAACAGGAATGACGAACGCCCTAGGCCCGCACGTGACTGCTCCTCAGCATTCCCCACCCCTTGGGCTGAATCCTGATCCAGCACGCGTCCCTAGTGCCCTCTACTGCCAGTAACCCCGAGGCACAGCTCCACGGAAGCCAGGCAAGGCTGCAAGGCCACCCTCTTACCTCCACCATCATGTTCTGGTACTCGGTGGGCATGGGAGTCTGTGCCACTTCGTTGTCCAGCTGGCGCCAGTACCTGGTCATGTCCAACGCCGAGTGCATGCAAATAGGACACCTGTAGCCTCTGGCAGAAAGAGGGGGACACATCTCAACCAGAAGATGAAGGGAGGCCATGAAACAAGTCCTTCGGCTGGGACAAGTTTCACACTGTACCAGGCAAACGAACAGCACGAAGCAGCAAGTTCTGGCAAACCGAATTGCAATTAAATGCACTTGATCCCTTTAGGTCAGCCCTTCATCCCTGTAGGAGCTGTCTTTAAGTCAGTTGGTGCACAATTGGCATTGTGACTTTTACCTCTTGCAGCAGTATGTTTGGACTAGGGTAATATTGAGAGGAAAGATGTTTGGAAATACTTACTCCTTCAGCATTTCATCGTAACACGTTCTGAAAAGGAAACACAGGTCAGTAAGAAAAACTGAGTTACTGACAGGGAACACACCTGCACTGCACAAAGGGAATAAGCCACACGGGTATCCCCAAGGCAGAAATTAAAACCATCCCTAGGCCAAGCAACAGGAGAGCTTCACACTGTCAAAGCTGACTGAGAAAGAAGACAACCCCCTAAAGAAAATGCTTCCTGGAGAAACAGACTGTCCCCACAACACAGATCCCTCAGCTGTACAGCTGTAAGCAGCTGGTACAGACGGCACACTGCTGCATAAACACCCAGCACAATGCAGCAGCTATTTCCCTTGCTCAGCTGTCTGCTTTACCTGTGGAGAAGGTGACCACACGGCAGAACGTGGGCTCCAACACGAGATGTGTGAATATCCTGTTTGGAGGCAAATATAAGACAAAAGAGAGGAAAGTTAATTCAGACGCAGTCAAAAACAGGGCCACACAGTTATCCAGGAGATGGAAAGAAGCTGCTCACCTCCAAACATATTGGACAGTCCTGCCTGGAGACATTTTCAATACACTTTACAAATGGAAAAAGAGAAGAAAATGTTATTCTGCTGTGTAGTTTTCCGTCTTTTTCTACATTGTAAAGGTCCAACAGGTAAAATTTCTGATGTCTTCAATTAGTGGCACCTGTGTTGCTGTTAGGTCAATTTAGAGAAGGACAACCCACTGCCCTCCCTGTTCTTGTGGCCTGAGATGAGGCTGAGGCTCATCCAGCTTCACGTCCAAGGCATTACTTGTTAAGATACGAAGCTAAGCAGCGCATCCTCACCTTGTGCTTTCCTTGGAGACTGAGGCTCAGGCACAAATTACACTTGGAGCAGTGGAAGAAATCCTCCTTGGGGCCAATCCTGCAGAGAGGGGTGTCAGGGCAGGGCAGGTGCCCGCGGAGCCAGGCCCGCCGCCCGCACGCACCTGCAGATGCCGCACTCCTGGCAGTGGTACTGCTTCTTGTCACGGTCAAACAGGTGGCAGATGTCACAGTAGTACTCCCCGAAGAGGCTGCCACAGCCCTCACAGCGCTGCTGGGCCTGAGGGGACAGGAACATCCTGAGTGCTGTGCCCGCTGCCAGGCTCCAGGAGGGGCGTGGAGCTCCTGGAGCAAGGCCTGGGAGCTAAGAGCCATGAACAGACTGGAGAGGACAGGCGGAGGGAGCTGGGGCTGCTGAGCCCTGAAAAGGGATGGCTGGGGGGATGTAACCCATGTCTGCAGGGACGTGGAAGGTGCCAAGAGGACGGAATCAGCCTGTGCTCCGCGGGGCCCAGAAACAGGCCAAGAGGCAATGGGCAGCAGCTGATGCACAGGCAGCTCCACCCGAAGAGGAGGAAGAACTGGAACAGAGAGGCTGTGGAGTCTCTCTCACTGGAAATATCCCAGAACCGCCTGGACACAGCCCTGTGCCATCTGCTCTGTGCTCTCAGGACATCCTGAGTTGGAAAGAGACCCGCAATGTCCAACGCTTAGCCCCGCACAGGAGTGCTCCGAGCATCCCACGAGGCGCCGAGAGCACTGCCCACATGCCTCTTGCCCTGTGCCAGGACTGGGGCTGTGACCCCATTCCAGTTCCTCTGGCTCAAGACCTTTCCCTACCATCCACCCTAACTCTCCCCTGACACCAGGCCGAGCACCGCATGCCCCAGCGCACCTTCTGCAGGAGCCGGCAGCGGATGCACTGCACCTCGGACACTCGGAAGCGGTCCAGCTGGTGCTCCTCGGCGCCGTCGTGGCACAGCCGGCAGGGGTACAGCTTCCCGCAGCACGGTGCCTGGGAAAGGAAGGACACGGCGTGGAGCGGGGCACCACGGAGCTGCCACCACCCCTGGCCCGGCACGGCACGGCACGGCACGGCACGGCACGGCCGGCCCCGCTCACCCACCCGCAGCCGGCAGCCCCGCCGGTAGTGCTCGCATCCCTGCTCGCTTCCCGGCTCGCTTCCCTCCGATCCGCCCGCCGTGGCCATGGCTGCCGCCGCTGCCCGGCCCCGCTCCACCCTTTCCGCTTCCTCACAGCCGGTTCCGGAGCTTTTGGAGCTTGCAGAACGGCTTCCCCGCCGCCCCGGCTGGAACGGTCGTGTTCCCCTTCTCGCTGAAGGGGAGAGTTGGAGGGGAGCGCTGGAGGTCTCCCAGTCCGAGCTCCCTGCCGAGGCAGGGTCACCCAGGTCAGGTGATACAGGACCGCGTCCAGGCGGGCTGGGAATGTCTCCAGAGAGAGAACTCCACGACCAATCACAGAATCACAGAATATGCCAACTTGGAAGGAACCCGTCAGGATCGAGTCCAACTCCTGACCCTGCACCCCACCAATCCCACCAGGTGCCTGAGGGCTTTGTCCAAATACTCTTCGAGCTCAGTGATCCCCGTGGGTCCCATCCAACTGAGCAGATTCCGTGAGTTGTTCATGTTGAGGTGGAGCTCCTTGTGTTCTAGTTTCTGGCCGCTGCTCTTTGTCCTGCTGCTGGGCACACCAGAAATCTGGCACCATTCTCTTGACACCCACCTTGGAGATACTTGCATGGATTGATGAGATTGCTGCTGTCTTCTCTTCTCTAGACTGAGCAGGCCCAGCTCCCAGAGTCTCCCCTCCTGAGAGAGATGATCCAGACCCCTCCAAAATCTTTGGCCTCTGCTGGACCCTCTGCCGTAGCTCCTTGTCCTTGATGTGCAGAGCCCAGAACTGAACACAGCACTCCAGATGTGGCCTCACTAGGGCCAAGCAGAGGATCAACTCCCTGGCCCTGCTGGCCCCACTCTTTCCCATGCAAAACCTTCCTCCTAAACTTTTCTCTCCTCCAAAAACCCAACTTTTCCCCAAAAACCTCCAGTCTTCCCTCCCCAAACCTTCTTTCCCCCCCTGCACTTGCCCATGGCTGCCTGACTGACTGCCGTGGGGACATCCACTATGGGGACAGTCAAGCCTGGAAGTGGAAGATCTTTTTATTTACAAATGAAATGTACACGTCAAGAGACAGCATAGAGACAAATCTCTAAATACAATGAGTTCAGACCATATTCTGTCACGATCCATGGGTGGGAAAGGCTGTATTTTGTGGAAAAATAAGTTCCAAAGTTAATGACACCATGTGAGTTGTGACAGGTGATGGAAAAAAAGTTGTGAGCAAGACAGGAAAGGAACAATGACTTGAGTTACTGAGACATTCCACGTGTCATCTACATCACAGCTCGGTATTCCACAGGGATATTCCTTCCTTCACCATCAACAACAGCCAGACAACATACCCAGGACAAACACCCCAAAGACAACTGCCCACACGTGGGGTCAAAAATGCGAAGGGAAAAGGAACCTAAAGCAAAGTGACAAGTGCATTAGCGAGGGTTTCAAAGGAACAGCTGCAGAATTGCACATTTAGATATTCTATGTCTTGCACAGACCTTTTCTTCACTGTCAAGGCAAAGGTGCTTTTCAATCCAGATCAGGCAGCCCACTGAAATATGAGAATTTTGACAGCTGCTTTCGTCACGATTCACTGAAAAACAAACCCCTCAGGCGGGCAGCAGCTGGACAAAAGAAAGCCCAGCTTCCTTCAGAGTCCTCCAAAGCAGCTCCTGCCCTTGTCACACACCAATGACCACTACTCTTCTCAGACAAGACCTGGCCCTAAGCCAGAAGTCAACATTCCAGGGGCTTTTTGCATGCAAGAAATCCAGCAGCAATGGCAGTGCAAGCTCCATCCTTGGCCTGGACCCGAGCCACTTCCGTGGCAGTCTGCTGCACCAACAGGATTAAGGGATCCTCCTCTCCCCTGCAGACACCTGGCAGCTTTAGCCCCTGGAAACTCAGATGGATTGCTCCCACTGTTCAGTCACCTGCATCAAGAGGAGAAAAGGAGAATGACTCTGGACAGACTAACAAAACACAGACGTGCTCCCTGGTGAAAGGCTTCCTTTATTTTGCTTTGTTACACATCCTTACCTTGCTGAAACTGTGCACTTACACCTCTGTGCTTCACAGATCAGAAAACTCGAGTTATTTTTTCCCCTCCCCACATGCAGGCAGCCAGCTTCCCCTTTTTGTGTAGTTCCACCAGCTTGCTCAACCCCCCAAGTTTCATGAGCTGCTTCTTTTCCAACCCCAATGCCCAGCACCTCAGCTCAGGAAAATGATTTACTGGGCACAGTGAGGTGTGTACTGTAAGAAGTCTGTCATAGCTGCTTGTCCTGACCAAGCATGTGAAGTATAAAAGAATTTTCCTCTTGCACTTCCCATCCCTAGGTGAGTGCTCATGAAACCATCCATTTGGAAGGCACCAGCAGGCTACACAGCAGAAATGAAAGCCCACCTTTCACAGGCAGGTGTGACCATCTCCCCAGGGCTAGTGCTCGACCCTGGGGAAGTTGGCTTCTGATGCATCCGGCATCAAGGTCCCTGACAGCTGCAAATTGGGAAAGAAAGAGACAGGATCAATTTCCAAGTGTAGCGTCAACAGAGAAGACAATCAGAAACAGCCTTCTAAAGACACGTGCAATGCCAACACCCAATTCAAAGCAAATCTGATCTTTGGTCAAATCAGGCTCCAAAAATGCTCCCCCAGTGTAAGGCTTATGATCCCAAGGCAAATTCTGCTCCTTTAGGAGTCAGACTGGAATTCTGTGGGCCATGCTGTTGAGAAAGTCACCAGAAACCAAGCCAAGCCAAACCAAACACAGAGCAGCACAAACCACTTTATTGCCTTGCTACCTGCTGTGAAGGCAGACTTGAGTTATGAAGGTCGATAGCAGCGAGGGAGGGGACTCGGGACTCTGCAAACGTTCTATTTTCCTTTTTCAGAAATCTGGGATGCTGAGCTGCAAAACACAACACAAACCATGTTTAGGGAGTGAGGGCTGACACACTGCTTCCTGACAATTGTTTGGTACCCAGGTTGTATTTAGAGGACCTCAAAGCTCCTACCTTCTGCTCCCCTCAGCTCGGGGAGGTGATTGAGTTCTGGCAAACGCACATTTGTCTTGAGGAATTCCAATTTTTTCTTACTTGCCTGAAGGATGGGTTTTTCATTAGTAACCTGTAATCAGGGGCATATGGAACAGCTCATGAAAATATAGACAAAAATAAAGCTATTTTCAAGCTTTAAAAAAGCTTGAAAGTAACACAGCAATGCTCTGATGTGTAGTTGGAATTTGTCCAAGAGTGAGACAAAAGACTCTGATGTGCGTGAAGGAATTCAACCTGCTCAAGTGCTTTTTATACACAAGCAATGGAAAAGCAACAACAAAATAAAAACAATCATCTAAGTGAGGCTGCTTTCAGGGAGATAAAATACAGCACTCGGAGAGCGGCTGGGATTAGTTATCTGGAAAAAGGCAAATGTTCCTGGCTGGCACGGTAATAATCATGCCTAGGTAGTGAGAGAAGAGGAAAACTTTCCATTTCACTTGTTTTCCTTATCAATTTGTAATGCATTTGTGACATGACTAAGTAAAGCTCTGGCCACATTAAATCCAAACCCTCAGTTCTGCTTCAGTAGCACAGTACACATGGTCTATCGTTCCTGGCCAGGCAGGAGGCCATGGCTATATTCCAAATCTCACAGATATCCTGTGGCTGGACTGCTCCCCTCATTTAAAATCGCTTTCTGACATAAAATATATTTTATTTAAGAACTGTTAGCAAGGGATAATGAAGGAAAAATCTGCGGGGAAAAAGGGGTAACAAACCCAGTATTTCTAGTGGGGAAGTTATGGTCAAAGATGGACCAGATGGAGTTCTTGAGAATACAACACAGAATTGAATTCATTTTTGCTTGGCCAAGGGGGACAGACAGACAGACATGACTCACCGGTGTCAGGCTGACACTGCAACGCCCCACTGGAGAAGGCTTCCGTGCCTTTAGCAAGGGGTTCAGGTATTTTTTACTCTTTTCATCAAGTCTGTAATCAGAAATGCCCCACACTTGGTATGAGCTGGGCTGACACAGCCAATATAAAGCAACAAATGCAAGGTGTCCCAAACCCCACGTCTCGTGTTCCCACGCTGTCACCCCGCCCCTCCTAGGACACCCCAGGAATCATGGATACAAGGTCCCCTAGCTCTGCTCCCTTACCTGTAATTAAGGCTCCCAGGCCCAGAGCCCATCCCAAATGTAGGAGAGAAGTTCTGGTTGATGGGAGGGATGAATGTGCCCGGGTTCTTGGCGTAGTCCAGGATGCTGCTGGAATCTTTCAGGTTGGTCTGAGGGCTGAACTTAAATGGGTGCATTGCGTTGTCGTAGAGGAAGCTCAGCTTGGAGGATCGATCTGCTTTCTCTGCATCAGCTTTAGAGGGCTTGGTCTTTATCAGCTTTCCATCTTTGCTCCTTGGGCCTATGCTGAAATCCTGTTTGGGAAGATAAACATCATCTTCCCTTATAGTCACGTTAAAAGAGCAGTTTACAGCAGTGCATGCAGGGGAAATAAACACGTCAGAAGCCTACACGTGCGTGATTCTGCAAGAATCTAATGGAGATGGAATTGGTTTTGTTAGAAAATCTCTGCTTTCCATCAAACAGGAGAAAACTTGTCAGGGTTCCAGCACTCTCTGTAAATAAGTCACTTGAGACTGGAATCAGAAATTATGGAGGAAAACCAGCTGTATCCTGTGTCTCTTCCGAGGAAATTAAATAAAAACTCATCTCAATGTCACCTCAAAGTCACTCTGAAGCGTCCTTGGTATCCAGTTGAAAGGAAAATCTTTAATTTTGAAGACAGGGCTTTAAAACAGGCTAACAGCAGCATAAAGCACGACTTATGCTTCCCAAGTGATTCCCCTCCAGCTCTGTATTGCCAGGAACTGCACCATTGTGTGGTTCACCTGCAAGGGACTGGCCCAAGAGCCCCCTGCACACTCCCGAGGTATTTCCTAGGAATTTAGGCTGCTGCACCTATTTTAAAAACAATCATTTTAAAACATGAGAAAAAACCCAAAACAATACACATTTGGAAAACACAGATGGACCAACCTGGACGCTGATGGTTTTTCTTTCTTCTGAAGCATCATCTTTGTCCCTTTTACTGATTTTAGATTTTTTTTTGAACTGATGGTCTCTGGCATCTTTCTGGATTATTTGTTTAAGCTCCTGAGTAAATCTACATTTCATATAAGGAGAAAGGAAAAAGACAAATAATAAAAGGGCTTCTGTTTATCTTAATATCATCACCATTTGTTAAGCCTTCTGTAGCCTTTTAAGCAGTCAAACAAACTGTGCCTTTAAACTCATGAGAAGCCAAATGTAATGTATACATCAAATAAAATCTTCAGCACACACTTTTCACAATACAGCAATAAAGCAATAAAACACAGCAATAAAAAATAAATCTGCACCAGTTTGGTGCAGATGCAGCGGGTGAACGCAGTGTAAGACTGTACTACCCAATGTGAATTAATGCCACAACAAGGTAATGTGCCACTGCAATGTGTTCCCTTCCCACTCAATTTTCAGGAAGGTCAAGCCAAAACAGAGGCAATCAGCAGCTGTCAGCTCTGCAAACCCAGTAGCGTTGCAGTCTCCAAGCACAACTGCTTCACTTCTTTCTAACCTGAGCCCGCACGAGCAGGAAAGGAGCTCTCACCTTTCAGCAAAGCCGTCCTTGTTGAAGAAATCGCCCTTCAGGAGTTCGGCGCAGGACGGTCTCTTGTCTGGGTCGATCTGCAAGCACTCCTGTCAAACCAACAGGAGGAGGAAAACACAGCAGGAATCAAACAAAGGCTTTGGCATGCCTGAGGGAAAGATCCCTGCAGCGACCCCTTGGGCCCTGCAGGGCTGAGTGCCCCCATCACCGTGGGCTGGAGCTCTGGGATGCTACAGCCCTCACCAAGCTGCCAACCCGAGCTGCTCGCTGGATGGGGAGCTGAGAGAAGGGCACTTGCACATCCCTGTGCTCAGCCGCGTGAGGTGAAGGACAGGGAAACAGAGGAACACTCACAGGAAACACTCAGTTAATTACCCTGGCTAAATCCAGCATGTCACGAGGGAGCTTGGGATAGCGCTTCTCCAGAGATTCCAGCTCCTTCACCTCGGGCAACTTCATGCCAGCAAAGAGGGGGTTTTTATAGAATAACTCCTGTTGTCTTGGAATCAAGTTACCTGGAATCAGACAAACAAAGCAACCACGTGGAAAAACACAGGACAGGGAAACACGTGAGAGGCTGAAATGCTGGGTCAGCACAGCAGTAAGGGCTACAGTCTGGCTTGTTATCTTCCCACCCATCAAAACACATCTGAGCCCTCCATTCCTGAGCAAGCCCGAGGGGCTCTTCTTACCCAGGCACTTGGTGATATGGTAGAGCTGGTCAATGTCTGAGTCTCCAGGGAAAAGGGCCTCTCCTGTAAGCATTTCTGTTATCAGGGAGCCAACAGCCCACACGTCCACAGGCCTGGGGAGAAAAACCACCAGCAGCCCAGCTCAGCACAGCTCCGTGGATCCAAAGGCTGAGGCAGTGGTGGAGCACGCCTTCCAGGCTCCCCACAGCCCCCGGCAGGCTGGCAGGCCAGGCTCACCTGCCGTATTTGCTGTCCCCCACCAGCAGCTCCGGGGCTCTGTACCAGCGCGTCGCCACGTAGTCCGTGTAAACTTCCCCAGAAGCGGCCAAGGGCCGGGCAAACCCGAAGTCGCAGAGTTTCACAACTCCTGACTGGGAAACCAGTATGTTCTCTGGCTTAATATCCCGATGGATTATCTGCACAGGGAAAGGGAAGTCAGGCAAACTCCCTGATTCCACACGGCAAACTGACTGGCCCAGCAAAAAGCGCAGCTTTCACATATTCAAGCTGAAAATTACAGGCAAACACAGAACCGCTAATTCCAGACACATTTATTTTATGGATCTCTTTTCCTTTTCAGACAAAGCTCTATTTCCCTAAGTCCAAATATACAGAAATTAAAAAATACACACTTCTATTCTAATACGTATCTACTGATTGCAGCTGCAGAGCTGATCTCTTGCACATACTTACGTTATGGCTGTGACAAAAGGCAATTGCTCTCATAATCTGAAACAAGTATTTCCGAACCCTCTCGCAGTCCAGCCCGTTGGGAGAGTCGTTGAGGTCATCGAGCACCGTGTGATCCACAAACTCAAACACCAGGTACCACCGCTTCTTCCTCTTGCACACATCCAGCAGGTTCACCAGATTCTCGTGCCTCAGTTGCTGTCGAAAAACAGGGAATGTTTAGTGAGGGGAAACACTTACTAAAAGCTATAAAGGAAAACTTGTTTTAAATTTTTTTTTGCAGTTAATTTTTTAACTGCAGCCCAGCTGGGACAGTACCCAAAAATGCAACTTGAATAAAAAGGGGAAGAAAAACCAGCTGCGTTTTCTAGTTATTTTGTCATGTATATTTTTGTTTATTTTGTGTCCCCAGCAGACAAGAACCCACCTCCCATTTGTTACACATTTATCACCCACCAACACGAAAGGGTAACCAGTAAGAGGAAAAGCTCTTTTCCCAAGAATGATTAGTCCCCCACACAGGAGACCTGAAGAGGTTTTTGCTGTTTCCAGACACAATTAAATTTCCACCCAAACTTGAGAGAAAGAAGAAAAAAATTAAACCCAAAGATTGGCAGGGAACAAGGGAAGGAACTCCAAAGAGACTAAAGCTCCAGGTATTGATTTCCCCTGTGAGAGGCCACCCTTCCTGAGCTGCATGTGCAAATGCTCCCCTTGCAAAGATTC
The DNA here is from genome assembly GCF_015832195.1 of Motacilla alba alba. NCBI lineage: Eukaryota > Metazoa > Chordata > Aves > Passeriformes > Motacillidae > Motacilla > Motacilla alba. Next base: position 70,633,331 of record NC_052019.1, on the reverse strand, counting down.
CATTCACCCAGGGAAACCAGTTAACTCCCAGCACACCTGGGTGCTGCTCAGTAACTCAGAGCAGGGACAATCCAGGCCCACACAGATCCACTTCAGAAGGGTTTGAAGGGATAATGCTTGGAGCTGCACACATTTCTATTCACTCTAATTCGGTAAAGGCAGGAAAGGCAAACACCACTTTTTTTTGTTTGTTTGTTTGGTTTTTTTTCCCCTTTGGTGCACAGGAACTGTAAGCTGGCAGATTTAGGAAGAGACACTTGGGGCAGACAAGCAGACAGGACCCAGGTTTGCCAGTATTCCCACCTCTGGAACCCCCCACATCACAGGAGTAGCCTGGAAATAAAGTTGTTGGTTTGTTTTTTTTCACCAAACACATCAGCTGGGTCCCAATGTCCCAAACTCCCACATGTGCCCCATGCACAGGGACAAGCACTGCACACAGGACAAACATTCCTGCGGGACAAGGGAAGCTTCTCTGGACAACATGTCAGTGCCTCACGACCCTGACAAAGAATCATTTTTTCCTGATATCCAATCAAAAGCTGCTCTCGTTCAGTTTGAATCCATTCCGCCTTGTCCTTCACCACAATATTGACACCAGGCAAATCCCACACTCTGACAAAAAAGGACACAGTGCCAGCTGGCTCCCACACATGGTTCAGGGAATCCCACAGGAGTCCTTCCTGCCAGGACGGTGCCGCGGATAGAAAAAAATAAAGGAAAACTTTCCTAGAAGCGTTTTCCCGTCTCAGGTGAAACCGGCAGCCCCCAGCCCGTTTGGCGTCACACGCCCAGGCTTTGAAAGGCCAGCGTTTCTTCTTTCTCCAGCAGGAAAGGCCAGGCATTTGGGACAGGGGACAGCCACCAGCAGGAGGCAACAGAGACCGCACCATTCCCTGGGAAGGTCACAACATGCCCAGCCCTCCCTAAGCCAGGACCCGCCAGGTGCACACACAGCCCGGCGCTCAGGCCAGGGGAGAAGCAGCTGTGCCGGGTCACGGCAACGGGAGGCTCCATTAATCCAGCACGTGGGAATTCCAGCGGGGCCCAAGCGGCCTGGTGACACTTGGTGAACGCCGCGCTGCGACACAGCCCGAGCTGGAGGAGGAGTTTAAACACACAAACCCTTTACAGTTTAAAAAAAAAAAAAAAGGGGGGGGGGGGGGGGTGGTGGTGCGGCCATGCTCACCTTGAGCAGTTTGATTTCCCTCAGGGCGATCTTCCTCACCGCCGCGTCGTCGTCGCTCTCCAGGAACTTCTTGACGGCCACGATCTGCCCGCTCTCCCTGTTCCTGCACTTGGTCACCATGCCGTAGCTGCCTTCCCCCACCAGCCCCAGCACCTGGTACTTGTCCATGGCGGCGGCGGGAGGGCCCGGGCCCTGCGGCAGGGAGCGGGCCGGGATGCGGGAACAGCACCGGGATGGAGGCACCGCGGCCGCCGCCCGCGCCCGGCCCAACCGCGTTACCGCGGCAACGGCCCGCCGCAAAGCGCGGCCGCGCCCCGCCTGTCGCGAAAGGCCCTCGCCTCACGAGAAGGCCTCGTGGAATGTTTTAAGGATAAAATGTTATAAAGGCTGGTTTCTTAAAGCCGCTGGGGCACGTAAAGCGGGATAAGCGATCTTGTCTCGTGTGCGGCGGGCTGGGTGTTAAAAACGCGGCCTGAATCCACGCAATGAGCGCTCCGTGTGCAGATGGAAGGCTGCGAGTGTTGCCAAGGCTCAGCCGTGAGAAAGACGGAATAATTTGGTTTTAGATGCCTGTGCAGTTCGTCTTACCAACTTGTCCGCACGTGTTATCTGCAATGTAACACCGTGCATTGCTGTGTTCTCAATGTAAAAGCGTTGTTATCTCATTGCAAGAGTCCCATACCTGCTCAGTGATTTCTCATGGGTAGTTCTTCTCAACGCTGCTCCTTCTTCAAAGCCCAGACAGCAACTGGCTCCAGGTCCCAGTTCTCCCTGTCTTATAGGGCTGTTCTTCCTTATTGGTTACAGCTGTGAGTCAAGCCTGTTTCTGACCTTGGATAATTGGCCTGGCTGCATTTCTTTGGGGGTAAAGCTGCTTTTTACACATTTCTTATACTCTATTCCCACCACAGTGCGTGAGCCTGCTCCCTTTGAGAGGAAGGCAAGCTGAAGCATCCCTGTGGGTTTACTCGTATTTTCGGCCAATACATTCTTAACCCAGCATCCCCTTGCTCCTTCCATCCACTGGTGGGTGTAGCAAGCCGTGATCCGGCCTTCCGCTAACACTGGCTTCACTGACGTGCAGGAAAACAGCTCCAGGAACAAGCTGCAGAAACAAAGGCATTCCGTGCGGATATTCCCAATATTCCCACCTCGCTTTGGTGGCCTCTATGTCACAGCTGAGGACACTGTGGAAAAAAAGGTGTTCAATTTCTCTGAAGGAATTTATGAACGCCTGTACTGCAACACTGCTCTTTGGGAAAGGAGCAGTATTTACCTTGCCAAAATGTCCATTTCCTGGAAAACAGCGTAACGAGGAATCACATATCCCAGCAATATTTTCTGGAACCTGCATTGCATTCCTCCCAAGCCACACTGATAGGCATCTCCTTCTGCAATGAATTCCTGGTTGCTTTCATGTCTCCCTCGCCCTCATTCTCTCTCCCTATGTGCAGCCACAGCAATGCACCTTTCCAGGCCGACCTCATGTTTCCAGGGAAAGAAGAACATGGCAGCGTGCTTGGCAGTGATTTATTGTATTCCTCCTACCTTCTGCTGCCCATCACTGTCCTAGCACGCAGCTCCTCTGGGTCCTGGCATCTGTCCTGTGCTTAATTGCATATTAAATTGGAGATTAGGGAAAAACTCCTCCCTGTGAGGGTGGAGATCCCCTGGCACAGAGAAGCTGTGGCTGCCATATCCCTGGAAGTGTCCAAGACCAGGTTGGACGGGGCTTGGAGCAATCTGGGACAATGGAAGGTCCGTTCAAACCCAAACCATCCTGTGATTCCGTGGTTCCGTGTTCCCACGTGTCAGCGTGGTGCTGCGGTTTAAGGAGCCGGAGGAACAAAAATGAGCGAGGAACCTCACTAAACCACACCGTGCCTGTGCTCCAGGTGTGCTCCAGGTGTTGCTGCCTCGACGGCACTGACCCAGTCCGGCCTCGACATTTGGGGGGACACCCCTTTGGACCCCCTCATAATAACAGGGGATCCTTGAACGGGATTCCTCTCCTCCAAAACGCGATTACTGCCGATGCTTTTCCACCCTGCCACACTCTCCCCCTGTCACAACACAGGGCACCGTGAGACGACCCCACCGGGCCGGGCCACGGGGGAAGCCGCTCTCGGGGCGGGATCCTGCCGGGCAGGGACGGTGCCGGCGAGGGGCGGGCCGCTGTCGCCGATGATGCCGGTGCCGGGGGCGGTGCCGGCGGTGGCGGCGAGCGCCGCCCGCCCCTGCGCAGCCACGAGGCTGTGCCGGCCCTTTGTTCCCGGGGGTCCGCGGCCGCCCCTCCGCTCGGCCGGGGCGGCCTGAGCCCGCCGGGAAGGCAGCGGGAGCTGCTGCCAGCAGGATGCCATGGGGAACTGCTGGGCGCAGTGGTGCTGCGGGCTGCTCCTCCGGAGGGATCCCGGCCGCATCCAGCGCGGCGGAGGGTGAGCAGCATCCAGCGCCGCTGCCCCTTTCCCCTCCCCGGGGCGGGGAGGTGCCGGGCCCGCCGGCTCCGCCTTCCCCGTGGGGCACCGGAGGGTGGCAGGGTGGGCAGGGATGCGGGGTCTGGGTTGCTTCGGGGAGCCCCGGTATCCCGGGGGGACGGAGGCGGCGGGAGCCCGGCGGGCTCGGCGCGGTTCGGGTTTGTGCGATCGGGGCTCATGCGCTTCCAGGGTCAGCGGCTCCTCAGCCCCGGTGTTTTTCCGGCTCTAGGAGGTGCCTGGAGAGGTTTTTCAGGTCAGCTGCCAAAAGCCGTGCAGGCGGCCGTGCTTGTGCGAGAGATGGAAAAACACCCGGTTTTGTGCAATGTGATCTCGTCCTCGCCGTGAGTCAGAGGCTGAGCCGCGTTTGGGATAAATCAGGAGCAGAGCGGTTCCCATGAACTCGTGTCTGTTGCAGAATGGTTCCGACGGATTCTTATCTCTTGGAAACGTGCGGCAACCTGTTTGGTTCTGCCACAAGCCGTTCGCGGAAAAGCACTGTGCAACCAGGAAATGCTTGATGTTTTTCCGTACCCTGACCGGTACTGGATACCTGCACACCGCTTATTTTTCATGTGTTAGGTAGAAATCGCTTTCGGCAGATGTGCTGGGCATTTCACGTGATGCAAGCTCGTGGCCTCTTGCTTCACATCAGCTCTGGCAGGCGAGTCTCAGCTTCCAGACAAGCTGCTTCTCAGAGGCAGGGGTGAAAAACCAGGGCAGTGCACGTAGAGGATACCTGCTTGTATTTTTAGTGCTCCGCCAGAGGGGATGAGGACACCTCCGGTGCCTTGACAGCTGGCACCGAAGTAGCACTTTGTTGTGCTTTGAGAACACCAGGCAGTACTTGAAAGCTTCCTCCCGCACAACTTGAAAGCTTCTCCTTCCTGTGTGTTTTGCTGAGTCTCCTTCCACAGGCCAACACCCCATTTTTTCAGCAGGCAAATCTAGTGACAGTTTTAGTGACAAAAAAATGGACTGCCAATCCCTGCATCTGTTAGTCCAATACCAGGCTGTCCTGAGCAGTGGGACAAATCTCCCTGCCTGCTGCTGTATTGTCTGACTGTTCAGGTGTTGCACAACCTGAGGCGTATAAAACGTACAGAGAACTTGCTGGCTTCTGTGTTTCAGATCAGATTTGCTTGCCGGGTGTGGTGGGGGTGGTTGACAGAGTGTTGAGGTTGCTCTCCTTCCACTGAGCAAGGAATTCTGTGAAAACCAAAACTGTAAAATGTGGCGTATTGTAAAGTTTGCAAGTTAGATTGATACCACCTTGTCCACATTTGGCTGTTTCTGGAACACCATAATGTAAAAATGTAGCTTATCAACTTAGTGATTACTTTAATCGCTCAGATCCTCCCCCTAGCCCAGCTTCATTATTTTTAGATGCTCCAAGATTTGCCTGTAAGAGATAAACTCCTAATTAAACAACTAAGTATAGAGTTTTTATTAAGTGGTTTTATATTCTGGAAGATTGTAAGTTGCTTTTGCTTGGGATTGTGCTGATATATATATATATATATGGATAGAGGATGTATATATATATGTGTGTGTGTGTGTGTGTGTGTGTATGAAAAGTTTGTCTCTTTAATAGCTTCAGATCTTGGAAGATTAATTTGACTCTCTCTATAGGAGCTATCCAACCAAAAGTCTTAGAAAACAATGGAAAAGCAGAGCTCAAAGGGGAATTCTAAAAGGTGTAAACATTTTCATAGGTTGCTGATACTTTACTTGAAGTTTTGTGTAGGGGTGAAGCTGATGGGTTTTGTGTTTGTGTCCCTAATGACCTCAAGCTTCCATAGTTGCCTTGAACATGGCCTTTCCTCTCTGATTTCCCAGCAGTGAATCCTCTGGAAGAGGTTTTTTAGTGGCAGGAAGGGTTGTGCCACAAGGAACCAGTGGGTAGTGCAACAAGTTGCCAGGGGAGACGCTCCCTAAAGTGGCTTCCAAAGAAAAATGAGATGGAGATGAAATCCGACACGGTTAAAATAGTTCGGGCTTTGGCTGGTGTGTTGCTTTTATTATTGTCGCAGTGTTGGTGTTGGTTGCAAGTGCTGAAGGATCTTTTCATGCAAGTAGAGAAATCCCTGAGGGCCTGGCTTTATTCCTTGTACCAGTCAGCACTTGCAACTGGAAACCCTGGTTTTGGAAACAGTTCGATGAAGTGGATGTTGCACTGAAGAGTGTTTAGGTTAGAACGTTCTCCTGGACAGTGGCCAAACCTCCTTGGCTGGGTAAAAATGTATTCAGGTAACTTCACACTGTCTGGGGGTTTGCAGAGGACAGGGCTAACTGTCCTCTGTAAAAGAATTAAAATAAAATAGGAAGAATTCTGAATAAAGAATCAGGGCAAGAAACAAATTCCCTGTATAAAATTAGAGCATGAATTGAATTTATTTTTTTTTAATTTAAAAATGTTGCCTTGACCTCTTATTGGATGTTTTTCCCTGAGGCTCAGCCTTCTGGATGTGCCAAGCTGTCAAAATAAAATGTATTGTTTAACACTGATGAGGTACAAGATGCCAGGGAAGAGTTAAGTGCCATGGTGAGCAGCAGCATTTTCAGAAATTGCCTGGAACAATGTTTTTTTTCCAGGAAAAATGTATTAAAGGGGTTGCAGAACGTGCTAATAGTCTGTAAATGTCAAGTGCAGCATCCTGACAAGTGATTTCATCTCACAACAAGGGTTGTCGGTTTTTCCCCAGTTCTACAGAAGGCATTTACATGGCTTTTGCCTCTCCCCGCTGTAGTTAACAAGTCAATGTGCTAAATACATGAAGATTTTGTTGTTATTTTCTATTTAACGTATTTTAAAATCAATTTTCAATTCTCAGGCTCATTTACCTTTTCCCGTGTATGGAAGTGTCTTCTGCAGTCTAACTGTAAACTTATTTTTCCAGATCCAAGTATTTCAGAACGTGTTCAACAGGAGAACACTTCACTATAGAGGTGAGCGCTTACATTTTTAGCTATTTAAGAAAAAGTGGGAAAAGCTGAGTCCTAGCAATGCCTTTAACACTTTTTGCAGTTTATGAACACTGAAATGTTCCGGGATATTCCAGCCCAAATTGATGCTTGGGTTGCGTTATAGTTTGTTGCATTTGTAGCCTACAGAGAGTCCTTTTTGCCAAGGGTAGTGTGAGGAATAACCTGGTTTACTTTCCTTGAGTGCTCCTGTGCTCTGCAAGTCCTAGGCCAGCCAGATTGCCCCCGTTACTGAGGATAACATTAATTATTGAGAAATAATGTCGAGAAAGTTGCGTGCAGAGGGGGAAATCTGTTGTGCTGCGGAACTTGCTGTTGTGAGAGAGTGAGTTGGTGCAGCTTAGAATGCTTCTTTTTTTAATTAGGACTCTTCTCCTGTTAGGAGGAGAAACATTGCTAAGAGGGTCCACCTCTAAAAATAAAAATTCCTCTGAAAGTAGGGTTACAGTCGCACTGTTAGAACTGGAGTCGTGTTTTTACAAGACACATAAAATAGGCAATCACATTTGCTGAATGAGTCTTTAGTGACTCGTTAGATGGAGTTGTAAAAATGATTTATTTCTGTTTCTCTGCAGTTTGAGAACCTGGTGGAAAGTGATGAGGTGAGTACCTGGGGCATCATTGTGAAACCTGCTCGTACAATCCTTGGAAATGGTTCCAACACCTGCATCTTCCTCCTACTTTAAGCTGAGTTGTAGACTTAAATCCCAGGGTTTTTGTTTTACTTCCTGTTCTCCTTGCACTAGGAGTATGAATTTAAGACTTTGGATAAAGATCTAAGATTTTGGTTTTGGGGAGTATAGGAAATAACCCGTTAAGGAAGGGGGCGCTGTGGACTTTGGGTATAAAGAAAAGAAAAGAAGAGGTGTGGGGGAACAGTGTGTTTGGGGAGACTCAAAGGAGAATTTGCCCCTGGTATAACTCTTGCATAAGACTCAGCAAGTGCCCTCAGTCTGAGAGCAGAAATGGACCTGGGTTGCTTTGCTAAGGGAAGTTCTTGAAGTGCTCTGTCTTTACAAAAATCAGACTTTTAAAATTTATTTTAACAGGGGGAAAGCCCAGGAAGCAGTCACAGGTAAGACTTTGAGCCTGAGGACCTCTCCTTCCCTCTGCTGTCCCACTGGGAACATGAAACAAAACAGAGTAAGGGATAAACAAGGGACAAAAACGAGTAAGGAAAAAAAAAAGAAGTGAGATTTGGACTGCAGTGACAGCAATGGTTCTGTTAGCAGAGATGGTTCTGAAAATATGCTTTCTGTAAGGATATAAATAATATATATTGTGAGAGCGAGGAGACACAGCCCTGTCCTGAACAAGCTGGAGCTTTCAGGAGGAGCAGGCCACAAGCACAGCCAGTTGGATGTGCATTAAAGGACTGGTCAGGAAAGACCACACAGATATGTGAGAGTGCAAGTGAGGGCTGCCACGCATCAATAATAGATGGAGCTTTTTTGTGTTTGCCCAGGCCTCTGACTGAGGAAGAAATTGCAGACCTGAAAGAGAGACACTACGACTCCATTGCTGAGAAGCAGAGGGTTGTTGATCTGAAGCTTCAGTCAGAGGTAAGTGGTCACAGTGAGAGTACAAATGGTTTTTCTTCCAAAAATGTTAGGATGAGCCATGGCCACCAGGAGATTCCACTGACACGGAACAACTGGGTTTTGTTCAGCAGTTGGTATTTTTTAGCCTACAAGGTGTACAGGTTCCTTCTTTTCAGTAGCCTCTCAGCTGAAAAAATGGAATGAATAGGCTGGGTTTCTGACCAGGATCTCTTAAATTGGACCCTTTTCTCAGCGCAAGACCAAACGGGGAATATTCTTGATTCAACTTTTCCTGTGCTCAATTTTCTCCACAACTTTCTTAAGGGAAAAAAACCCACATGATTCGTTACTCTGGTTTAGTGCTGCAGCAGTTAATGGAGTATGATGTGGAATACAATGTAGAACTTGAATGAACTTTGCTCTGAAGTGCCAGTGAACTGTGGAACTGAAAATCTTTAACTCTTTCGCTGTGCAGTCCATAATAAAATAGAAAAAGCGTTGCAGCTGTTCACTAATAATAAATGTTTACTCAGTAGTTACCTAAATTCCTTGGGCTGTTTGCTTGCGGGGAGGGAAGGTGTTGAACCCAGTTAATGCTTTAGCTGTAGTCGATTTCGTTTTATTTTGATTTTCTAGCTGCTTTTCTTTTGTTTTCTTGCACTTACGGCTTTAATAATAGGAAGATAGATAGGTTCTGCTTTTGTTTAACCATTATTGTTTTGTTCATACACAGTTAGCCTTACAAGAGGAGAAGTTAAGACTAGAAGAGGAGGCTTTATATGCTGCACAACGTCAAGCAGCCAGGGCAGCAAAGCAGAAAAAGCTCTTGGAGGTGAGGGGAAAAAGACCCCAGCATTTATGAGAGCCTCTGTCCTGTTCCCATGTATGCAGACTTCCCTGATACCCTTTCCATCTCAGGAGACCTGACAAGGAGGTGGCTTTGGCTTGCAAAGTAGAGAAAGAAGTACAAGGTTTGGAAGTACAGCTGGTTGGAGCAGCTGAAAAATCACCATAATTCTTTGAAACAGCTTCTGTCTCTGAGTATAGGTTTTGAATGAGTTATAATTTTAATCTATAATTAGCTTCACACTCTTCTTATATAATATGTAGAAGTTACTGATCTTAAATGTAAAAATGATCTGTGGTGGCTTTTGGGTAAAAAAAAAAACCTGAAATTAAGCACACGTTTAATTTAGACATCATTTAGACTTGTAAAATGTACTTTAGATATTTGTGCACTGTATTGCTCCTTATCTTTGTGTTTTGTATTGACCCTGCTCTAGAGTTCTCATCTAATTTCAATGTCACCAAGTATAGCTCTCCTTTTACATTTCTTTCTCTCCCCTTGCCATTTGGTGTGGGAAGGTTAATTCTTTCTGACCTTTTTGCCTGCTTTTTTTTTTTTTTACCACTTTTGATCTGTAGAAATCCAGCAAAAGTAGATTTTTTTTTTTAATGGCGCTGACTGGTTTTTGTAGAAGTTCTGTGCAAGAAATGCTGTTATTTCTTGTCTTTCAGTACTTCTTATATGCACTTCTTTTAGTCAGGACCTAAGGCAGAATGGATTGTAGAGATTTTCATTTCCTCTTGGTGTAAAATTAGTGCCACTTATCTCCTGCTCAAACAGCCTCCTCAAAAGCCATAAGGATTATGAGGATTTTAAGGGAGCGTTTTTGTCCAGATATGCATTGAGCACTTAGCCCTTCTGGATAAACTGGAAGCTATTTTTGAATGCATCGCTCCTCTCCCTGCTGTTTGCGGGCACAAATGGGAAAATGGCTTTTTCCCTGGAAGTGTGGCCTCTCAGAGCTCATTTGGCTTGCTGATGTTGCCCTGCTAAATGTCAGGGTGTGTAACAGCGGGGAATTTTAATATGTGTGTGTCCTGGAACTGGCAGTGCTGGATATTGGGATGTGACCTGGCAAAACGAGGAGATAATCCAAATTGGGTATTATGTGGGTATAGAAATCCTGAAAGAAAGTGGTTGCGTGTGGCAGTAATTGATTCTGACAGATTTGTCGGCTGCGTTGTGCCAAATTTCTGTCTGCTCCTCTCTGCGCTCTTGAATCTTTTCACCTCTAACCACCACCAAGTGGTGTTTCTGCTTCCACTTTTTTTTCCTCTACGCTCCCCATCCGCACATTTCAACCTGCAATTATTATCATTTCAATATCCAAGATGCAAAGTGTGCCAGAAAACAACCCCACTGTTACCATCCTGGGATTGAGAAACACAAGATGCAGTGCAGTTACCTCCCCACACCCAAAGCGAAGAGCAGTTCTCAGATGGAGTTGACTTTAGCAGAGTTATTAATACTTTCGGCCCTGCAAGGCAGCAAAGCTGTTATTAATATAGATGAAGCACTTAGTGCTGATGGAGACAGCCAGGGGAGATGGCAGCACTGCTGTGCACAGGGATGAAAGGATTTGTAGGAAATGTTTATCTTTTAAATGGCAGGGTGGCTCTCCCTGGGTACGGAGTGAAAGAAATCCAGCGTCACCCAGGTGTTAGTTGTGCCCTGAAAACACTTGAAGAAGACAGCAGACAAGACAGGTGCAGTCCTGACTGAGGTTTCTAAAAACTGATGGGTTTTCTGGGGGGTTGCATAAAATAGGGTAAAGTGTCGAGAGCTCTGATTTGAGCGTTCAGCTTTTTCAACGATCCGCTTCTCTTGATAGCAACGCAGGCAGCACAGGATAACACAGCAGAGAGCACATGCTGTTAACAACGGAGAGTTCCAGAGGTAAGAGACCAAATTTTGCTCCGGATAACTCCCAGCCTTCGCTGTCTGCAGCCCTGTTCCTCATCTGGAAAGCTGGGGGGTATTTTGGGTTCATTCCGGTTGTCACTGGAGTCACTAGACTGCTGCATGCAGTGCTACTCCCAGCTGCTAACAGATATTTACACACAGACACAGAATCCAGTGCTTTATTTTAGGAAGGTGTTTATATGTAAAATTTCAGCTAACACAAACGTATTTTTATTGTTCAGGACCCTGTTCTAAACACTATTTAGCTGGTTTATAGAGTCTGCCCATTCTTTCCTTCACATTCTTAACTATGTTTATTTATCTATTAAATATTTATTTATTTTAAGTCTCTTCATTCCCACCTCCTATGTTCAGTGGTGGTGGTGGTGGTGGGGAAAACGAGCTTAAAAAAAAAGTGGAGAAATTTACAGTGGAATGGTGTTTGAGTTTAGAAATAACTCGTGCATGTAAGACAAGGGGGACAGGAGGAATTTTGCTATGGAAGCACAGTTAGAAGAGGAGCTGAGAAAACTGAGTAGGAACTGGCCAGATTTTAAAAACAAAGGACTGCAGGAGCAGGGTTGAATTCATCACTTAAAAAGTGAATTGAAAATGAAAGGAGATTTTATCTAAAGTGATGAAGAGAGGGGAAGTGTTATTTTGAGTTAGTTAATTGATTTTTAACTGAAAATACCAACAAAAATTGAGCAGAAGCACAGGCTGGGAGAAGATGTGATGAATAGGAATAGAAAGGCATTTTGGGGATGATTTTATAAATCATTTAGTTCAGTGTTTACGTGCTTTGCCACACAGAGCTGGGGGCATGTGGATTAACATATGTTTGATGGCACCCTTGGGGGGTCTCTAAAGCTGTAAAAATTGTGTTCTTGCAGCTGTGTGGCAGAGGAGGACCTCGATCCTTTCCTAAGGAATACAAAATTCCAGTATGAAGCTTTCCGAAGCAGCAGTAAGTCTGCCTTTCCTTCAGCACACCTTGAAATGCTGAGGGACCCTGAGGAGCTTTCTAGATGAACACACATTAGTTTTAGTTGTATGTTTACACACACAAATGTAAAATGTGCATACGTGTGTCTGTAATTAAAACATCTGCTGATTTTTTTATCTGATGAATGAAAGATAGTGGTGAACATTTCTTGCAAAACTAGTTAAAGATGCAGATGTGTGCTTATAGTTTTGTTTTTTTTTTTTAAAATCATCCCTTGGCAAAGTCATTAGAATCATATCAGTGCTTCATTTTTTCCCCTAATGGAGTACAAGAGGTGAATTTGGCTGCCTGTACTAAAAAATTCCACCAACAGTTTAGAGGACAACAATTTGATAAGCTTTTAGCTGTAAGTTTTTGTGACAGTACATGACAACCCCTAAGGTGGAGGACTGATGCCTGTGTGAGTAGGTTAGTTTTTTGGGGAGGAGAGGGTTGATTTGGGTTTTTTTTTTTTACATGTCTTCATCCAAGCTCAGCTTACAGCTTATTAAACTCCTTTCTAGCTCTAATTAGGCAATATCTCAGTGATATTGACTATTAATAAGCTGCTGATTACTCTTTGGCCTGTTTAAGTACCTTTTCCAGCATGCCTGAGGTTTAAAAGGCCACAAAGCACAATGAAAGCTTAATTTAAAATTTTACTTTTGTATGTTTAACCTGAAATTCAAGTACATTTACGAATTAAAAGTACATTAGGGGTTGTTTTGGTTTTTTTTTAAATAGGGCTTTCATCTGATGCCACAGTGCTGACACCCAACACGGAGAGCAGTTGTGACTTGATGACCAAAACCAAATCAGTGAGTGGCAACGATGACAGCACCTCCTTGGATTTAGAGTGGGAGGATGAAGAAGGTATTTATCCTGCGTTTCAGCTTCATCCTGAACTCAGAAGTCAACTCATGTTGACAGTTCAAGCTGTGTCATTGTAAATTGGTCGTTTTCAAAAGGGGAGGTGATTTAAAACTTGTTTCTGATGGAATTTCTGACAAGTTTGTAATGGGTAAACTGTAAGTTATTTTTACCAAGAAAATTCCTTATTTTTGATAAACGTGGAGATAGCCCTACTAAATGAATTAATTTATTAGGATACTCCAGTAGATAAATGAGTTCATTTCCCTGCATTTTGTGGAACTGACTTGTAAACTCCTAACAAAAGTAACAGTAAAGAAATGCTGCCCTCTCGTGAGCCAGGAGCGGAAGGAAGAGCTTGTTCTTCCTTTCAGAATGTGGAAGTTGGTCAGGAGTCTGACTTCAGTATTTTGGGCAAAACCCTTCTTACTTGCACTGTAACTTTCACTGGGAACTTGGATTTGCATTCCAAGGAGTATCCCAGCAATGATACAGCAGTATCAACATGTTTGGACCTTGGCTGTGGAAAAGCTCACCAAAAATAAGCAAGGGTTTGGTTTTTAGCCAATCCAATAGGTGATTAACGTCTGTAATTACTGTAATTACAAAATTACTGTAATTACTGTAATTACAAAATCAGTGAAATCTTAGATGTCTTTGAGCAGTGTCCAGACCTTATTTTGTGTGGAATTAAACAAACTGGAGACCTTTCCTAGACCACTGAATGCATATCTGTCCAAATTCTACCTTCGTTTCTCCTGGCCGAAACATCAGATTTAGGTGAAAACTCACGGGTTTCCCATGTGCGTGTTAAATGGCAGGCATGAACAGGATGATCCCGGTGAGGGAGCGCTCCAAGACGGAGGAGGACATCCTGCGGGCAGCGCTGAAATCCAACGGCAGGAAGCCGGGGAGCCACCCAGCCTCAGCATCCGACGACTCCAACGGGCTGGAGTGGGAGAACGACTTCGTCAGCGCCGCCGCCGCCGTGGACGACAACGGCAACTCCGAGTACGCCGGCTTCGTCAACCCCGTGCTGGAACTGTCGGCCTCGGAGGTCAGGCTGGCGGATTCCGAGCGCCAGGACAGATAGTGACCATCCCTGCAGGGCCCCTGCCCCTCACCAGATGCTGGAAAGGGAAGCGGAACCCGCGGGGCCGCTGGGCTCTTTGGGAACGCGCTGCCCTTTCTCTGGCGCGAGCGACGGGAGCGGCTCGCCGTCCGGATGGATTCAGAACTAAGTGCAATTTTATCAGCTACCTTCTCCACTTTTGTGAAAACGGTTGTGTATATTTCTGGGTATCTGGACTTAATATAAAATTACCTGCACTAATTGGAGCTTCATAGCTTTGACTTATCTATATTTTAACTTGCCTTTTTTTTTTTCTGGACGATGTTTCTGTTGGTTTTGTTTTAAAATTCATCATTGGCCTAATATTTATCTCAGAAACAGTCCTGTATAATTTATTTAATACTTGAAGATAGAGAAATAATTTTAAAAGATTTCTATTTCTGTGCTTTTTGACTTGCTCTTCAGCTGTTTCGAGGGTGCAAAATAATTTGCAGATCTTCCCCTGCCTAGCTTACAGCCTTCCTAGTCTTCTGTTGTCTTTTTTCCATTTATTTTCATTTTTTTGATTACTTTACGCCAAGCACAGTTAACCTCAATGAACACAGTAAAACTCATCAGGTTAGGTAAGGTAATAATGATATGCCAGACTTAGTAAGCGTGTGCTAGATAGAAAAGCAAAAATAAAACATACATCCTCTATATGTGTCAATTAAATGGGAATTTTAACCAGTGGAGAACTGGGAGGACCAAAGTCTTGTTTTCTCAGCCCCCCCTGAACAGACCATCCTCTGTTGCTACACGGTCCTTAAAAATTCTTCAGTTGTGGAAAATTTTTAATTCCACCGGACCAGAACGGTTATGGAAGAGCAACATCCAGTGAGCAAACTGGGGGAGGGATGATGGCTCTGCTGCTGGTGGTGGGGGAAGAACAAGAACCTAAAGACTGAATTTCTACACCTGCATTTTGAAAAGAAAGAAGAAAAATTCACGTGTTAACAGTGTGTTGAAGTGCTCTGCCTTTCCTGTGCCTCGGAAGCGGATGGTTAATCCTGCTAATTACGGGCTGAAATCCAAGGAGGTGTTCAGTGACTGCACCACTGCTGTCCTGTGCTCTGTGGTCTCCCCCTGGCATTCCGTGTCAGTCTTACTTTTTAACGAAAGAGAACCTGCAAAGTACTTGCAGATCTCAAGCTTTCCCCAAAGTTACAAAGTAAAGCCATTCTACTCTGCCATTATTTTGTGTAGCTGTCTCCTTTTTCCAGGGGGAGAAGGGTGAGAGGGTTTAACTTTGTTTTGGAGTAAAAGGAACGCATTGTGGTAAGTAATGAACGTGCTCTGTCAGTCATCAGAACTGAATTTGTTGGTGAAAGCTGTGTGAAAAATGTGGTTTAGCTCATCTGAAGCTATTTGGAATATCCGGGTCATTACAGTGTGGATAAGGAACAAAAATCCTGCACACTGGGGTTAAACGTGTACAAATAACCCGAGAGAACAGCTAAATCCTCTTGGTAACATTCCATCTCTTCATTTCAGTTGTAGCTATGCCGCTGAAAACATTTTACTGCCACTATTTCTATTTGCAATACTTGTAATGAGCTTTAAAGACCTGTGCACATCAAATGTGTATTTTGGGTTTGGCCTAAGCGACTGCTGTGTGAATTCTCCTGGGTATTTCTGTGTATAGCCTATTCCTATGGGAAGGAAGGCAACTTCCTCAACCTGTAAATAACATGTTTTTTACCTGCTGAAACTGTCACCTCCCCTGCACCAGTCACTGCTCCTCCTCAGGGTGACCTCATCCTGACCATGCCTTGAGGAATTGGCTGACAGTCCTGCCCTTGGGATGAACAAGCACTTAGGGGAAAGGAGGCTGACTCCAGCTTTTTCTGTGATGGGCATGTTCTGTAGCCGTGGTTGATGATAACATCTGCAGAGCTCAGTGCACCACGCCGGGTGGCTTTTGAAGTGATGCTCCATCTCTGTGGGTATTTGGGAAATGGAGGGATTCTATAAACGGCTGATGTGAGGCAGTTCAAGGGCACGGTGAAATGCCCGTCTGTACAAATTTAAGAGTCATTAAAATTTTCAGCAAGTCTTACATTTGGCAGCGTGGTATCTGTTGCTGGGTTTGTGGCAGCTGTGTGAATCCCACAGTGTCCCTTTTGGGGACCTGTTGCAGAAGACCTGAGGCATTTGGACCTTCTCCTGTTGGGAATGAGCGGCTGCACCCGCACCCTTTCAAGGCAAAATAACCCTCCCTGTGTAAATTACCTTCTGCTGGTCGGATCAAGGTAGTGATAGGAGACAATCCGTTTTTTAATGTGCATTTTACACGGTTGATTCTTTCCTCAGGTAAATACAGCTGAGCAAGCCATTGTTGTTTGGAAACCGCAGCCTGCTTCCAAGAGTGGAACACATAGCAACAAAGTAATTTTGCCACAGAGGAGATGAACACACAAATCCTACATAAGCCTGTGTTTGAGTTTCATTGCCGCTCCCATGTGGCTTTGTCTCACTCTTGGTTGGTTGCCTTAATCTCAGCTGTTCCTCCCCTCAGTTATAATTATGGTTTTCTTGGAGTGATTAATGCTGAAATGCATCCTAATATTTATGGGGTGATAAAATGGGTAACTCCTATTCTTCCCCAGTGTGTCTTTCAAGCAAGCTAAAATACTTGACAAAATAGAAAAGCCAAATGCCAATAAAAAGCTGAGCCCCTGACCAAAAAACAAAAAAAACCAAAAAACCTGACTGAAACAATCTGAGAAATACTTAAAAGACCAAAAAATTATTAGAGAGGTTTGGGTAGAGGAGCAGAGGTAGAAAACTTCCTGAAAGTATTTAAGTAAATTCTTACCTTGGAGCAATGGCACTTCTGGAAAGCCTGGAATAGTGCCAGCGACAGTCTCTTATCTTGATGGCCCTGGAAATAATTTTATTCTCCAAAAATTCTTTTAGATTGCAGCTATATAATAGAGCAAACCCTTACTATGGAACAAAATGTATTTATTGCAAAATTAATGTGGATGTTTATAGATCATGATCACTGATGCTACATCTTTGTGTACATCACAAGCAAAAGTAGTTAACTTGCAAAAAATATATATATGTTAATTAAATAAGTAAAAATTTAAAAAAAAAAAAAAACCAGACCTGGCTTTGAAGCTAATAAAAACATATAAGTGTTTCAAAGTTGCAAAATCTGTGAAGTCACAACCTAGGCTCCGAAAAAAATACTGTTTGGGATTTGGTGTGCAAAGCAGAGCACCAAGTATGACATGCAACAAGACATTGTGTCTCCCCTTGGCTGGGACCAAACACCCTGCTGTGCACACTCAGTGTTAATGCCTGTTAAATATCCCTCCAAGGCACGTGGCCACGGCTCTGGAATCCCGTGGATTCGAGTGACCGCCCTGCCTCCCACACCTTTCTGGGCATTGGGGAGCCCTCCGTGAAGGCAGTGGCAGGAATCCATTTCTGGAAACACCCAGCAAAGAAGACTGATGAGCAGCAGTCAGTGAGCACCAGCAAGAGCACTGGGCTGAGCTGAGAGCCGTGTATGTTGGAGGCCACAAAAGCTGATCCAGCCTCCTTCTCGCCGCTAGTACAGCTCGTTCTCATCAATCTCTGTGGGGCTTTTGCCTTGGCAGAGAGGAAAGGAGGGAGAAATGCCATTCTCGGGTATAGGCTGCAGGGATGGCAGGCACCTCTCTTGTAAGATGGGTGCTTCAGCCAAGTGCAAGTGAGTCTCAAAATAATCCACGGCCTCCCCTTCCTGAATCTCTGCCAGGATCTGGTAGTCCCCGAAACAGATGATGCACTTCCAGGGCAGGTCGATTTTGTTCAAGTAACCCAGTTCCGTTTGGTCGACGGTCAGCTTCGTTTTCTTGCTCAAGTTCTTGATCTCGAAGCCGTACTCGGAGGTGTGGAGCTTCCTGTAGAACTGCAGGGAGAACTGGATGCGGGAGACGCGCGTGTCTGCCAGGCTGTAGCTGCAGAGGCTGGGGTCGCGGCCGAACTTGGCCGTGTCGTCCGCCCGGAGCTGCTGGCGCTGGCAGAAATCCAGGCAGCGGAACATCATCTTCTCGCCCTGCCCGGGGTGGTAGAAGGTCAGGTGGAGGCACGTCACTGTCTCCTCTGTTTCGGCCTCCTCGAAGGAGCTCATGACGAGAGGAGCCCTCGGAGCCGGGAGGCGGTGAAAGCGCGGCGCGGAGTGGCTGCGGGACCCAGCGAAGTTGGTTTCGGCGCGGCGCTGGAATATTTCCTGTGCTCCTCTCCACCGACTGCACAGAACCTCCAGATCCCTGGCTGACAAAAATGCAATGAAAGCGCGGGAGCGGGAGCCCAGCAGCCGCGACTCACCGCTGCCGCCGGCAAGCTCTTCGCGAGGGTCTCGCAGGCAGAGTTATCTTTGCAGGAAATAAGCCATTTAGCAGTGAGATTTGCTTGATAGACTTAAAACGGGGTTGGGCAGTACTGGCTGGGCCTGTGTGCTCTGCTCTCGGGTGTCAAGAGACCTTTACCAACAGTCTGTCTGCTGTGGTAATTCAAATATAGGTAAACATTGCTGTGGTAATTCAATTCTGGCAGTGGTAATTCAAATATTTATAAAGCATTCCTTGGGCTCTCCGAACTGACCTCTTGCACGGAAAAAGTGTTTAGATAGTGACTGCTGAGACTGTCCACGAGACCCATTAGAGGAATTGTCACCACCTCTGGCTATTTCCCCATGGTCTGCTGGAAAACCCCAGCTCTCTGCTGCTGCAGAAGTGCTGAAAAAAAAAAGGCTTTTCTTGGGTTTGGTAGTTTTGTGTTGTTTTTCTATGTTCCTCAAGTGCAGCGCAGAGGCAACATATTTATGAAACAAATTCTGTTCCAAAGCCTGAGCGACTGCAGCGCATCCTAATACAACCTGAGACAGCTCAGGAAAGGCTGCCATCTGGTTCTCTAAACGCAAGGCCAGTGTCTCACAGCACTAAAACTGAGCCTTGGAAAGAAAAGTCTTGCTATTTGAAAGCAGAAACCAGCACATGAGTTCCCAGTTACTCACCAGAGAAACACGCGAGCAGCCATTTAACTGGTATCACACAGTGCAGATGTTTCCACATCCAGACTGCAGTAAGCTCCCAGCGTGTCTCACACAGCTCTGGAGCTCACCAGCTCCATTCAGAGCTTTATGAGCAGCTGAATCATCACTGCAATGAAGTGATGGTTGTGTTTCGTGACGATGGAGTTGACTTATGGCTTTCACGCACTGCACCCAAACACCAAGCACAGCGCATGGTGGTGTATCATCGCTTTCTCTGTGAAACCTCAAACCTGCTCCCTTTGCACCTTTAACACAAAACCAGCCACACTTCCGACACAGCAGCTCAGCAGCCTCAGCTCGGTTACTGAAGCAGGCTGCAACAGCACAGATGATGAGTGGAACACAGAATTCCCAGCAGAGCTCGCTTCGAAACAAGCTAGGAAACATCATCTGTGCTTTTGGCGGGAATGCAGACAGACACCCTGACAGCAGGTAACTCCTCTGCCGTCTGTGAGCCACGCTGTGGTGGTACCATTATCAGTCCCTCCTCCTCGTGGATTCCCCAGCCCTCTCTGGGACGCTGGAAGCAGCTCTGTGGGCCAGGAGGGACTGTCCCCGCGTCCAGCTCTGCCCTTCCTCGTTTTGCACCAGTAAGGGGATATTACATTACATGAGGTCATCTTTGGTGAAGGGGAAAACCACTGAGCGCTTTCACTATGCTCGCAGTTCAGCCCGCAGTACAGAGACACTTCTGCGCCTCACGACTTTAGTGCAAATTACTGTGTTTTACAGATGGCTACGTTAATTTAAAAAAAAAGAAAAAAAAAAAAAAAAAAAAAGAACAGACACCCATTGCTTCGCCAGCACCCGGTGATGAACCTGGCTCTGGGCAGCTCCCATAGACCCCGCTGCAGATCCACCATCACCTCAGGCACCCCCTCACGGCTGCCCGGTCCCGCTTCAAAGGCTCACCGAGGTCGAGCACACTGAACATTCCTTCACGTAAACGCTAAAGGAGTTTCTACTTACTAGAGTGCATCGGCCAGGAGGGAGGAACCTTCTGTAGATTTCTCTGCAGCTCTAGAGCAGCCGCTGCCCCGCTGTTGTCCGTACCTCCACCGCGCTCTCACCTCATCCTCCTCTCCTAGGGGACAGCGAGTGCCATCACCCCCACTCCCAGAGGCAGCAGAAGAGCGGGAAGCCCTGACAAAATGAGCTCCGGCTCCCGGACAAGGCTCGGTGCCACCTCCCCACCCCACAGCACGGCCAGCCCGGCGTGTCCCGGACCGAACCCAAGGGCACTGCCCGGCGACATCCCGCCCCCTTCCTTCCCCTCACGTCCCCCCGGCCCGGCCGCCTCCTCACCTGCCGGGAGCGGGGCTCCGGCGGCTGCCGAGGGCTGCAGCGGCTCCTGGGTCCCGGGGAGTGCTGAGGGAGCTGGCGGGAAGCGCTGAGGCGGGAGGAGCTGGAGCGGGAGGCGGGAGGAGCTGGGGCGGGAAGCGCTGAGGGCAGCGCGGGGCCGGAAACAGAAAGTCTTTGAAAATAAAGGCGAAAAAAAAAAAAGAAAAAAAGAGTTAAGTTATTTATTACAGTGGATGTCTCGAAAGGTCTGTCCGGGGTCTCAGAGCCGTGTCAGGGATCAGAAGTCTGCGGGCTCAGCTGTCAGACAAAATAATTCCGATTTTCCCCCCCAAATGAATGCTTTGAGGAGTCAAACGCTTTGGTAAGCGGCGCACTATGAGCATATAGCAGTTGGCCTGATGATGTTCTTAAATTGAGTATTTTAAAATATTGTTTGCTCTAAGAAACCGTAGTTGAGGTTCATTGTGCCGCCTTTGGGGAATAATCTTCCCCTGGCTGATGGTCTGAACTGATCAGAAAACTGTTCCTTACTTTTTTTTTTTCCCCTCCCTTTACAAATCCTGAGACAGCCCTGGATTCTTCTTTATCCATCAGCTTGGTTTTTCATCTTCACCTGTGCTACCCCCAGCTCAGGAGAGGTGGCGAGGCAAACCCGCTCCTTTTCCATCCGGATCCCAAACATTCCGTGTCCTCCCTTCCCTGTCCCCGCCCAGCAAGCGAGTGCCGAGGGCTTCATTGCTTTGGCACGGGCTGTCAAATTCTGCCTTGCTTCATGCAAACTGTTTTTCACCTGTGGGTTCTTTCTATATCTTCAACAAACAGGTCGATGACTTGTGGGTTGATAAGTTCCCTTGAAACTCTTGTGTAATAACTTCTATCTGTATGCAGCCTAATACAGCTGTTCCATGGGCTCCTCTCCCTGACATCAGAAAAAAAAGGGATTAAACTGTGTCTTGCAAGAAGTTGTGCTGAAAAGCAGAGAAGGAAAACAGGTTGTTCCAACTTTCTCCCACAGTGAAGGCATTTTTTTACAGCAGGCAGGGCTGGGTCTGTGTGCTCACACACAAGAAAAATGAAATAATTTGTTGCCTTCTGGAAAAGCCGGAATTGTGCAACCCTGCTGTTTATTGCATCTGTTGATGGTTGTAATTCCTGTCAGCCCTTTGTTTCCGGAAACAGCCGAGTCCCAGGTCATCAGACAACTTTTCTGATGGGAATATTTTGCTACTTGGATGTATTGGGGTATGTAAGGACCTTTCCCTTTTTTCCCTTGGGAATGTGTAACGTCTAATTGGCTGCATATTCCTTTATTGTTTTATGATTTAAGTGTAGCTCTGTGTGATTTTGTGCAGGGGAGGGCAGGAACTGGATTTACAGCTTCTCTCTTCAATAAGTTTCTAGTCAGTTGAAACGCTGCCAGCTTCAGGAAAACAGCTCCAGGTTTGCCCTTTATGAGGAAAAAAAAAATACGCAGGCACTCTCTGCCTGAGGGGTTTTCGGGTG
Source organism: Motacilla alba alba (assembly GCF_015832195.1). Lineage (NCBI taxonomy): Eukaryota > Metazoa > Chordata > Aves > Passeriformes > Motacillidae > Motacilla > Motacilla alba. Next base: position 70,611,575 of record NC_052019.1, on the reverse strand, counting down.
ATCTTCCTGCTAAAATTCTTCTGTTCTGTAGCAGAGGTCATTCCAGTATTACAATAACTTCTTCTTTTAGTTGAAATTTCTTCGGTCGAAAGCGAAACCGCAGATAAATGCGGTGTTTGGGCTAATTTTCTGTTTTGCAGGCTGGAAGACCGAGGTGGTTTTGACGTGGCTGTGACGGTGCGTTGCTCTTCTGACAACTGACTCCTCCAACTCCAGAGCCAAATCCGTAGGTAAATATGGGAAATGGAAAAATACAAGGAGCTTTTATGTTCCTGTCAGTCATAACTGGCTCAGGAAACAGGAGTCAGCGAGGGGAAATGTGTTTCTTTCTCTTTCTGGGACGTTCATGGCAGGTCAGAAGAGTTATAGGAAGTGTAGTCTCTTAATCATCTGCGGGAGTGCTTATGAGTTGGGAATGCTGTGGTGACATTTCTTGGACACTTGGGATAAATGTCCTTTATAGTCCAGCCTCTGTTATGGCATAAAAGCTTTTCCAGACCGGTCTGAAACTTTCTCCTTGTCTCTGTATTTAAATTTGAAAGTATCCTGACCCTGCTGAATCAGCAGGAGGTCTGTCCTGATTTCTGCTGTGCCGAGATTTCCACAGTTCTGCCCTTCTCTCCAAAGGTCAGATTTTGCACCTGCTTATCGAAACTGTCGATGTGGTGCTCGGGTTTGCCAGGTGTAAAGGGTGACAACAGCTGTAAATGTTGTGTGTGAGTATAATTCCCGTGGTTTTTTGAGCTCAGAAAGCCCAAGAAGGGTGCAGTCGGTGGATGGTTGTCCCCTCCAGCCCTCTCCATACCCCAGGTGTGTCTCCTGAGGCACATGAGCCCTGTCTGCTGGCTTTGCCTGGCATTAAACACCTCGCTCGTGTCCTGTCACCTGTCATGTGAGCCTGGGCACGGTGCTGCCGTGCCTGCCCTGTCCCAGCATGGCACAGGGGTGACCTGAAGCTGTCCTTGAGGGACCTGCCGAGTCACTGAGGGGGAGCTGAGTGAGAGCTGACTGATTCAGGGCCATAAACCCCAGGCTGCTCACGGCCCTTTTCTCATTCCAAACCAGCCAGGCACTCCGAGCACAGGAGTGGGAGCCAGTAGATGGCAATGTGTGACCAGACACGGGAAGACACGAGGTTGCTTTTGGGGGATTTTTGTGTTTTGTGCTAATTAGTTGTTGGTTTGTTGCAGGGAAGGTTCTTTCTTTTTCTTTGTTTTTCGTTTTTAGTCATAAAATTCGTTTTGGTAGTGCAAGAGTTGCCGAGGTGCTTGTAAGTTAGTGGTAGTAGTGGCAGTGATAACTTCCAGGAGTTGGGAAAGGCCTAATGGAGTATGCAACAAGCTGTAGTGAGGTTCTGCAACGAGTTGTTACTGCACAGCAAGCGAGTGCCCCACGTTCAAAGAGAAAAGAGACAGCCCCTTCTCCAAGGCAGGTGTACTCCGGAGATATCCCACTGTGTTCCACTGGATGTCAGTGTGAGAGGGAGGAGAGGATGTGTTTTCCCTGAAGTTTTAGCTCCCAGTGCCAAGAGCAGCTCCACTCCATCAGCAGAGGGGAGATCTTCCAAAGGAGGAGGAGAGGGAGCAGTTCCCTCTGTTTATTTCCTTCTTTGATCCTTGTTTACTCAGGAAAAAGAGCTCTTTCTCTTTTCTTCTCATCTGACCTGAATAAACTGGTGAGGAACATCCACCTTGACTGCTGAGAAGTACTCCTGATAAGATGAACTTTGTTTGTGTCACTCCCCAAGTTCTCATTTTTGTTCTACTTCATGATCTGCCCTTGGTCCTCCTTCAGAGCCTGTCTGGCTTCTCCCTTTCTCTTCCTTCTCAGTTTCTCTTCCATTTTCCTTTCCCTCCTGCTGTCTGCTGTTCTTTCCTCCCACCATCCTCCTGATTATTTTTCCTATTCCCTCCGCTGCTCCCTCCACCTTGTGTTTGCTTTTCCTCTGGACCCTTTCTCCCTCTGCTACAAAGGAAAAACTCATTTTTGTGTCTATTTTGATAGCGGGGAGGTTGAACATTGCCTTCACCAGGCCCCACATTTTACTGTGAAGGCCGAATCCACTCTCCTTGTCTGGTTTGACACCATTCAAACAGAGAGAATTCTATCTGCACACTGCAGGCTGAGCAGAGTCAGCCTTTCCAGCTCCCTTCATTGAATAAAAAAATAGTTTTGAACAAGTAAAGATAACATAAGCTGCATTTTGCTGATATGTAGCAGGACCACAGAATATAGTGACCCTTTTGTTGTTTTGCAGTTTTTTTCCCCTTTAAATTCGTAGAGTTGCGAAGGTGTTGGAGATTCCACACTGTGTGGCAGTAAAGACACGGTTCCATGATCTCAGTTTACAGCGTTCAGGGGCACCCAGCTGTGAGCAGTGCAGCCTTGCAGGTACATCCACGACCATTTCTCTCTTTTCCCTTCCAAGACAGGTATGTCTGTGTGCCAAACTACTCGAGCAGCTTGTTTCCTACTCAGGGAACTCCATCTGGTTCTCCTTCACCTTTGACTGTTCTGGAAGCCCTCCCTTGGGGCAGTTGCTGCTGAGGTTTAGGAAAAAAAGGATTTTTATTACTGCAGGTGCAAAAAATTGGCACTGAGGGGTGGTGAAGGCAGCTGGGTGTCTCTTCCCTGTCTGCAGCCCCTTGCCCGGGACTCTGCTGTGTCCCTGAGAGGAACTCCTGGAGCTGGAAACAGCAGGATTTCGGAGCACAGGGAGCATCCCTTTATGGCTCTGGTTATGGCCTCACAAGGGAACACTGTTCAATAGGCTTCAAAGTGATGCAGCCCTGGCATAACCGTGGCTGTGGCCACATGTAATATAGCCTGTAGCTCTTTAAAGAGGATTAGCCTCAGATCAGGGACAGCATTCATTGCTGGATTTCGTGTAAAGCAGAATATGCTAATGAAATGGAAATGTCTACAGCAAACATTGCATAATATTGGGAACCTCAAAACCGAGCGCCGTGTCTTGGTATCTCTGCTGGGAGCCAAACTTTCATATTCTGGTCATTATTTTGGGAAAAACTGAAGTTTATGGTATCACCACCAGCTCTCTGTAGTAAATCAAGACCTGGTTTGCGGTTTTACAAGCAAAGTTAAAAAGGTGGCAACAAGCACTTGACGGTAACTTTTCAGACATTGTCGTGCTTTGATTGTGTCGTAGTTCTCCAACAGAGACAAAACCCACCACAGCTTAAAACGTCTTCATTTGGGTTTTCTGCAGCAGGCATGGGCTTTGTTTGATCCCGTGTTTTCTTCCCATCTGCCCATCCGTTGATTTAAACACCATTTTTGGGTTTACAGGAGTTTCAGCAGTTTCAGTTTCAGGCGTTGTGAAGGGTTCCATTTACAGATGTCATGGGCATCTCTCAGAAAAATCATTTCTGCGGGATGAAATTCGAGGCTTCGCAGGGAATTGCTGCCCCTGATCCAAAGCTGCCTCTGTGCCTGCCCTTGGAAGTGTCCAGACCTGCTGGGGTGATTCCCTCCCGGCACAAGGAATTCCTGTGAGCTCCGTGTGTGTCTGTGGCGTTCGGTGCCACCAACGCCAAATCTAAACCACAGAGTGATGGACATGGAATACCCCGATGGGCCCTTCTGCCTTTGTGCACTTGAAGTGCCTCATCCCAGCCTGCTGGGGCATAAAAGTGCAGAGAAAGCCTTTGGGAAGAGGCTCCTTCTGGCTGCCCTTCCAAAACGTGCAGTTTCATCCCTCAGTCGCTTTTTCCATCCGTGTGGCCCCATATCTCAGGATTTTGTCGTTCTGGGATCTGGTGGTTTTGGTCATTTTATTTTATTTTGCTGTTTGGAAGGTTTGGGGCTTTTTCCCTGCAGACGTGGAGGGTGGTGATACATATTCATGAAAGAGGAGTCTTTGCAGCCCCTGCCTGCGCTGACAAAGACTTAGCTGTTTCACACAGCAAGCTGACTGGAATTGTGTGGGGCCTGCCTGACCAGATTAGAGCAAACAGCCAGCTTATTCCTCCAGTCATCAGGCCTCCCCTTCCTAACAATTTCCCCAATTGTCATTTTGACAAGGCTGTCATTAGGTGATGGCTTCTTTTGGCCATTTTCAGATAAAGATAATTTCCTTAACTTCCATTTTATTTGACAACAAGTAGTTTGGGAGAGAAAGGAAGTGCTTCAGTAGTTTATGGATTAAGGGTTTGTCACTTCAAAGGCATCTTTGATCTAAAAATATGTGCTGTACCAAATTCATTACGCCTTTTTTTCTTTTTCTTTTTTTTTAGAACTTTTTAATTTATTGATCTGCCCCTCAATTATTCCTTTTTTTTTTTTTTTTCCTACTTTCCCCAGTGGTACTTGGGACAGCAGTGATGAGGGGGAAAAGCACCCAAGTGGCCTCTCTGAAAAGTCATGACCAGGGCGAAACAACAGGTGCTTTTGTTCCATACTCTGCTTTTAGCCAGAGGTCCTGCCTGCTCCTGCCACGGCAGCTCCATTCAAAACTGGGAGACAGAGAATGAGCTTCACCTTTTGGGTTGCTCTGGGTCACTCCTGCGCTACAACTGGCCTAAAACCACGGCTCTGCTGTAGGCTGGGGACGGCGTTTTGACTCCCTGATGACCCCCTGGCCCCCTCCCCGTGTGCCGAGCAGTTGCTGTGTGGCTTTGGCTCTGTTCTGTGGCTGTGCCGCACCAAGGAACCCCAAAGCTCATTCTGACAAACAAATCTTGGAAGGTTTTTCTCCCCAGGATGTTTTTTTTTTGTAGCTGAAATGCTCTTCCACAAAGCTCTGGAGCAGGCAGGTGCGGTGGCCGTCGAGTGTGTTGCTCCCCAGAGCCCATCCACCCGAGGGGGGCTGCTTGGAGAGGGTTTGGGAACCTTTATGGGTCCCTTCCAGCCCTCTGCAGGGAGAGGGGGCCGTGCTGGGGGTTTGAATGTGGATCAGGAGTGGGGCTTTTCTTGCCTTAGCTGTGTCAGGCACTGGGCTTCACTTTCACCCCTCCTCTGCTTTTTAGGATCCACAGATCTCCACCTTGCCTGCAGCAGTGGAAATCCATGATGGTAGCCCATTATCCCAGCCCCACGCAGCCTTAGGTAGGGCTGGGATTTGGATTTGCCCTGTGTTAATATTAATATCTCTTCTACCTAATGACTTCAGCTTTTCCTGCAGTGTTACCTCTGCATTACAGCAGCCAGCAAAACACCTCCGTGCTGCTGCTGCTGCTGCTGGAGGCTGTTCCTGATCCCATTTCCAAACAGAAGCACTTCTGCCTGGGGAAGCTGTGCAGGGGCAGGCTTCTTTTTTTTTTTTTTCCTCCCCTTTTTGCCTGCTAATTGGCTGAGACCACCAGAATTTGGAGGACACAGATGTCACTGATAGTTTGCCTAGGGAGCACATTCATGCCCATCTGTTGCAGTCTAGAAGGCTGTTCATATATCCACAAGGCCTTCATTTAATTCTTGTCAGAAAGTAATGTAAATCCAGTTTACCTCAGAGGTCACAGCCAAGATTTATGCCAATGAGCCCCCTGCAATTTACACACACTGTAGTTGTATAGGATGAAAAGAAACCCTTTCATGTTGGTGCATATTAACAAGAAAGCTTGCCTTAGGAGAGGCTTTTTGATTGAGATTCTTCCTTATTTTAATACAGCCAGTTGGGATAGCCAGCTTTACCAAAAGAAAACATCTAATCTTTAAGCCAGAGAAGTAAACTAGCTAACTAACTGAATAAAGCCCCTAGCAGATCTATTTATTTTTTTAAAACCCATCTTTCTGCAAGGAAAGGTAAATGCTCTAGGAAAACACAAGCATGTGTGCGCTGACATGTTCAGGGAAACTGAATTTCCCTTCTGTGGAAAATGATATTAACTCAATTATTGAAACGTTTGCTAAGTTATCGAGAGAATGGGTTTTGGTTGTGTTTTTTTTTCTTTTTTTTTTCTTTTTTTTTTTTTTTTTTTTTTTTTTATTGTTTTAGTTTTTAATCCCTGAAGCAGCCAAATCCAAAAATGAAGCTGAGCCTGTTATTTTTGCCAGGAGTGGCAGGAAGGGCTCCAGAAGGCTCGTGCACAAATCCACGGGAGGGAGAGCAGCCGAGGGTGCTGTGTGGTGTGCATGCTCCCCCTCACCTGCTGCAGGTGAAAACACCAGCCCAAATGTTCCATTGCTCTCTCCCAAGGACAGCCTGCTGCAGTTCTTTCAGTCTCCCTGCAGAAAGCAGAGGGAGGTGAAATGCCAGAATACAGAGTGAAGGTGAGACTGTAACTCCAGCAGATCTGTGTCGTGATTTCACCCCTAGCCTTCATTTAACGAGGGACTCTGACAGCCTAAAGAGCTTCCCTAGGAACGAGTGTGGCTTCCTTAATCTCAGAGTGGAAAGGCCACAGCACACCAAGTTAGGCTGGAGGGAAAAGCTGGCAGGGCAAGTGGTGCAGGTAGTTGAATTGAAAACGAGCTGTTGGAAAAGAAAGGCTCCGAAGCGCTTTGCTTATTAAAATTGCTCGTGGGAGCAGGCAGAGGAGGGCAGGGGACAAAGATGGATCAGGATGTGCCAACCTGATTGCAAAAGGGTTTCAGAGTTGGGCACCTCGTTTTCTTTGGGCTCAGTGTAGCTTGAGAGTGTTTCTTTTGTTTATCCTCCTCCCTTTTCCTCCTCCCTTTTCCTCCCTCCTCATCCCTAGTTTGCCTGGCCCACGGATGTTACCTTTCCAACGTTTTAGGATAAAGATCAGTACCCACGGTGTCATAATGACCGGAGTGCTTTGGGATTAGGAGGCAGGAGAGCAAGGCAGCGCAGTGAAAGCAGGGCTCACATTCCAGGTTCCAGCGTAACACTTAAAATAATTAAAATGTTTATTTGAAAGTCAAAACAGCCTCGGCCATAAATAACTATCCATTCCTCGATTGATTGTGTGGAGTCCCAAGCGAGAGCTCTGGGAATAAGGTTTATTTGCTCCCTGTTGGGATTAATCCATAAATGTAGTCTCCGCGTGGAACTCATCAGGTCTTTGCTTCCTCTTCATTAGTCTCCCTGGAGCTGGAGGGTACCCTGAATAAGATGAAAATTAGGATAATATATTTTCAGAGAGAAAAGGCCTGGCGATCTCTAATTTGTGTTTCAGGACCATAATGCTGTGGAAAATTTCCCAAATGATGTTGTCTGAGAAACCAGCAGCTTGTTATCCTTGCTGCATTTGAAGTTTGAGTGCAGCAATTACATCTTCTTTTTCTTAAAGCCTCCAGAGCTAATTGCAGTCTTAAACCGCCTAGATTGACTCCCAGGCTTCCTTCCACCCATGGCAGAACTTAAAATTCCTTTCTCTTGACAGATCTTTTGGTCTTCTAGCCCAAGGGCTCTGAAATGTCACACTATGGCCCATTTCTGATTAAAGAGATCATTTCTCTGTGTCCCACCCAATCCTTCCCTCCATCCCTCTTGTTCTGAACCCCAGCCCCAATTAGAGGGCGACCACAGAAATGTATCTTCTCGTCCCCTGAGACCTTTGTAATATTTTTTTTTTCATCATACTTGATGCAAGGAGTTGTTTTAATCCAGACTCCAGTCAGAAACGGCACTGATTTTTTTTTCCCTCATCATTTCTGTTTTAAAGTGTCTTAACGACTACATCGAGCATTTAAAAGCTGGTTTTGCCCGAAACAGGAGTAAAGCAGCTTTCCCGTCACCAAGGAGTGCACAAATCCTCAATCTGATGCAAAATTGTTTTTATCATGTGTTTTCAAAGAGCATTTTTAAGCACATGCTTAGGAAACATTTTTGCCCAGGCAGTTTTGCAGCACGGTTGTGCTGCAATTTTCACCACTTCAAAACCATCTCCTTAAAGTGCCACTTGTTAGGATTTAAGGGAACTTGGAGAAAGCTGATTAGCAGCCATTGAGAGGCTTCTAAAGGCCTCCAGAAGTTTTTGCTGTTCTGCTCTTGGGCTTTAGGCTCAGGTCCCGTGTTTCCCCAGCAAAGCTGCGTGCCTGGTTATTTCCCCCTCCCAGCTGTCACTCAGCGCCGCAGCTGTCACAAAACACAACTTGCAGAGTGGCATCTGTGTAAAGGATGCTGATGTGCTTTAGAGCTCCGTGGTGCATTTTAAGCTGATTTTATGATGCGAGTCATTGTCCCCAGCCATGGGGCTCAAAAGGCTCTCCACCTTCTGAGCGCTAATGTACAGTTTATTGCACTTCTCCCTGTGCTCCCAGCACTTTGGTGCTGCTGCTGCTGTAAATCATTATTTTATTGCTCCGTGTCCTTGCTGTGTATTCAATTCCTTGGAAAAATGTACTCGAAGAAAAATCCCTCGCTTGCTGACGTGCGTGGATCGCTGTTAGGGACCTGGCAGTTTCCCGGTGAGTTAAATCCTCCCAATCCAAGGAAGCCAAGTGCTGTACTTCCACACTAATTTGTGCTTCCCTGCTAAGCCCTGGCAGCTCTTTGTGAGCGTGGCAGCTCGTGTGGCTCGCAAAGCCACGGGGCCCTCCTGCCTGCAGTAAAGACCCGAGCAGGGCTGGGCTTAAAGGTCTGATCTGGGGCTCTGGGCTGTAGCACAGAGGAGTGGAGCACATCCATGAGCTCCCTTGGATGCTCCTGGAGCCATGTTATTTTTTGTGAAGGGAAATGACCCGGTGTTTGCTTGCTTTAGTGCACCTTCACAGCAAATGGTGCTCATGAGCATTTATCTACAGGCTGTGAGGTGGCAGCTGAGCACAGGCCTTCTCTGGCGTGCTTCTGCACACTCCTGAAGCAGTTTCCAGGCTCCCGGGACTACTGTCCACAGCAGATCCAAGGCAGGTGTGTGTGTGCTTGGGAGTCACTGGAGTGGGCTCCCTGGAAAATGAGATTTTTGAGAAATCAATTACACAAAGGAATGGAGTCCGGGCCAGATGGCAGGGATGCTTCATCCCAACCTGGGAGGTACTCCCGGGACAGCTGCACGCTCCTTCCCACAGGGCTGGGTAATCAGATAAATCAATTAGCAGATGTCAGCGAAGCTAGCAGAGCAGGCCACGCTGGCATAGGTGTGTTAGTGTGACTGCACCTTTCTTTTCCCCTGATGGATGCCCAGCAACAGCATCAGCTTGTCTCGACCTGGCAGGGTGGAGCAGGGGACTCTGCTTTCTGGCTGGTTCCTGCGTTCAGAGACGTGTGCCTCACAGATCCTTAGGGAGAGAGGACCTTTGTGAACTGGGATGCGGACCATGAGCAAATCCCATTGTTGCCTCCTTTTTTAGATTCATCTTTGCCAGTGACAGGTCATCCAGCCCCATCTCCTGGGTGGACTTTGGACCATGCTGTCTCTGGCCCCATCTCCTTTTGCTCCCGATGGGAGCCCCTAAAAGGGTTCTGTTCCTGGGGCATCCACAGGGATGTGCTCCCAGCACCCAGCCACGCTCAGCTGGCTAAACCCTGCAGAGAGTGGCTCTTACTTGGGGCTAAAAAGATGGGCCATACTTTCTAGGTTTTCCTTCTGCTTTTATCCATGGCTCTGCCTCTGGCCGATCTCTTGCTTGCTCCCCAGCTTCTCTTACGTGCTTGTTCTCCTTCTCTTAAGTCTCCCTTTTACAGCTACTTTTAAAATTCCTTCTTTCTGTGACACTTGCATCTGCAGAGCCAGTCAGAGCCCCACTGAGGATCTGCTGCCTCCAGGCTCTTTGCTGCTGAATCCCATGGTTTGCCCTGCTCCACCTGCCCCTCCACGGCAGGCTCTCTGATCCTCTCTGCTCTCGCATGAGTGCCTCTCTTTTGCCCTCTGCTTTTCAGTCTGGCAGCTTGCTCCTGCTCAGTGCCCTTGAGAGCACGGCCTATCTGCCACCAGCTCCAGGATCCAGCCATCCCAGAGCCACAGCAGAAAGGGAAAAAAAAACTGCCTGGAAACGTTTGAGCTGCTAAAATGTGAGTGGTTTCCAGTCAGCAGAGCAAACTGTGCCTGTGTGTGTTGTTCCTTCACACTCCCCACTTCACTGCCGTAGTGTTTTCCCAGTTTTAGATGTATTTTCACTGAGGCTGCTCCTGACTGTATTGCTTCAGGCTGCAGGAACACTTTTCTGAGTGAGACCATCCTCAAATTGAGGGGGGCAAAAAAAACCAAACCCAAAATATTTATCTTGTGCTTAGTTTTTGAAAGCTGCCTGAGCGTTCTGGCAGGTATTGAGCCAGGTAGCTGTCATGGGGATGGGGGCGATTTCCTGCATCACCACTGGACACGTCCTAAGCACCGGGAGGAGAACATTGACCCACGGGGTGGCATCCCAGGGTGAAAGAGAAAGCCTCCGTGGTCTGGGGATTGCACACAGCGTGCTCCTCTCTGCCATTCCATCCCGGCTAAGCCCGAGCCCCCCAGATGCAGAGGGCTTCGGCACAGCCCCGCCGGTCACTTCCCTGCTCGGGATGTCACGGCTCCACTGAGGAGCCCGTCGTGGCTCCAGTGATGAGTTCATCCTGTCTCCCTGGCGCCTCAGAGATGCTCCCCTCACACTGTCCGGGGAGCCTGCAGTGGTTTCACACACTCCTCTAATCAAGTCCTCCGAGGCCGCCACGTGTTTTTTTTTCCTCTTTCTTTGCCCCTTCTTGAGCCTTTGGGGATAACTGATGATCCTTCAGTTAATCATTCTCCCCCTCCTTTGTCTGCCAGGTACCTCAGCCTCGCAGGGATCCTTTTGCCGGGCAGCCCGCGTCCTCTGCCGGGTGATGGATGGCGGCGGGGCCGGGGCCGTGAGCGGGCAGAGCGCCGTGGCCGCGCTGCTGCAGCAGTGCCAGCGGGCCCTGGACACCGAGCTCCTGCCGGCGCCGGGCGAGGCGGAGCAGCGGGAATACCGGCGCTGCCAAGGTGAGCTCTCCCCAGGAGAGGCGGCCGCGCTCCGCCGGCGCTCAGCCCCGGCCCTGTTTTTCGTCTCCGTGAGTGTCGAGAGATGCCTGGGTTTCGAGGCCGTGAATGGGATGCGGGCAGGGGAAGAAGCGCACTTTGTTGCAGTGAATTGCTGTCAGTTCTAATTTTAGGCTTCAGTAAACATGAGGCTGCGAGGAACAGTTTAGTTTGGGAAGAACAATGCCCAAAAGTTTGCTGATGCACATAAATTTCAGTTATTAAAAAAAAAAAAAAAAAAAAAAAAAGAAAAGAAAACAAAAGAGAGGGAGAGAGAAAGGGAAAAAAAAAAAAAAAGGATGCAACTTCTGAATAAGGGCACATATTTCCTCTCCTTTCATAGGAACTGGGGGAGGGCCCTCTCTGTTTGTCAGTTTCTCCTCATATATTAAAGAGCTCATTGCCCGAATCTTTATCTTGTAAAATGTGTGTGACCTCTATAAGTGGTGTCCAAGGGGGAAAAAAAAAAAAAAAAAACAAAAAAAACCACAAACCAACAACAAACCTTTGCAATATCCCTCTTGAAAGGAAAATCCAAGCTGGCTAAAGGCTGGAATAAATAACCAGGAAAGGAAGCAGCGTTTAGCGAGGGCTAAATAAATAATAAAAGGATCCCTCATTTGCTTCGATGCTGGCGTTACCTGCTGGAAACCAGCAGCAATTTCGGTACGGCTGCGGAGGGGGGATTTATTATTCCCGCACTCCAGCGGAATTAAGGTTTCCCCTTTGCGTGCCACATCTGCGGCACTGCCCGTTCCCCAGCCCGGTGTTAATCACGTTTCGTTTTCGCCGTGCTTGAGTGGCTCGGCCCGAACGTTGATGTGATCCTTAAAGCCCTTTGTTTGTCCCGGGCCGCGGAGCCGTTGGGAATATGTTTTTCCGACCATCCTTGTTCTTGCTGGGAGGTCAGCTGCCTTTTCCTGAAGCACCTAAGTCTGTTTGCGCTGGAGGGTGGCGTGGAGCTTTCTGTTATGGATACTGGAAGATTTTTCTCTCCTCTTCTTTTGTTGCCAACAAAGGGCACTTTGTTTCCTCGTCGCAAATTCTTTTAAGTTTTATTGTGGCTCCGCAGAATAGGCTCTTGAACTCCTAATCAGGTAGCGCTTTTTTTTTCCCCCTCCTCCTCCTCCTCCCTCCTTTTCTCCTATTAAATGCCACAAAGTATGAGAAATAATCAGTTTAGTTCCAGATAAGGTGAATCAGTGCCCTTATAATCACTCGATTGGACACGGTCCTTCAGGTAAACTGCTTCAGGAAATGGGCCATCAGAGCCCCGAGTGCTGCTCGGGCTTTCCAGGGCCGTGTTCCCATCAGCTGGAAGGAAAATACCCAGCAGCGGGGTGGTGACAGCGACATTAATAACCGCTGGGGCTCTCTCTCTGCCCGGCCGAGGCCAGGGCCCCGCAGCTCGGCGGCTCTCGGCTTCGGGGGGACCCTCCCGGAGCAGGGCCGAGGGGCTTTCCTCGCCCCCCTCTCCTCCCGGGGCTGCCTTTGTTCCCCCCGGCTTTCTCAGACCTGCGGCAGGAAGGACTGAAGGCCAAATCCCTAAAAACGGTGGGGAGAGGGGAGAGGAGGAGCACATCTTGATTTCACTTTAGACGGCAGAACGGGTGTTGGGTGGGGTCTGGATTTCTTTATTTCTGTTTTGGGCTAGAAATCATCCCAGTCCACTTCCCTGACCGTTCAGCCTTGGTTAATCAATGAGTTTGTTTTGCCAGCGGTGAGAACAGCTCTCTGTTACGAGGGCAAACTCTTGTCCTCGGAGCTGGATCTTCCTTAGGAGAAGACTCAGGCTGTCCAGTCATCCCCCTTCTACGTGGGAGATAAGTCCTTCCGTTGTTCCTTGTGAATATCCCCGTGCTGGGGTGGACATCTCTGCTCCTGCACTGATTTTCCAGTGACAAGTGTGAGGATGGGAGCAGGACCTCCTCTCCCCATCAGCCCTGCCTCTTGGCCACCTTGCCACAGTGTTCAGGGCTGAGCTCCTCCAGGCACCACTTCAGCCAGATAAGGAAATTGGGCTTTACTTTAAGCCGGGATGTGTAATGGGAAGATTTCCAAACCCTGTTTCCTTGGGATGGCAACAAGTGAGAAAATGTGGGCTGAAAAAAACGGGAACATTGTCAACTTGACTTTTTGGAGGCGGGTCCTAAATGTCCAACTCCCTGCTTCTTCCCAGGAAAGCCATACCTGTGAATGTGCTGCCGTGCAAGCATGTAATATCCTTTTGATGAAGTTCATTTTCTACAGCCCCTGCATAAAGGATTGATTAAAAAATACGTAGCAATGCATTTATTGCGTTGCCTCGTTAAAGCAGCCATGGTCTCTGAGCAGGGCTTTTTTGGGGGGATTAATGGCCAGAAGGGGCCAGATCTGCAGCTGATGATTGCCATTAACCCCATCTGGTCAATAATCTTTGTTAATCCACTTTTATTGGCCAGAGAGGCTGCCCAGCCGAGTGGTGAGCCCGGCACAGCACATCCGCGTAGCCCCCGCTGCAAGGAAAATGAAATGGAAAAGGAAAATGGGCTGTGGCTGAGAGGAAGGGACAGATCCAAGCCCAAATCTCCGGCTGTGTGCTCCTTGCAGTTGCTTCCTTAGTTGCATCAGGTTGGAGATCCACCCAGAGCTGATGGAGTGGCTCAGGACCATTATGGAGAGGGAGAGGGAGCAGGGAGGGACAAACTGCTCAAGAGCTTGTGCTTAATATTCATCGTAACCCTTTAGATTTCTGTCTGGTTGCCATCTATGGTCCAGCTTTATCATGGGCTTGGAAGTGGCTTTCCAGGATGGCTCTGCCACTGTCACCTGAGCAAGGGGGACAGATGGGGGGGGCGCAGGGGAGCAGGTTCCCTCCTGCCTCTTTGGGAGCAGCTCTTCACGCCCAGGCAGCCACCAGCCGGCAGGGCTTCCTGCTAAAAGCCTTTTTAATGGCTGGAGGCTCCCATTTCCCTGGAGGGCAGTGCAGCCAAGGGGAACGGATGGCAGGCCAGCTCCCCTGCCCTCCCCACGAGGCTGAGAGCTCTTGGGAGCACCCGGGAGAAGCCTTTTGGAGGGGCTGGTGTGGCGAGTGCTCAACCTGCTGCAATAGCCTCTCCTGCTCTTTGACCCTTGCAGCCCTGCTTCCTGAGGAGCTGAGGAGCCTGCTGGAGGAGGCCAAGGAAATGAAGTGGCCCTTTGTGCCGGAGAGGTGGCAGTACAAACAAGAGCTGGGCCCAGAAGACAAAACAAACCTGCAAGATATGATCAGCGCCAGGCTCCCTGACTTGCTGGTATGAAGTTCAACACAGCTGTGGTGCTCGGGGGCTTTCACAGGGCCCTTGTGGTTCTGTCTCCACTAAAGTGATGCTTCCCTCTTCCCCGAAGAGCTGGAATTACAGTAACACTAAAATGTTCACTTAGTGTTTTTTCTGAAAACCCACTAACTTGACAGGAGTGCTGTGCTTGGTTTAGTTCTGCTCTGCTAGTTGGTCGTGAGGATCACTCGCTTTAGCAGGGCTTGCACAATTCCTCACCTGCTCTTCTTCCAATAGAATTACCTGGCAGAATCCCTTTGAGGACCAAAGCTGGCCAAAACCTCGGCGGGATAGGCAAGGATTCAATGAGATTCTCCTGTGAGAAATTTCTCCTGTGTGAGGAGCTGCAGAATCCCAAAGGTCCTTGGGGATCCCATCCCTTAAGGCGATGAGTTTGAGCTCAAAGATTAGAAAGTGGCGAGAAATGTGACTTGCTTTTTGCTTTTCTGATTTTCCTGGAGGCACGCCAGGCACGTGGCGAATAGAGGACACCTTTTTTCCACGGTAAATGCAATATCTGGGCTGAGGGCTATCCCTTTGCCAGGACAGGAATGAAGATGAGGTATGTGAATTTCGTCGGGGGTGTTTTTTGTTCCTGTGGCCCATGTCTGAAGCCAACACCGTCCCTTTCCTGCCTGTCGTTAACTCCGAGGTGGCCAGGAGATCTCACCTGCTCCGGAGAGCCCTGCCTCAGCGAGGCCAGCGGCTTTTCTTTGGGAACAGCTTTGATTCCCCTGCGGAGCAGCGAGAAGCTCAGCAAAGCCACTGCAGGGCTGGGAAGTGGCAGCCCCAGCGTCCCCAGGTCCTGGCAGGGCTCCTGGATTTCCCCGGGGAGGGCGGGGAGTGGCTGCTCTGGGCTATTTGTTTCCTCTCTCCCTTTGGTGTGTGTGGCCTCGGACAGAAATTTATGGCGGAGGTTGACCTCCTTTACAATGCCAGCCCAGCTCCCTGTAACTTGGGAGCGTTTGTGAGCTCCCTCCCGGGGTAAGCACCTGCAGCCAGCTCCCCGAGAGACCTGGCTAGATGGGAGATTAATGTGGCTCTAATAGTGGGGCAGTGTTTGCAGCATTATGCCCTCTCCCCAGGTAGATGGGTCTTTTCTGGGATGATACCAATTATTTATTGCTGAAACATCTGTTGATAACTGCAGCTGCCCTTGTTAAACAAAGCCGATCGTGGGGTCAGGGACTATAGGGACCTCAAATCCTCCTCCGTGCTAGTTTTGGGCTATTCACCCACACCCCCTGAAGTCCATTGGTCGCCGTTGTCTCCAGCGTTTCATCCCGTGGTGGAAAATACTTTGTAAACGTTGTGCTGCCTTTCCCCATGTGCTTTGAAGTATTATTTCATCTTCATCGGTAATTTATATTCCAGCGCCATTGTACCATGGGAAAAAGGGAAAACCTTTTTTGTTTTCAATTTAATTGTAGATAGACTGACATTTTGACCTGTATTATTAGTATTAGTCAGGAAAAGGGATTTTTTTCCCCCCTTCATCCATTCCTTCTCCCCCCTCTTTTTTATTTTAAATAAAATTTCAAGGCAGAGCAAAGGCTGCCTCAGTTCTTTGAATAAAAAGCTGGGGGGGAAATGAGGCTGAAGAGAAGTGATTACAGTGTGATGAGGAAAGATAAAAGTCTGAGCAACTTTTTTTTCTTCTTTTTTTTTTGGCATGAGGGACAGAAGGATAATTTAATTCCCCGATGGACAAAAAAAAAAAAAAAAAAAAAAAAAATTAGTCTTTATCGATTTATTGTTCGGAGAAAGAAAAGAAAAAAACCCTTTAAAAAATTTTTCCCCTCTCTGTTTATTTTAATTTGCCATGCTTAGAATAAGTTCATAAACCGTGATTCATTACATTTAAGAAGCGCTTTGAGCTCCGTGAATGGACGGCGCTTCATTACCATAACACTCTGGCGCTGCTGCAGCAGGCAGCGCGGGCTGCCGGGGCTCTCCCGAGGATGCCTCGCCCTGGCAGGGGGCTGAAAAGCTCCATGAGACCGGCGCAGGGAGTAAGAGGATTAGGCTGCGGCTTCAAGGCTTTGCCTCGGCCGCTCTGGAGCTTTTACAAAAAGTGGGATCCGCCTCGGCTGCTCGTCAGGAAGGCAGAGCCGCCTTCTTCAGGTGCTCGCCTTCCTCTTTGCTGGGGGATGCTCAGCGCCCCTCTGCATCCCAGAGAAGCTGCAGGGTTTGGTTTCAATTTTGGGGTGTTTTTTTTTTAATTATTCCTGCCTGGATTCACCGCCCCAAGGCCACCACAGTTCGACAAGCTCAACGTGATGAGGTTTTCCACGTTTTGCTGACAGGTTCCAGCCAGCAAACCAAGCCCTTCCTGCAGCCCCCGTGGTGGGAATCTGCGCTGAGGCCCAAAGGGTGGTAGCCAGCATCTCTACCCAAAGCCACAACTGGGAAACACTGGGATTTATTTTTATTTAACGAGGCAAAGCAAAGTCAGACCTGCCACAGCGTCCTTGCTGGCAGGGATCAAGAAGGAGGGGTTATTTTTCCTCCCTGAATACCACGTGTGCTGTGGGATTCGGAATGGGGCTGCGGGTCCCCAGGGGAGGCTGCCAGGGGTGCCCTTCCTGCAGGTCTTGGCTTTCCCAAGAGATGGAATTAGCCTAATGCTCGGTGAGCAGCCAACAGAGGGCAACATGCCCATGTCCACGGAAGCTTAGATCCCAAAAAACCTGCTGTGCCTTCAGCTGAAGGATGATTCCAGGCACACACGTAGTTCTCTTGGAGGATGATTCATGCAACATTAATATTTTAAGGGGTTTTTTCTTCCTTTTTGTTGGTTTTTTTTTTTTTGCCTGTCTGCAAACCCATAGTGATGATGTGGAGCTTTGCTTCATTTTTATCGTACCTATCAGTAATTCCTGCCTCCAGCCGTGGAGCGGGATCTGCTGGGATGGGCGCAACGGGAATACAAAAGGAAAAGCCTTCAAGAGTGGGGCTGCTCTGGTCCTTCTGCAGGGAGCTGTGCAGGCCGGCTCCATGCTCCCTGCTGTGGATGGCGGAGCTGGGATCCTGGCCCTGCTGGCAAGGGATCTCCTGGGATTTAATGGGAATATTGAAAAGAGTGGGAAATAAGGCCCTGCAGCCCTTGGCTAATTAGGTGCTGATGGATTGCCATTAGGGAGCCCGTTCCGAGGGGCTGTGCCCTAACTGTAGGTGTGTGTGTGGCACTGAGGAGCTTTGTAAAAAGAACTAAAGCTGGGGGCTGAGGGTTTCGTTTTCCCCTCCTCCTAACGGTGGGTGTGGTGACAGGAGAATTAAAGCCCTAAATCGTAGCCCTGGGATCTCGGTTGTTGAGGCTGACCTTTGGCTACCTGCCTCTCCTTTAGAGCTCTTCTTGGGTGATCCCGGTGAAACGGAGAGTGATGTGAGGGGTGAATTCCAGCCAGGAATCGGCAATCGAGGCACCCCAGCCTCCCGGGGGGGCTTTGTAAGTGAGAAGGGTCAGAGATGAGGTGCAGGAAGGAGAGCTTCAGCTCCCCGGGGTGACTGCCCTGGTGCTGCAGACCACTCTGCCTTCTGCTGCCTGGGTGGGAAAACTACAGCAGAATTTGTGTGGACCATAAAAAAATAAAAAATTAAAAAGCTGGATCCTGGGTTTGTGTAGGACTGTCACTTCACTTTGCTCGTGGGTAGGGTGTACTCCTGCCAGAGGCAGCTTCTTGGAGTATTTACAACTTTAAATGTGTTTTCTCAAGTGGATCGATGTTTTGAGGCAAGAGGAATGGTTTTGATTCAGGGAAGAGTCTCTCATATCTTTAGATGTCGATAATGGTCTTGCAGTTGCTCCCTCAGGGGGCTTCTGTCGCTGGCTTTGCTATATTTAAGTATTAAAATATCTCCTTTCAATGTGCCACAATAGTTTATAAGCGGTCCTGAACAAATCAGGGCCACAAAACGACTGTGGCACCTCTGTATCCTTGGTACTAATCAAGAGCAGGAGCCCGACATGTGACCATGGTCCCCCAAATCCCTGCTGCCCTGTGGGATACGAGGCCCCCAGGAACCCCCCTAAAAGCAGCTTCCTGGGCACTTTGAGGGTTCTCCTTCTGTCTCCATCACAAAACGCTGCTGTTCTTTTTCCTTGAGGGAGTCAGGAGCTATTCCCAGTCTTGGACTCGGTGAAGCAAGGCAAGGTTGGTTGTAAAAGCTGGCCCAGTCTGTGGTGTTTTGAGCTGCCCCTAATGGAACCAACGCTGCTGCCTTTGAATTCCCAGCTGCAGGATGAATAACTTGAGGTGATGAACAGGTTCGGGGCAGGGGAGAACTCTCGTCTGCTCTGAGCCAAGAGGGAAGCGTGCAGGAGCTGCCTGGACGCTTCGGTCCGCAGCAACGCACCGTCCCGTGTGTGGGCCTGTGCCTCCAGACACGCTTTCTCCTGCCGTCCCCGGGCTGCTGGGAGCCTTCATTCCCTGCTGCTTGTGGAGTGGGCTCTGATTGCCAGCTGGAAGGCAGGGCCTGATAGAGAAGTCCCGCTCGGTGACAGCAGCTTTGGTCTCTGGGAAGGACGGGCTTTGCTGGCGGCGTGTGGGGTGCGAGGGGGAAAGGCTCCAGCCCCATCCATCGGCTCTGTGTTCAATCTGACGGGAGGGGGGCAAAGGAAACCGGGCAATTTGTTAGGGTTCAGTGGAGTGCTAACTAGGAGCAGCTCCTGGGAGAGGACTGGAGCACCTGGAAGCGCACGTGTGCGACACTCCTGCCCTGTGCACGGAATTAGAAATGCTTTGCCGGCCGCTCTCAGTTTTTGTGGCTTTTTAAAAAGGTTTTAAAGCTCGGCTGCAGTCGCAAGTGAAACTAGGACTGAACCGGTCTGAGGCCAGTGGGTATCAGCAAACACGGGAGTCCGGAGCACCCGCAAAACTGTGGGGATGCTGGAAATTAAATCTTTCTTTCCCCTGCTTTTAATCACGCTGTTTGTAGAGGCCTTTTTCCAAAGGGGATCCTCCTGAGCCCGCAGGCTATGGAGGAGGGCTTGCCTCTGGGACCTTGGCTTTATAAAGAGGGCCGAGAGAGTGGATTAAATCAATATTTCATTTATTTGGGCTTGTAATTCCTCTTCCATCAGCTGCCACATAAAGATTTCCCCCTATTTCCTTCCCCTCCTCCTCATCCTCATTTACTATGCGCCAATAATTTCCCTTTGACGCTTTCCTGCCCGTCCCAGTGCCAGATGGCCCCGGTTCTGAGCTTCTCCCCTCTCCTGGGAGCGGCCCCCATTGTCGATGCGGAGGAGGCGTCGCGGCTTTGAACCCAAAGCTGGGACCCGAACTTCGGGAGGAGCCGAGCCCGCTAATGCGGGGAGCCCTGCGAGCCTCGCACACCCTCCCCGCCCGGCGCCAGCAAGGCGAGTCCCCCTCGCCCAAGGCCGCTTTGCATTCCCCCCAACGCTCCGTGTAGAGAAATCCGGAGCAAATTCAATTCCCCCGCCGCCTGATCCCACTTCCCAGCCGCGGCGAGCTTCCCCTTTGTGCCGCAAACTCGATTAGGCGGATCCATCGCGCGTCGCGGTCGCAGATGTGACAACAAAGTGCGCGCCTACCTCTCTCTTTCCCTCCCTCTCCCCGTCTCTCGAAAGCGGCAGAGGGAGTGAGTAAATCTGCCCGGTTCTGCTCGGGACGCAGCGGGCTGAGGCATCCCGGGAGCCGCCGGGGCGGCTCTGGGAGCCGCTGTCGCGGTTCATCCCGGAGCGGTGTTCCCGAGGTGCTGAGGAATTCCCCAGGCACACGAGTGTGAAAGGAGAGGGGGTGCTCGTTTCTCCGTGTCCCGCTCGGGACGGGGAGGGGACGTCGCCGTGGCGCTGTGTGCCACACAGCGTGCCTTCCCCCCCAAAAAAACCAAAAAAAAAATTAGCCGCGTTTCTCCCCTGGCTTGACTTTTCTACATTTTGCGTCCATTTGGGTTTGGAGAGGGACACGAGAGGTTTCGGCATTGAGCGGGGAGTTAAATTATGCAGCTGCAAGACTGCCAAGCCCTTCAGAATAGGATGCTTCGTTTAGATTTTCCACAATGCTATTGAAGTGCTTATTTTCCTCCTGAAGAGACACAAACAGATGCAAACTTCTGTAAACACTTTAGAAATGAATTCAGTGAGTTTGGCCTCTCAGCAGTGCTCAATAGCTGACAGAAAAATGTCTAATTAGTGCAAGTGGAAATAATAGGGCCACTTGGATTCCTTCCATCCTCCTCCAAGTCTACTTTTCCTAGGAACTCAAAGGCCCTTTTGTTTGGTAGGTCACCCTCTCTCAGGCTTTTGTGCTCCGATCTATTAAAGGAAGAAGGGGAGGAAAAAAAAATAGATTAGGCGATGCTCTGTGCTTAAATATATGGCCTGTTGATGAGCATTTGGAATGGCTGGTTCGCAGTGTCAGTTTACAGGTGCTTGGAGAGAGGGATTCCTCCATTGTTGGCCGGAGTTGTGCCTGCCGGAGCTTCAGGAATCCTTTTCAAGTGCCATCCTCTCAGAAAAATCCAACTCGAAAAAAAAAAAAAAAAAAAAAAAAAGTTTTACAAATCTGCCTTGCTGGAGTGCCATGCCCATACCAGGCCATGCCCAACAGCAAGGGGCTCAGGAATTCTGGCAATTCCCCAAGAGGGTGCTGCTGTGGGCATCCAGGAGAGTTCAGAGGCACTTAGTAGTCACTAAGGATGGCCTGCAGGGGAAAAACATTGGATACATTGGATTCCCGGCCTGTTTGCCTGCTTGTGGTGTACAGAGGAGTGGGTGGCCTGAGCTCCAAATGGGACAATGGCTACAGTGACCATTTCCAGCCTTCCCTTTTTCACCTAATTGCTGCTGGGCATGGCTTAAATCCATTATCAGACCACCAGATTCTGTAGTTCCAAATATCAGACAATTAAAAAAACAATAATAAATCCAGAATTATAGCCACAGCCCAAACAGAATAAACAGGTGGCACCTCCGAACCCTAAACATGAAACGGGGTTGGTGAAGCTGAACATTTTCCAGCGCTCCTGAGGCTTTTTTCTTGGTTTTTTCCCCAGGCTTTCCTGAAGGCCTCCATCGTGGTCGGGGACAGCAGCACGGCCACGGCCGTGGTGTTCCTGCTGGACCGCCTGCTGTACTGGCTGGACGCCTCCGGGCGGCTGCTGCGGCTGGCCAAGGGGCTGCACCGCCTGCATCCCGCCGCTCCCATCAGCCCGCAGCTGCTCATCCGCCAGGCTCGCCTCGCCGTCAACGCAGGTACCGCTCTCCTCGGCCCTGCCAGCAGCCTCTTGACCCGGGAGGGGACGCTCGGTGCCCTGGCCGCCAGTGACACGCTGGCGGTGGCACCTTGGCGGGCGCGCTTCCCGCTGCCGGCCCCCTTGAGCCCGGCCCGGCTCCTCTCAGTAGCACAAAGGGGCCGGTGTGAAGGGTTTCGGAGGCAAAAGAGGGAGAGAAAGTTGTGAAAGGGTGTGGGAAATACTAATTGGGGCTTTTGTGCCTTAACAAATCTTCCCTGCTGGTTTCAAACGGGGATATCTGAATTGCTGTACTCCTGAGCAAGGGCCTTGAGAAAAGGAAATTAGAATCCTGGCATTTTTCTCCACGCTGTCCCAGCTGCTTTTTATTTTTCAGCGGGGCCACTTGACTATGCCAACAATGCAGGTTACAGCTCCTCCAGGATAAAAAAAAGTAAAATTCCATCATTCCTGTAACATGGACAGTGCCTGAAGGATTTTTAACACATCTTCCTGTGGCCGTGCTTTCCATGGAGAGACCTAAATGGGTTTCCAAAGCCCACGTTTCCTTGGGACAGAATCCAGCAGCATGGCTGCTGAAGGAAGCAGGCTAGACTGGGTGGGAATAGGAGCTGGGAATCCCAGCAATCTTCCAGGAATGCATGATGTGTAAAATAAAAAAGACACATTCACAATGTCATGTTACTGTACAACCACATGTCACGGAAGGTGGGGCACCTGCAGTTCTAGCTATGGACAGTAGCAGTTCTGTGTGATACCTGATGAGTGTTTTTATTCATCTCATGCCACAAAACATTTTCATGTTCATCTTCGGGTTTGTTTTCCCTTTGCTTTTCAATCAGGTAAACTTTTAAAAGCTGAGTATATCCTGAGCAGCCTGATTAATGACAATGGAGCAACGGGTATGTGTAAATTTCTTTTCCAATTTCATACTTGCTGTTTTGGTGTGATTTTTGATCCCAACTTTAACAGTTACACCAGCCAAAACCAACCCCAGTAACAACTCCTTACATCACACCTCTCCTTCCTTCACCATTCTCTCCCAAAATGTGGGAACATTACTTTGTTTTTGAAATTTCTGTCATTCGTCCTTATATACCTTCACTTGGATGGAAAAATATCCTGAATGGAGAAGTTTAAGCTGTGGAGCAATTTCAAGGAGCTGAGTGATGTAGGAAACTCAGGCAACTCCATCCCCTCAAAAATCCAGATTGTTGGAGTAATGTTCAGCCTGATCTTAGAGACTAAATTCCCAGTGATCTCGCAGGCTAAAGAAATACTTTATTCTTTATGTGTTGTTTTCCTTTCTTCAGGGTTTCTTCAGTGGGTATGTTCAGGTTGCTGTAGAACTGTGAAAAATTGAGGCAGTTTTCGGGGTTCTCTCGGTCTGTTTTCCCTGGGAAGCGGAGATTCTCATATGGAAAGGGCCTCCGTGCAAGGAGGAGGATCCTGGCAGTTTGCTGGGATTCAGGTAACCCTTGGAGGCTGAGAATGACAGGAATACTTTTCATTCTACACCGAGTTTTCCCACCCCTCCTGCAGGAACGTGGCGATACGCCGAGGAGAGCGATCGGGTTCTCGTTCAGGCAGTCTGCCTGCAAATCAGGGGACAGATCCTGCAAAAACTTGGTAAGGCTGCCTTCTGAAAGCTTCTGCTCAAGGTTTCCCCCTGGGTTTTTTCCCCTTTAAAATGTTGCACTGGGCACATGTCGGAATTTTGGCTGGTGGTGAACACCCTGCACCCATAAAACAGGAGCAGAGGATGAGAGGTTGCACGCCCATCTCTTTGCAGCAAGGGCCTGGAGCCATGTGCCAAGCTAACATCTTGCAGGAGCTAACATTTTATTACTGATCTCACCTGAAGCCAAGGAACAATCCGAAATGTTCCCTTTTTCCCTGTGCCACTCCATGTTTGTCCCAAAATTCACTATTCCCAAAGGCGGGCGGTAGTTTTGTGACAGGGACATCCCGGCAATGTCCTCTCTCAAGACAGGAAAATCCCTGATTTTCAGCAGGATGGGCTTCTGTGTTCAGGGTTTGGCACTTGAGCTGACAGCCTTCGTTTTGTGCTTTTGCTTTGGGACACCAAATCTTCCATGATTGTGGAGCTGAACTCTTTTATGAGGACAAAACGGGGGGGTTATGCACAGCCAAAAGCTGAAGGGAACTCAGAAATGGTCAGAGTCACTGCAGCAGGACATGCCATGGCATGGTTTTATCCTGTCCCGAGGAGCCAAGGTGTGAAAGAAGCTGTGGAAAGGCATCCCTGGCAGTCCCTGCTCAGTGCCTGATTCTGGTTTATTTCAGGGATGTGGTACGAGGCGGCAGAGTTGGTCTGGGCTTCAGTCGTGGGATACTTCCAGCTTCCTCAGCCAGATAAAAAGGTGGCATCTCCTTTCCACTCTGCATCTCCCTGCCAGCCCAGAAACCACTCCAGCTTAGCTTTTGTTTCCTTCTGTGCCACACCTCAGCCAGGGTTAACAGGCAGCACAAAGTCTGTATTCCGCGTTGTTTCCACGTGCATGCACCTCCTCACCCGCGCTTCTTTTCCTGCAGGGGGGTGAAAGCAATACTCCTCATTAAGCAGAGCCTTCTGAAGTGAAACCATCCCTGAGGATGCCTCTGGTGCCTCCCAACAAGGACAGCTTAATTCCAGAGAGCAGCCACAGGTTTTAGCTATTTCTTAGGATTAGAGCGAGGTTTTTTTCCCCCCAAGCACGTCCGTGGTGGGTAATGGATTCCCCTGGCCCTGCAGGACCTGAGCAGCTCACACAGCCACCCTGCAGGACCTGAGCAGCTCACACAGCCACCCTGCAGGACCTGAGCAGCTCACACGGCCCCCCTGCCTGTCCTTGGCACCTTTGTGAGGCTGGGAGCACGAATCCTCCCCCTGGAGACGGAGCAGCAGCCACACCACGTGTCCGTAGCTAAACAGGAATGTGAGCCTAAGCCCGGCCAGTCCCGGGGTGATGCTCGGAGAGGGTTTGTAATTGGACCCCAGCACAAGGTATCCCACAAACCCAGACCTTGTCACCTCTTGTCTGCCACGTCTTAATGCTTGACCCCAAGCTCAGAAGGTTTCTGTGTTCTCCATTTCAGCGGCAGCAGGGCATTCTGCAGCGAATTTTGTGAAAGCATACCTGGGTTTCTTAATTATTTGGCCAGGCAGGCCCTTAGGCGGCATCAGGCCTTCCAGATTACTGCACTTCCTGCAAGTGAAATTAATAAAACCATATAAAGATGACATCTCTGGAGTTCTTGGCCACGCTTCTCTTTGGATCTTGCTCGTGTGCTTGTTTTTCTGGCATGTTCTACACAGCAGAGCGGTAAAATTCAAAATGCAGAGGGGAAAAAAAAACCTGCTGTGAAAATCTTGAATTTCTCTTTCAGGGAATTGCCACATCCTTGGGTATTATGGCAGACATCTTTGCTTCCATGAATGAGCAGGATTATGCACGCTTCAAAACCAGTGCTGACATCGACCTGGTGAGACTTGGTTTGGGGTTCGTGTGTGTGGGTTCTTCTGCCAATTCACACACACGTTTCCTCTCCTGTGCTGAGAGGGTTGAAGAAACTTCCAGCTCAGTTGCAGCTAGATGGAAAAATGCCCGGCTTCTGGAAAAAGAACATATTAAGAATATCTTATAGATTGTATATATTTAGAATATTTATAGAGTCAAAAATTATGTACATGTGGTAAACCTTAGCAAAAAGGGTCCTGCAGAAACAGGCCAGGCTGTTGTTTAAGGTATGATTATCCCTGCCTACCAGGCACCGTATATTTGGAAATAAAGTCCTTGAGTTGAGCTTTTTCCTAATGTTTGGGGTTTTTTTCTTTCATCAGAGCCTCCTGCAGGAGTTCGACCACCGCTTGCTATCGGCGGCCGAGGCCTGCAAGCTGGCAGCTGCCTACAGCCAGTACACCCCCCTGTTTGTCCTCACGGCCGTGGTGAGTGTTGCTCCTCCCTCTGGAAGTGGGATTTGTGCGGGGGAAGAGCCCAGGCTGCTCAGTTTGGCTCTGACATGCCTTTCAAGCAGTGCATCACACAGGGTGTCTGTGTTGAGGGTCGGGTTGGTTGCACGAGGTGTACGTTGCAGGAAAGCTATCCACGGAGTGAGGATGGGCTTTCAAGCCCTGGGAGTGCTGCTTCTCCTAGGACTACAGCTGTATTTCAAAGGATTAAAAAAGAGGAAGTTTATTTCCTCCAGGAAACACAGCAGTAGGCCATTAGAACCGAGCTTTGCTTCAAATTGTGTAAGGGAAAGAAACGTGGTTTTAATGCCCTCATTCCTCTTTGATCCCCTCCCAGAACATCCGTGGCATGTGTCTGCTGTCCTACAGCCACTCCAAGGACTGTCCCCCGGAAAAGAGAGAGTTCTACTTGTGCGAAGCCAAGGAATCCTTTGAGGTGGGGCTCCTCACCAAGGAGGAGCAGAGTGCCGTCACCAGCAGGCAGGAGCTGCACAGTTTCATCAAAGCCGCCTTCTGCCTCGCCACCGTGCACCGCTGGCTCTACGGGGAGAGCCAGGAGCTCCGTGAGGTCACCCGGCTGAGCAGGGAAGCCCTGGGGAAGCTGCACTCCTACAGCACCTCCTTCCCAGAGGAGGAAGATAAGGGCATGCTTGCCAAAGAGATCATGTCTCTGATTGCAGCCGTGAGGAGGCGCCTGCGGGTGGGAGGCTTCCCGAATTCCGACCCCAGGTCTTACGTCCCAGACAGTTATAAAGGCTCGGTACAAAAACCTGTCCTGCGAGGGGAAGCCAGCTTCGAGAAAATCCTTGCCAAGCATTCCCAGCACCACCTGTCAGTGTGCCAAGTGTTTGAAAAAACTTGCAGGATTCATAAAACCGCACCGGGAGAGATCCAGGTGGGAGCTTGTATCACGACCCTAAGAACAGAGACCAAAACCGTGGACACCGTGTGTACTGCTGAAGACACGGTTCCCCAGAGGAGTGGTGCTGTGAAAATCCTGGGCTCACCAACAGCAGGAAGCCGCTCGGAGGGACTCGGTGGCCGAAGAAATCAAGACATTGGCTCTGGTGTGATGAAAATTTCCTTGGAAGAAGAGATGGAGCCGTTAGAAATTCAAACAAACAGCGGAAAAGACGTTTTCAGCAGAGGGCAAGACGGGAGCCAAAGCACTACTTCTGAGAACTCTTGGTGCAAGCTGTCCAAATCCAGTTACTCTTCCAGCTGGGAGGAGCTGAGTTGCAATAGCAGCAGAGAGTCTCTCAGGGACGGGCAGCAAGGGGAGAAGGGCTCCGTGGAGGAGCAGTGCTGCACCACAGAACTCGATGGAAACAGCCAGCACACACCCCTGTGCTCCTTACCTCCCAGAGCCTGGCATCCTGCTCCTCGGGAGCCCCTCCGTGGCTCCGGGGGGTCTCCTCAGCATTCCTTCGAGGGGTGTGCCCCTCGAGCAGGGAGGATGGTGGAGAAGGAGCCTCTCTGCGGAGGAGAGCTGCGGCAGGGAAGACAGCATGGAAGGAGCGCCTCAAAAGAGAAAACAAAGGGCTTGAACGATGAGTTTCCTTCCCTCTCCATCCCTTACTCCATTCCTACAGGGCAGGAGAAGTCCTTTTCCTGTGCAGAGCTGAGCTGCAGGACCAAGGACAGCAGCAGGGAGGACAGCGTCGGTCGCTTTGAGCGGCTCCACCCGGGAGAACCCGCAGACAGCACCGAGGATCCCTCGTGTGAGGCACAGCCCCCCCAGGACAGGGGCACTTCTGCACCGTCAGCAAACATCGGGCCGAAAACGAGCAGTGACTCCCGTGTGCCTGGCTGGGGGAGGAAACCCGCCATGCTGGGGAACAGATCTCTGCAGGCGCCTCAAGTCGACAGCCAGGCAGAAACAGAAGATGGCACCGAGTTTGAGCTCGTCAGCGTGGGAGACTTGGTACGGGACTGTCCTGCAGCGCTGGCTCCAAAGCACAAAGCAGCTCCCCGTGTGCCAGCAGCTTTGCCCTCCCTAGGAAAGATATCCACCACCAAGCACTTTGACTGCGCCACTACGGAGGAAGAGGAGGAGAAGTCTCAGGATGTGGCGGGCAGCAAGGGACAATCCAGTTCCTCTCTGAGTTCGTGGGTCACGTCAGCGCCGATGGCCACGAGCTCCCCTGCAGGCTCGGTCCCGAGGGGAAGTGGCTTTGCCTTGACGCCTGGCAGAGTGAAGGAGGAGGTCCTGGAAGCTCGCTTTCTGAGGGATGATGATTACAGGCAGCTTCTGGCAGGGGTGGAGCATCATTGGCTTGTCCAGAGACTGATGCCTACCGGGATCTTCAGGAGCAAAGAGCTTCACAAAGCGTACTGTGAGTTCCCACACAGCAACCTGTGCCTCCACAGAGAGCGAGCTTGACTCAGGCTTTTTGACACAGTATTTTAATAATGATTTAATTTTTTGTTGCACTTTACCCCGTTGCTTGAGTTTAGATTCCTCATGCCATCCCTGAAAACTGTTTAAGAAATTATCATTAAGTCAATAATAACTAACAGCCAATCCTCAGCACAGGCTCAGAGCAGTCCTGTGGATTTCTCCCTTTTATCTGCGGTGTTCTCTTTTTTTTGTAGCTGCTCTTCTTCTGAAATACTCCAAGAAATCGGGGCTGTGGACAGGCCAGGAGACAGCTGTGTTCATCGGGGACTACCTGAACGTGGCCAAGGAAGGCAAGCAGAGAAACGCCTTTTGGATACACTTCCTGCACCAAGAAGAAAGCCTGGGAAGGTACGGACCCAGCAGATTTCTGAAACAAAGTGTTCATCAGTGCTGCTTATTTGTAAATACGGATAAAAACGGTCTGGTAAGATTTGCTGCAGCAGGAATATTTTATGGCTTTCCCAAATGTGTTGGACATTTTGGCAATCTTCCCCACCGCTCCATGTATCTCTAGCTTTTAATTTCCAGGAAGGAAAAGCTGCTTTCCTGTTGTCTTGTAACAGCTAATGGCAGAGTTCAGATCACTGCTAGGAGTAGCTTATGAATAATTATGGATGGGGAACAGTATTTTAATACCTCTGAGTCAGGTCTCCCTTCAGAGTCAAGAAGAGTTGAGTTTCAACATTCCGGTGTTACGAAACCCCCATCCCAGGATTTGATGGATAATTTTTGACCTCTGTGAGATAGAAAAGAAAATAATTCCTCCCAGTTTTAATCCCAGCCACAGGTGGATCTGCTTCTGACACGTTCTGCTTTGCAGTGATGTTTCTGCTTCACAGCACCCAGAGCACTGCTCCAGACTCTTCTCCTTTTGCTCAGGTATGTTGGGAAGGAATATAAAGAGGAAAAAGGGCTCCTCCATCATTTCAGCGACGTGGAGCGACAGATGACCGCCCAGTACTACGTGACAGAGTTCAACAAGAGGCTGTACGAGCAGAAGGTCCCTACCCAAATCTTTTACATCCCCTCTGCAGTACTGCTGGTAAGCACTGTCTGCTAAGCAATCCCAGGGACCTGACGAGGAAAGGGGTCCTGGGTCAATTATAGCAGCAGAGGGGCTGTCTCCTTTCAGATACTGGAAGACAGAACTATAAAAGGCTGTGTGAGTGTGGAGCCCTACATCCTGGGGGAGTTTGTGAAGCTGTCCAACAACACCAGGGTGGTGAAGAATGAGTACAAAGCCACGGAGTACGGTCTGGCTTACGGCCACTTCTGCTACGAGTTCTCCCAGGGAACCGACGTGGTCGTCGACCTTCAGGGTGTGTATGACAGCAGTGTTGATGCCTCTCACACTCAGCTTCTGGCCCACACGTGTCTTTGGGGTATTCGTTTGGTTAAAATTCATTGTGTGTCTCATAGGGTTCCGCTGTTGCTGCCGTAGGTGGAAACTGGGTGACATGAACAGAGCAAGGGCCATGCCAGGCGGAGAGTCCTGAGCGTGCTAATG